>NC_137108.1:21428253-22028253 GCF_949357685.1 Gobio gobio | reverse complement strand
GATATAAATATTTGAAATAAATGATGGGTAACAAATAGCTTATTCCAGGTCTTCCCCTTTAAAACATATTTTCAGGCATTATTTTAATTGTAATTTAATAATTATTGTAAAAACATTAATCAAATGAACAAATTAATTGATAAACATTGACAAAATGTCATTTTCAATGCTATTATAATGTTTTTTTAGAGTTTATATATATGCTTAGTGGACAGAATGAACCAATGAGTGGTCTTCTGCTGCCCTCTGCTGGACATTCTACTTATTAATAAAGTCTTTTCACAGTTGCTTTGCAATAAACACTATAAAATCAGTTATATATCAAATTGGTCTTCCATGTTAATTCCATTATGCATGCTTATACACACACACACACACACACACACACACACACACACACACACACACACACACACACACACACACACACACACACACACACACACACACACACACACACACACAGACACACTTTTTCACAAACTATGGTCTATAATCATTTCACATAGCTCTTTGTAACTATTAATCAGATTATTAAAAATGTATTCAGAAAAATAGGACTACACACACACACACACACACACACACACACACACACACACACACACACACACACACACACACACACACACACACACACTTACAAACACATTTTGTTGTAGATACAGACATTTTAACTATATGATGTTGCAGTAAACAAAATGTTTCCTGCAAGTCTCCTTCAAGATTCACATTTCTCAATGTGACAATTGTCAATAATAATACTTAATAGATTAATTTTAACTAAATGTGATTGTAAATGTTAAAATAGTGATTTATTTAAAGTCTGAATATGACTTATACATCAATATTAGAGTGTAGTACAATAAAATGAACAGCGGGGGGCAGCAAACAACCACTTATTGGCTTAATATACCATTATTTTCATAATTTTCAGCTTTTTAACTGTTATAGAGGCAAATATTGTCCTATCTGTCTGAAAATGATCATGCTTGTTTAGAGGCATATTACACATGTTCTGACTTGTTTTTTAAGAATATCTGAGCATTCATTGAATAGATTTAGGCATTTGGGGACACTTGGCCAAGGCCACACCTTGAAATAATGTTATAGCCATTCAGATGCAATAGTTTAACTTTATTTTAAATAATTATTGCTCTAAAGAGTCCAGAGAATCGTACTACAGTGGTTTGGTTCCGATCGGGCAAAAAAATCTAGGACTAGATTGCAAAATGAGGTTATTAACATAATTGTGAATGTTTAAATAACGATTTGATTGACAGTATTGGTTCTTGAAGCAAAGTTGTTCAGTATGAGGAGATCTATCATAATTTATGCATATTATGTGGATGTTTTTAACCCCACCTGATTACAGAGATGGAAAATACCATTTACAGCCAATACAGGCATTTCACCATTGGGAATACATGGTTTTCAAAGCGTTTTAACAGTTATAGCGCCACCTAGGGTCCGATCTCCATGAAACTTTGCAGGATTCTTCAACATGTTATGATACATATACATAACATTTTTCGTGAAGTTTTGAGTTTTCCTTTAGGATTTATAGCCTTTTGAGTGTATTTTGCTAAGCTCCTCTTCTAAATGACCCTGTTATAGCCATACAAATGCAAA
Source organism: Gobio gobio (assembly GCF_949357685.1). Lineage (NCBI taxonomy): Eukaryota > Metazoa > Chordata > Actinopteri > Cypriniformes > Gobionidae > Gobio > Gobio gobio. The sequence goes on along the minus strand of NC_137108.1, from coordinate 22,026,621 downwards.
AGTTCAACTTTTTTTTGATAATTATTGATCTAGAGAGTCCAGAAAATTGTTCTAGACTGGTTTGGTTCCCATCGGGCAAAAATCCAGGGACTAGTTTGCAAAAGTAGGTTTTAAACATAATCGCGGATATTTAATGAACGGTTTGATTGACAGCAATGCTTCTAGAGGCAAAGTTGTTCAACATGAGGAGACCTATCATATGATGTGTATATTTGGTTGATGTGTGCAACACCACGTGATTACAGAGCCATAAAACTCGTTAGCGCCAACTAGTGGCCGATTTCTTTCAAAATTCTTACAGACCTCTAGGGCCATGAGTCAAACATGCCCACCAAGTTTCATTCCGATCGGCCTCCGTTAACCTTGTCTTAGAGGTGCTCAAATTTCATTAGCCGATAGCAGCCATGTTTTTTGAGATACGCCAATGTCCTCATAGACATATATGGTACCTTGGACCAAAACACTGCATACCAATTTTCAAGTCAATCGGACTAGCGGTCGGGTGGTTATAGCCATTTTCATGTTTTTTTGGTGTTATAGCGCCACCAAGTGGTCAATCGTCGCGATTGTTTTATCGTGACCAAAGACTTAGCCCATACACACGTGTACCAAGTTTGGTAAAGATATCTCATTTTGTTCTTGAGTTATAGCCATTTTAGTAAAATAGGCTCCTCCCACAACATTCGTTTTCCGCCCCTTTGCGACCTTGAAGCGAAATTTATACTTTTTTTCGATAATTATTGATATTCAGACTCCAGAGAACATTTCTGCACTGGTTTGGTTCCGATCGGGCAAAAATCCAGGGACTAGTTCGCAAAAGTAGTTTTTTGACAAAATTCAAAATGGCGGAAAATCTATTATAACGGAAATGAAATCGGAGATATACGTTTTGTTCGTCAGGGACTCACCTTTCCAATGATATAAGACACTTGAGTCTACAACATACGGTTTAGGAGTTATGAGCAGTTTCGCGCAATTGATTGCTATAGCGCCACCTATAGGCCAATCTGGCTCATAATTTGATAACCTCTCCTCGATTTTTGTACTACCATCTGACAAAGTTTCAAAGCTCCAGCACTTACGGTTTGGGCTGCACGATGCGTTTTACGGCAGAATAATAATAATAATAATAATTAAAGCTGCAAGCAGCATTTAGCGGGGTTCAAGCCTTTAAGGCCTTTAAGCACACAAGCATCAAAAGACATTAGGTTTTATTTAGCAAGATTTTAAACACTGAAATAATAGATGGAAAACTTAAATTACAGGCAATTTACCATAGGAAACATATGGTTTTTAACAGTTATAGTGCCACCTATGGTCCGATCTCTGTAAAGCTTTGCATGCTTGTTAAGGATCTAATGTCACACATGCCCACCAATTTTCGTGAAGTTTTGAGTTGTCCCTTAGAATTTATAGGCTTTTGAGTGTATTTTGCCACGTCTCTTTTCTAAATGACCCTGTTATAGCCATCCAAATGCAAAAGTTCAACTTTCTTTTGATAATTATTGATCTAGAGAGTCCAGAGAATTGTCCTAGACTGGTTTGGTTCCAATCGGGCAAAAAAACAGGGACTAGTTTGCAAAATTAGGTTTTTAACATAATGGTGAATATTTAATGAACGATTTGATTGACAGCAATGATTCTAGAGGCAAAGTTGTATAGTATGAGGAGACCTATCAAATGATATCAATATTGTGGGAATATGTGAAACATGACGTGATTACAGAGCCATAAAACTCGTTAGCGCCTGCTAGTGGCCAATTTCTTTAAATTCTTATTGACCTCTAGGGCCATGAGTCAAACATGCCCATCAAGTTTTGTTCCGATCGGCCTCCGTTAACCTTGTCTAATAGGTTCTCAAATTTCATTGGCCAATAGCGGCCATGTTTTTTGAGTTACACCATATTCCTCATAGACATGCATGGTACCTTGGACCAAGACACTGCATACCAACTTTCAAGTCAATCGGACTAGCAGTCGGGTGGTTATAGCCCTTTTCATGTTTCCTTCATGTTATAGCGCCACCAAGTGTTCAATCCTCACAATTATTTTTACTGTGACCAAAGACTGAGCCCATGCACATGTGTACAAAGTTTTGTGAAGATATCTCATTTCGTTCTTGAGTTATAGCCCTTTTAGTAAAATAGGCTCTGAAACAGGCTTCAAACCATAGACCGTAAAAAAATATGGACGACTCGACTTCATTGACTTCCGCTGACCAAAGTTGAAGCTTTCATAGGCCCACTCACGGCGCTGACATCTTGGGACCGAGTCTGCGCAGTAGCGATCTCGGGACCGGAGTTGCGCAGTAGAGAACAGGAAGTAGAGGCGCGATTATCAAAAGCCCGCCCACACTCTCGCAGATGCAGAACAATTAATTATGTTGGTGTGAAATAAACAGTTATGGAAGTGTAGAAATTAAAGCTAAAGCTCCAATCTCCTCCCAAAAATCCAGAAAAAAGTCCGTTAGTGCCTCAGTGACAACTTCACTCAGAGAAGCCGTCAATCTCAGCTGTCAATCATGACGTCACACCCCCCGTTTTTATAGCATCAAATAACTCACTAAAACTAAACTTATTTAAAAAACGAACACTTGAAATGAAATTATTGTAATAAAAACTGTGACGTTTTGAGTTTTCCATTAAGATTTATAGGCTATTGAGTGTATTTTGCTACATCCCTCTTCTAAATGACACTGTTATAGCCATCTAAATGCAAAAGTTGGACTTTTTTTTGATAATTATTGATCTAGAGAGTCCAAAGAATTGTCCTAGACTGGTTTGGTTCTGATCGGGCAAAAAACCAGGGACTAGTTCGCAAAAGTAGGTTTTTAACATAATTGCAAATATTTAATGAACGGTTTGATTGACAGCAATGCTTCTAGAGGCAAAGTTGTTCAGCATGAGGAGACCTATAATATGATGTGTATATTTGGTTGATGTGTGCAACACCACGTGATTAAAGAGCCATAAAACTCGTTAGCGCCAACTAGCGGCTGATTTCTTTCAAAATTCTTACAGACCTCTAGGGCCATGAGTCAAAGATGCCCACCAAGTTTCATTCCGATCGGCCTCCGTTAACCTTGTCTTAGAGGTGCTCAAACTTCATTAGCCGATAGCAGCCATGTTTTTTGAGATACGCCAATGTCCTCATAGACATATATGGTACCTTGGACCAAGACACGGCATACCAATTTTCAAGTCAATCGGACTAGCGGTCGGGTGGTTATAGCCATTTTCATATTTTTTTGATGTTATAGCGCCACCAAGTGGTCAATCGTCGCGATTGTTTTATCGTGACCAAAGACTTAGCCCATACACATGTGTACCAAGTTTGGTAAAGATATCTCATTTTGTTCTTGAGTTATAGCCATTTAAGTAAAATAGGCTCCTCCCACAACATTCGTTTTCCGCCCCTTTGCAACCTTGAAGTGAAATTTATACTTTTTTTCGATAATTATTGATATTCAGACTCCAGAGAACATTTCTGCACTGGTTTGGTTCCGATCGGGCTAAAATCCAGGGACTAGTTCGCAAAAGTAGTTTTTTGACAAAATTCAAAATGGCGGAAAATCTATTATGACGGAAATGAAATCGGAGATATACGTTTTTTTCGTCAGGGACTCACCTTTCCAATGATATGAGACACTTGAGTCTACGACATACGGTTTAGGAGTTATGAGCAGTTTCGCGCAATTGATTGCTATAGCGCCACCTATAGGCCAATCTGGCTCATAATTTGATAACCTCTCCTCGATTTTTGTACTACCATCTGACAAAGTTTCAAAGCTCCAGCACTTACGGTTTGGGCTGCACGATGCGTTTTACGGCAGAATAATAATAATAATAATAATAATAATAAAAATCAGCACAAATACAATAGGTGTTCAGCACTTCGTGCTTGAACCCCTAATAATAATAATAATAAAAATCAGCACAAATACAATAGGTGTTCAGCACTTCGTGCTTGAACCCCTAATAATAATAATAATAAAAATCAGCACAAATACAATAGGTGTTCAGCACTTCGTGCTTGAACCCCTAATAATAATAATAAAAATCAATACAATTACAATAGGGTTTCAGCACTTCGTGCTTGAACCCCTAATTAAAGCTGCAAGCAGCATTTAGCGGGGTTCAAGCCTTTAAGGCCTTTAAGCACACAAGCATCAAAAGACATTAAGTTTTATTTAGCAAGATTTTAAACGCTGAAATAATAGATGGAAAATTCAATTTACAGGCAATTCACCATAGGAAACATGGTTTTAAAAGGTTTTTAACAGTTATAGCGCCACCTATGGTCCGATCTCTATAAAACGTTTAATGCTTGTTAAGGATCTAATCTCACACATGGCCACCAATTTTCGTGAAGTTTTGAGCTTTCCCTTAGAATTTATAGGCTTTTGAGGGTTTTTTGCCACGCCTCTTTTCGAAATGACCCTGTTATAGCCATCCAAATGCAAAAGTTAAACTTTTTTTGATAATTATTGATCTAGAGAGTCCAGAGAATTGTCCTAGACTGGTTTGGTTCCGATCGGGCAAAAAAACAGGGACTTATTTGCAAAAGTAGGTTTTTAACATAATCACAAATATTTAATGAACGATTTGATTGACAGCAATGCTTCTAGAGACAAAGTTGTTCAGTATGAGGAGATCTATCAAATTATATCAATATTGTGAGAATATGTGAAACATCACGTGATTACAGAGCCATAAAACTAATTGGCGCCTACTAGTGGCCAAATTCTTAAAAAATTATTACAGACCTCTAGGACCCTGAGTCAAACATGCTCGCCAACTTTTGTTCCGATCGGCCTCTGTTAACCTTGTCTAATAAGTGCTCACATTTCATTGGCCAATGGCGGCCATGTTTTTTGAGCTACGCCAATTTCCTTTATAGACATGCGTGGTACCTTGGACCAAGACACTGCATACCAACTTTCAAGTCAATCGGACTGGCAGTCGGGTGGTTATAGCCCTTTTCATGTTTTTTTATGTTATAGCGCCACCAAGTGTTCAATCCTCACAATTCTTTTTACCTTGACCAAAGACTCATCCCATACACAAGTGTACCAAGTTTGGTGAAGATATCTCATTTCGTTCCTGAGTTATAGCCCTTTTAGTAAAATAGGCTCTGAAACAGGCTTCAAACCAGTTGTTCCATTATGCATGGTTACACACACACACACACACACACACACACACACACAATATTTTTGAGATATGTTATTGTGAAAATATCTTTTAATGGTCTATGAGCATGTCACATTTTTTTGTGAAATGCACCACGTTCTAGTATTATTTACTATGATTAACCATGTATCTATAACCATAGATCAATATTAGAGTGTAGTACAATAAAATGAACAGCGGGGGGCAGCAAAAGACCACATATTGGTCATTATTTTCATATGAACTCTGTCATTTTCACCTTTTTAACTGTTATAGAGGCAAATATTGTCCTATCTGTCTGAAAATTGTCATGCTTGTTTGGAGGCATATTACACATGTTCTGACTTGTTTTTAAGAATATCTGAGCATTCATTGAATAGATATAGGCATTTGGGGACACTTGGTCAAGGCCAGACACACACACACTTTTTTAATGCTATGGTCTATAATCATTTCACATAGCTCTTTGTAACTATTAATCAGATTTTTAAAAATGTATTCAGAAACATAGGACTACACACACACATTTTGTTGTAGTTACAGACATTTGAACTTTATGATGTTGCAGTAAACAAAATGTTTCCTGCAAGTCTCCTTCAAGATTCACATTTCTCAATGTGACAATTGTCAATAGTAATACTTAATAGATTAATTTTAACTAAATGTGATAGCAAATATTAAAATAGTGATTTATTTAAAGCTGAAAATGACTTGTATATCAATATTAGAGTGTAGTACAATAAAATGAACAGCGGGGGGCAGCAAACGACCACTTATTGGCTTAATATACCATTATTTTCATAATTTTCAGCTTTTTAACTGTTATAGAGGCAAATATGGTCCTATCTGTCTGAAAATTTTCATGCTTGTTTAGAGGCATAGTACACATGTTCTGACTTTTTTTTAAGAATATCTGAGCATTCATTGAATAGATATAGGCATTTGGGGACACTTGGTCAAGGCCACATCTTGAAATAACCCAGTTATAGCCATTCAGATGCAAAAGTTTAACTTTTTTTAAAAATAATTATTGCTCTAAAGAGTCCAGAGAATTGTACTGCCCTGGGTTGGTTCTGATCAGGTTGAAAAATCTATGACTAGTTTGCAAAAGTAGGTTATTAACATAATTGTGAATGTTTAAATAACGATTTGATTGACAGTATTGGTTCTTGAGGCAAAGTTGTTCAGTATGAGGAGATCTATCATAATTTATGCATATTATGTGGATGTTTTTAACCCCACCTGATTACAGAGATGGAGAATACCATTTACAGCCAATACAGGCATTTCACCATAGGAATACATGGTTTTCAAAGCTTTTTAACAGTTATAGCGCCACCTATGGTCCGATCTCCATGAAACTTTGCATGCTTTTTCAGCATGTTATGTTACATATACATAATAATTTTCGTGAAGTTTTGAGTTTTCCTTTAGGATTTATATGCTTTTGAGTGTATTTTGCTACGCCCCACTTCTAAATGACCCTGTTATAGGCATTCAAATGCAAAAGTTCAACTTTTTTTTGATAATTATTGATCTAGAGAGTCCAGAGAATTGTCCTAGACTGGTTTGTTTCCGATCAGACAAAAATCCAGAGACTAGTTCGCAAAAGTAGGTTTTAAACATAATCGCAAATATTTAATGAACGATTTGATTGACAGCAATGCTTTTAGAGGAAAAGTTGTTCAGTATGAGGAGCCCTATCATATGATGTGTATATTTGGTTGATGTGTGCAACACCACGTGATTACAGAGCCAAAAAACTCGTTGGCGCCAACTAGTGGCCGATTTCTTTCAAAATTTTTACAGACCTCTAAGTCCATGAGTCAAACATGCCCACCGAGTTTCATTCCGATCAGCCTCCGTTAACCTTGTCTTAGAGGTGCTCAAACTTCATTGGCCAATAGCAGCCATGTTTTTTGAGATACGCCAATGTCCTCATAGACATACATGGTACCTTGGACCAAGACACTGCATACCAATTTTCAAGTCAATCGGACTAGCGGTCGGGTCGTTATAGCCATTTTCATGTTTTTTTCGTGTTATAGCGCCACCAAGTGTTCAATCGTCGCGATTCTTTTATCGTGACCCAAGACTCAGTCCATACACATGTGAACAAAGTTTGGTAAAGATATCTCATTTTGTTCTTGAGTTATAGTCATTTTAGTAAAATAGGCTCCTCCCACAACGTTCGTTTTCCGCCCCTTAGCGATCGTGAATAGAAATTTCAACTTTTTTTCAATAATTATTGATATTCAGACTCCAGAGAACATTTCTGCACTGGTTTGGTTCCGATCGGGCAAAAATCCAGGGACTAGTTCGCAAAAGTAGTTTTTTGACAAAATTCAAAATGGCGGAAAATCTATAATGGCGGAAATGAAATCGGAGATATACATTTTTTACGTCAGGTATTCAGCTTTCCAATGATATAAGACACTTGAGTCTACGACATACGGTTTAGGAGTTATGAGCAGTTTTGCGCAATTGATTGCTATAGCGCCACCTATAGGCCAATCTGGCTCATAATTTGATAACCTCTCCTCGATTTTTGTACTACCATCTGACAAAGTTTCAAAGCTCCAGCTTCTACGGTTTGGGCTGCATGATGCGTTTTAGCGGAGAATAATAATAATAATTAAAGCTGCTAGCAGCATTTAGCGGGGTTCAAGCCTTTAAGGCCTTTAAGCACACAAGCATCAAAAGACATTAGGTTTTATTTAGCAAGATTTTAAACACTGAAATAATAGATGGAAAACTTAAACTACAGGCAATTTACCATAGGAAACATATGGTTTTTAACAGTTATAGCGCCACCTATGGTCCGATCTCTGTAAAGCTTTGCATGCTTGTTAAGGATCTAATGTCACACATGCCCACCAATTTTCGTGAAGTTTTGAGTTGTCCCTTAGAATTTATAGGCTTTTGAGTGTATTTTGCCACGTCTCTTTTCTAAATGACCCTGTTATAGCCATCTAAATGCAAAAGTTCAACTTTCTTTTGATAATTATTGATCTAGAGAGTCCAGAGAATTGTCCTAGACTGGTTTGGTTCCAATCGGTCAAAAAAACAGGGACTAGTTTGCAAAATTAGGTTTTTAACATAATGGTGAATATTTAATGAAAGATTTGATTGACAGCAATGATTCTAGAGGCAAAGTTGTTTAGTATGAGGAGACCTATCAAATGATATCAATATTGTGGGAATATGTGAAACATGACGTGATTACAGAGCCATAAAACTCGTTAGCGCCTGCTAGTGGCCAATTTCTTTAAATTCTTATAGACCTCTAGGGCCATGAGTCAAACATGCCCATCAAGTTTTGTTCCGATCGGCCTCCGTTAACCTTGTCTAATAGGTTCTCAAATTTCATTGGCCAATAGCGGCCATGTTTTTTGAGTTACACCATATTCCTCATAGACATGCATGGTACCTTGGACCAAGACACTGCATACCAACTTTCAAGTCAATCGGACTAGCAGTCGGGTGGTTATAGCCCTTTTCATGTTTCCTTCATGTTATAGCGCCACCAAGTGTTCAATCCTCACAATTATTTTTACTGTGACCAAAGACTGAGCCCATGCACATGTGTACAAAGTGTGGTGAAGATATCTCATTTCGTTCTTGAGTTATAGCCCTTTTAGTAAAATAGGCTCTGAAACAGGCTTCAAACCAGTTGTTCCATTATGCATGCTTACACACACACACACACACACACACACACACACACACACACACACACATTTTTTTTAATGCTATGGTCTATGATCATTTCACATAGATCTTTGTAACTATTAATCAGATTATTAAAAGTGTATTCAGAAACATTGGACTACACACAAATTATGTTGTAGATACAGACATTATAACTATATGATGTTGCAGTAAACATAACAAAATTCCTGCAAGTCTCCTTCAAGATTCACATTTCTCAATGTGACACAATTGTCAGTAGTAATACTTAATAGATTAATTTTGATTACATGTGATGTAAATGTTTAAATAGTGATTTTTTTAAAGTCTAAATATGACTTATAGATCAATTTTTGTGTGTGTAGTACAATAAAATGAACAGCGGGGGGCAGCAAACGACCACTTATTGGCTTATTATAACCAAGACTAAGCCCATACACATGTGTACCAAGTTTGGTTAAGATATCTCATTTTGTTCTTGAGTTATAGCCATTTTAGTAAAATAGGCTCCTCCCACAACATTCGTTTAACATATTAGTTTTGTTCATCATGGACTCACCTTTCTAATGATACAAGACACTTGAGTCTACGACATACGGTTTAGGAGTTATGAGCAGTTAAATATGACTTAGAGATCAATTATTTTGTGTGTAGTACAATAAAATGAACAGCGGGGGGCAGCAAACGACCACTTATTGGCTTAATATACCATTATTTTGATATGAACTCTGTAATTTTCACCTTTTTAACTGTTATAGAGGCAAATATTGTCCGATCTGTCTGAAATTTTTCATGCTTGTTAAGAGGCATAGGATACATGTACTGACTTGTTTTTAAGTAGATCTGAACATTCATTGAATAGATATAGGCATTTGGAGACACTTGGTCAAGGCCACATCTTGAAATTACCCTGTTATAACCATTCAGATGCAAAAGTTTAACTTTTTTTTATAATTATTGCTCTAAAGAGTCCAGAGAATTGTACTGCACTGGTTTGGTTCTGATCAGGTCGAAAAATGTATTACTAGTTTGCAAAAAGAGGTTTTTAACATAATCGTTAAGATTTAATGAACGATTTGATTGACAGTATTGGTTCTTGAGGCAAAGTTGTTTAGCATGAGGAGATCTATCATAATATATGCATATTATGTGGATGTTTTTAACCCCATCTGATTACAGAGATGGAAAATACCATTTACAGCCAATACAGGCAATTCATCATAGGGAATACATGGTTTTCAAAGCTTTTTAACAGTTATAGCGCCACCTATGGTCCAATCTCCATGAAACCTTGCACACTTCTTCAGCATGTTATGTCACATATACATAACAATTTTAGTGACGTTTTGAGTTTTCCATTAAGATTTATAGGCTATTGAGTGTATTTTGCTACATCCCTCTTCTAAATGACACTGTTATAGCCATCTAAATGCAAAAGTTGGACTTTTTTTTGATAATTATTGATCTAGAGAGTCCAGAGAATTGTCCTAGACTGATTTGGTTCTGTTCGGGCAAAAATCCAGGGACTAGTTCGCAAAAGTAGGTTTTTAACATAATTGCAAATATTTAATGAACAATTGGATTGACAGCAATGGTTCCAGAGGCAAAGTTGTTCAATATGAGGAGGTCTATCAAACGATATGCATATTTTGTGGATGTGTTCAACACCACGTGATTACAGTGCCATAAAACTTGTTAGCGCCAACTAGTGGCCGATTTCTTTCAAAATTCTTATAGACCTCTAGGGCCATAAGTCAAACATACCCATCGAGTTTCGTTCTGATCGGCCTCCATTAACCTTGTCTAATAGGTGCTCAAATTTAATTGGCCTTGGCGGCCATGTTTTTTGAGATACGCCAATGTCCTCATAGACATACATGGTACCTTGGACCAAGACACTGCATACCATTTTTCAAGTCAATCGGACTAGCGGTCGGGTGGTTATAGCCATTTTCATGTTTTTTTCGTGTTATAGCGCCACCATGTGTTCAATCATCGCGGTTTTTTTAGCGTGACCAAAAACTGAGCCCATACACATGTGTACCAAGTTTGATGAAGATATCTCATTTTGTTCTTGAGTTATAGCCATTTTAGTAAAATAGGCTCCTCCCACAACATTCGTTTTCCGCCCCTTGGCAACCGTGAATAGAAATTTCAACTTTTTTTCGATAATTATTGATATTCAGACTCCAGAGAAAATTTCTGCACTGGTTTGGTTCCGATCGGGCAAAAAACCTAGGACTAGTTCGCAAAAGTAGTTTTTTGACAAAATTCAAAATGGCGGAAAATCCATCATGGCGGAAATGAAATCGGAGATATACGTTTTGTTCGTCATGGACTCACCTTTCCAATGATATAAGACACTTGAGTCTACGACATACCGTTTAGGAGTTATGAGCAGTTTCGCGCAATTGATTGCTATAGCGCCACCTATAGGCCAATCTGGCTCATAATTTGATAACCTCTCCTCGATTTGTGTACTACCATCTGACAAAGTTTCAAAGTTCCAGCCCTTACGGTTTGGGCTGCACGATGCGTTTTAGCGGAGAATAATAATAATAATTAAAGCTGCGAGCAGCATTTAGCGGGGTTCAAGCCTTTAAGGCCTTTAAGCACACAAGCATCAAAAGACATTACATTTTATTTAGCAAGATTTTAAACACTGAAATAATAGATGGAAAAGTCAATTTACAGGCAATTTACCATAGGAAACATGGTTTTAAAAGGTTTTTAACAGTTATAGCGCCACCTATGGTCCGATCTCTATAAAACGTTTAATGCTTGTTAAGGATCTAATGTTACATGTGCCCACCAATTTTCGTGAAGTTTTGAGCTTTCCCTTAGAATTTATAGGCTTTTGACTGTATTTTGCCACGCCTCTTTTCTAAATGACCCTGTTATAGCCATCCAAATGCAAAAGTTCAACTTTTTTGATAATTATTAATCTAGAGAGTCCAGAGAATTGTCCTAGACTGGTTTGCTTCCGATCGGGCAAAAAAAACGGGACTAGTTTGCAAAAGTAGGTTTTTAACATAATTTTGAATATTAAATGAACGATTTGATTGACAGCAATGTTTCTAGAGGCAAAGTTGTTCAGTCTGAGGAGATCTATCAAATTATATCAATATTGTGGGAATATGTGAAACATCACGTGATTACAGAGCCATAAAATTCGTAGGCGCCTACTAGTGGCCAATTTCTTAAAAAATTATTACAGACCTCTAGGACCATGAGTCAAACATGCTCACCAAGTTTTGTTCCGATCCTGTTAACCTTGTCTAATAGGTGCTCAAATTTCATTGGCCAATTGCGGCCATGTTTTTTGAGCTTCGCCAATTTCCTCACAGACATGCATGGTACCTTGGACCAAGACACTGCATACCAACTTTCAAGTCAATCGGACTAGCAGTCAGGTGGTTATAGCCCTTTTCATGTTTTTTTCATGTTATAGCGCCACCAAGTGTTCAATCCTCACAATTCTTTGTACCGTGACCAAAGACTCAGCCCATACACATGTGTACCAAGTTTGGTGAAGATATCTCATTTCGTTCCTGAGTTATAGCCCTTTTAGTAAAATAGGCTCTGAAACAGGCTTCAAACCAGTTGTTACATTATGCATGCTTTCACACACACACACACACACACACACACACACACACACACACACACACACACACACACACACACACACACACACACACACACACACACACACACACACACACACACACACACACACACACACACACAATGTTTTTGTAATATGTTATTGTGAAAATATATTTTAATGGTCTATGAGCATGTCACATTTTTTTGTGAAAGACACCACGTTCTAGTATTATTTACTATGATTAACCATGATTCTAATGTGATTTACCATGATTTACCACATTGCTAGTAATTATGTGAAGTGACAGTACAAATGAAGAGATAAAATCTGACAACATATGAGTATGTTATAATAGTAATTGCTTTTGTCACTGTTGAAAATTATTAACTTTAAAAGGAAAGTGAGTCAATAAGTGGTCTTCTGCTGCCCTCTGCTGGACATTCTACTTATTAATAAAGTCTTTTCACAGTTGCTTTGCAATAGACATTATAAAATCACTTATATATCAAATTGGTCTTCCATGTTAATTCCATTCTGCATGCTTATACACACACACACACACACACACACACACACACACACACACACACACACACACACACACACACACACACACACACACACACACACACACACACACACACACACACACACACACACACACACACACACTTTTTTAATTCTATGGTCAATAATCATTTCACATAACTCTTTGTAACTATTAATCAGATTATTAAAAATGTATTCAGAAACATAGGACCACCCACACACATTTTGTTGTAGATACAGACATTTGAATTTTATGTTGCAGTAAACAAAATGTTTCCTGCAAGTCTCCTTCAAGATTCACATTTCTCAATGTGACAATTGTCAATAGTCATACTTAATAGATTAATTTTGACTAAATGTGATTGTAAATGTTAAAATAGTGATTTTTTTAAAGTCTGAATATGACTTATAGATCAATATTAGAGTGTAGTACAATAAAATGAACAGCGGGGGGCAGCAAACGACCACTTTTTGGCTTAATATACCATTATTGTCATATGAACCCTGTAATTTTCACCTTTTTAACTGTTATAGAGGCAAATAATGTCCGATCTTTCTGAAAATGTTCATGCTTGTTTAGAGGCATAGTACACATGTTCTGACTTGTTTTTAAGAATATCTGAGCATTCATTGAATAGATATAGGCATTTGGGGACACTTGGTCAAGGCCAGACACACACACACACACACACACACACACTTTTTTAATGCTATGGTCTATAATCATTTAACATAGCTCTTTGTAACTATTAATCAGATTTTTTAAAATGTATTCAGAAACATAGGACTACACACACACATTTTGTTGTAGATACAGACATTTGAACTATATGATGTTGCAGTAAACAAAATGTTTCCTGCAAGTCTCCTTCAAGATTCACATTTCTCAATGTGACAATTGTCAATAGTAATACTTAATAGATTAATTTTAACTAAATGTGATTGCAAATGTTAAAATAGTGATTTATTTTAAGCTGAATATGACTTGTAGATCAATATTAGAGTGTAGTACAATAAAATGAACAGCGGGGGGCAGCAAACGACCACTTATTGGCTTAATATACCATTATTTTCATAATTTTCAGCTTTTTAACTGTTATAGAGGCAAATATTGTCTGAAATGTTTCATGCTTGTTTAGAGGCATAGTACACATGTTCTGACTTGTTTTTAAGAATATCTGAGCATTCATTGAATAGATATAGGCATTTGGGGACACTTGGCCAAGGCCACACCTTGAAATAATGTTATAGCCATTCAGATGCAATAGTTTAACTTTATTTTAAATAATTATTGCTCTAAAGAGTCCAGAGAATCGTACTACAGTGCTTTGGTTCCGATCGAGCAAAAAAATCTAGGACTAGATTGCAAAATGAGGTTATTAACATAATTGTGAATGTTTAAATAACGATTTGATTGACAGTATTGGTTCTTGAAGCAAAGTTGTTCAGTATGAGGAGATCTATGATAATTTATGCATATTATGTGGATGTTTTTAACCCCACCTGATTACAGAGATGGAAAATACCATTTGCAGCCAATACAGGCATTTCACCATAGGGAATACATGGTTTTCAAAGCGTTTTAACAGTTATAGCACCACCTATGGTCCGATCTCCATGAAACTTTGCAGGATTCTTCAGCATGTTATGATACATATACATAACATTTTTCGTGAAGTTTTGAGTTTTCCTTTAGGATTTATAGCCTTTTGAGTGTATTTTGCTAAGCTCCTCTTCTAAATGACCCTGTTATAGCCATCCAAATGCAAAAGTTCAACTTTTTTTCGATAATTATTGATCTAGAGAGTCCAGAGAATTGTTCTAGACTGGTTTGGTTCCCATCGGGCAAAAATCCAGGGACTAGTTCGCAAAAGTGGGTTTTAAACATAATTGCAGATATTTAATGAACGGTTTGATTGACAGCAATGCTTCTAGAGGCAAAGTTGTTCAACATGAGGAGACCTATCATATGATGTGTATATTTGGTTGATGTGTGCAACACCACGTGATTACAGAGCCATAAAACTCGTTAGCGCCAACTAGTGGCCGATTTCTTTCAAAATTCTTACAGACCTCTAGGGCCATGAGTCAAAGATGCCCACCAAGTTTCATTCCGATCGGCCTCCGTTAACCTTGTCTTAGAGGTGCTCAAACTTCATTAGCCGATAGCAGCCATGTTTTTTGAGATACGCCAATGTCCTCATAGACATATATGGTACCTTGGACCAAAACACTGCATACCAATTTTCAAGTCAATCGGACTAGCGGTCGGGTGGTTATAGCCATTTTCATGTTTTTTTCGTGTTATAGCGCCACCAAGTGGTCAATCGTCGCGATTGTTTTATCTTGACCAAAGACTTAGCCCATACATACGTGTACCAAGTTTGGTAAAGATATCTCATTTTGTTCTTGAGTTATAGCCATTTTAGTAAAATTGGCTCCTCCCACAACATTCGTTTTCCGCCCCTTTGCGACCTTGAAGCGAAATTTATACTTTTTTTCGATAATTATTGATATTCAGACTCCAGAGAACATTTCTGCACTGGTTTGGTTCCGATCGGGCAAAAATCCAGGGACTAGTTCGCAAAAGTAGTTTTTTGACAAAATTCAAAATGGCGGAAAATCTATTATGACGGAAATGAAATCGGAGATATACGTTTTGTTCGTCAGGGACTCACCTTTCCAATGATATAAGACACTTGAGTCTACGACATACGGTTTAGGAGTTATGAGCAGTTTCGCGCAATTGATTGCTATAGCGCCACCTATAGGCCAATCTGGCTCATAATTTGATAACCTCTCCTCGATTTTTGTACTACCATCTGACAAAGTTTCAAAGCTCCAGCACTTACGGTTTGGGCTGCACGATGCGTTTTATGGCAGAATAATAATAATAATAATAATAATTAAAGCTGCAAGCAGCATTTAGCGGGGTTCAAGCCTTTAAGGCCTTTAAGCACACAAGCATCAAAAGACATTAAGTTTTATTTAGCAAGATTTTAAACACTGAAATAATAGATGGAAAATACCATTTACAGTCAATACAGGCAATTTCCAATAGGAAATACGTGGTTTTAAAAGGTTTTAAACAGTTATAGCGCCACTCATGGTCTGATTTCCATAAAACTTTGCATGCTTGTTAAAGATGTGATCTCACATATGCATAACAATTTTCGTGAAGTTTTGAGTTTTCCCTTAGAATTTATAGGCTTTTGAGTGTATTTTGCCATGCCGCTTTTCTAAATTACCCTGTTATAGCCATTTAAATGCAAAAGTTAAACTTTTTTTGATAATTATTGATCTAGAGAGTCCAGAGAATTATCCTAGACTAGTTTGGTTCCAATCGGGCAAAAATCCAGGGACTAGTTCGCAAAAGTAGGTTTTGAACATAAACGCAAATATTTAATGAACATATTAATTGACAGCAATAGTTCTAGAGGCAAAGTTGTTTGGTATGAGGAGTTCTATCAAATGATATGCATATTTCATGGATGTGTGCAACACCACGTGATTACAGAGCCGTAAAACTCGTTGGCGCCAACTAGTGGCCGATTTCTTTCAAACTTCTTACAGACCTCTAGGGCCATGAGTTAAACATGCCCACAGAGTTTCGTTCCGATCGGCCTCCGTTAACCTTGTCTAATAGGTGCTCAAATTTAATTGGCTGTGGCGGCCATGTTTTTTGACATACGCCAATGTCCTCATAGACATACATGGTACCTTGGACCAAGACACTGCATACCAATTTTCAAGTCAATCGGACTAGGGGTCGGGTGGTTATAGCCAATTTCATGTTTTTTTCATGTTATAGCGCCACCAAGTGTTCAATCGTCGGGATTTTTTTATCGTGACCAAAGACTCAGCCCATACACATGTGTACCAAGTTTGGTAAATATATCTCATTTTGTTCTTGAGTTATAACCATTTTAGTAAAATAGGCTCCTCCCACAACATTCGTTTTCCGCCCCTTAGCAACCGTGAATCGAAATTTCAACTTTTTTTCGATAATTATTGATATTCAGACTCCAGAGAACATTTCTGCACTGGTTTGGTTCCGATCGGTCTAAAATCCAGGGACTAGTTTGCAAAAGTAGTTTTTTGACAAAATTCAAAATGGCGGAAAATCCATCATGGCGGAAATGAAATCGGAGATATACGTTTTGTTTGTCATGGACTCACCTTTCCAATGATATAAGACACTTGAGTCTACGACATACGGTTTAGGAGTTATGAGCAGTTTCGCGCAATTGATTGCTATAGCGCCACCTATTGGCCAATCTGGCTCATAATTTGATAACCTCTCCTCGATTTTTGTACTACCATCTGACAAAGTTTCAACGCTCCAGCCCTTACGGTTTGGGCTGCACGATGCGTTTTAGCGGAGAATAATAATAATAATAATAATAATTAAAGCTGCAAGCAGCATTTAGCGGGGTTCAAGCCTTTAAGGCCTTTAAGCACACAAGCATCAAAAGACATTAAGTTTTATTTAGCAAGATTTTAAACACTGAAATAATAGATGGAAAATACCATTTACAGTCAATACAGGCAATTTCCAATAGGAAATACGTGGTTTTAAAAGGTTTTAAACAGTTATAGCGCCACCTATGGTCTGATTTCCATAAAACTTTGCATGCTTGTTAAAGATGTGATCTCACATATGCATAACAATTTTCGTGAAGTTTTGAGTTTTCCCTTAGAATTTATAGGCTTTTGAGTGTATTTTGCCATGCCGCTTTTCTAAATTACCCTGTTATAGCCATTTAAATGCAAAAGTTAAACTTTTTTTCGATAATTATTGATCTAGAGAGTCCAGAGAATTATCCTAGACTAGTTTGGTTCCAATCGGGCAAAAATCCAGGGACTAGTTTGCAAAAGTAGGTTTTGAACATAAACGCAAATATTTAATGAACATATTAATTGACAGCAATAGTTCCAGAGGCAAAGTTGTTTGGTATGAGGAGTTCTATCAAATTATATGCATATTTCATGGATGTATGCAACACCACGTGATTACAGAGCCGTAAAACTCGTTAGCGCCAACTAGTGGCCGATTTTTTTCAAACTTCTTACAGACCTCTAGGGCCATGAGTTAAACATGCCCACAGAGTTTCGTTCCGATCGGCCTCCGTTAACCTTGTCTAATAGGTGCTCAAATTTAATTGTCTGTGGCGGCCATGTTTTTTGACATACGCCAATGTCCTCATAGACATACATGGTACCTTGGACCAAGACACTGCATACCAATTTTCAAGTCAATCGGACTAGCGGTCGGGTGGTTATAGCCAATTTCATGTTTTTTTCATGTTATAGCGCCACCAAGTGTTCAATCGTCGGGATTTTTTTATCGTGACCAAAGACTCAGCCCCTACACATGTGTACCAAGTTTGGTAAATATATCTCATTTTGTTCTTGAGTTATAACCATTTTAGTAAAATAGGCTCCTCCCACAACATTCGTTTTCCGCCCCTTAGCAATCGTGAATCGAAATTTCAACTTTTTTTCGATAATTATTGATATTCAGACTCCAGAGAACATTTCTGCACTGGTTTGGTTCCGATCGGTCTAAAATCCAGGGACTAGTTCGCAAAAGTAGTTTTTCAACAAAATTCAAAATGGCGGAAAATCCATCATGGCGGAAATGAAATCGGAGATATACGTTTTGTTTGTCATAGACTCACCTTTCCAATGATATAAGACACTTGAGTCTACGACTTACGGTTTAGGAGTTATGAGCAGTTTCGCGCAATTGATTGCTATAGCGCCACCTATTGGCCAATCTGGCTCATAATTTGATAACCTCTCCTCGATTTTTGTACTACCATCTGACAAAGTTTCAACGCTCCAGCCCTTACGGTTTGGGCTGCACGATGCGTTTTAGCGGAGAATAATAATAATAATAATTAAAGCTGCAAGCAGCATTTAGCGGGGTTCAAGCCTTTAAGGCCTTTAAGCACACAAGCATCAAAAGACATTACGTTTCATTTAGCAAGATTTTAAACACTGAAATAACAGATGGAAAAGTCCATTTACAGGCAATATTGGCAATTTACCATAGAAAACATATGGTTTTAAAAGGTTTTTAATAGTTATAGCGCCACCTATGGTCCGATCTCTATAAAACTTTCTATGCTTGTTAATGATGTTATGACACACATGCCCACCAATTTTCGTGAAGTTTTGAGTTTTCCCTTAGAATATATCAAATGATATGCATATTTCGTGGATGTGTGCAACACCACGTGATTACAGAGCCATAAAACTCATTAGCGCCAACTAGTGGCCGATTTCTTTCAAAATTCTTACCGACCTCTAGGGCCATGAGACTTGTCTAATAGGTGCTCAAATTTAATTGGCTGTGGCAGCCATGTTTTTTGAGATATGCCAATGTCCTCACAGACATACTTGGTACCTTGGACCTAGACACTGCATACCAATTTTCAAGTCAATCGGACTAGCGGTCGGGTGGTTAAAGCCATTTTCATGTTTTTTTACGTTATTGCGCCACCAAGAGTTAAATCGTCGCGATTTTTTTTATTGTGACCAAAGACTCAGCCTATACACATGTCTACCAAGTTTGGTAAAGATATCTCATTTTGTTCTTGAGTTATAGCTTTTTTAGTAAATAGGCTCCGCCCTGAACAACTATTTTTACGCTCCTTAACAACCGTGAATATAAATTTCGACTTTTTTTTGATAATTATTGATAAACTGACTCAAGAAAATTTTTTGACACTGGTTTGGTTCCGATCGGGCAAAAAACCTAGGACTTGTTTGCAAAAGTAGTTTTTTGACAAAATTAAAAATGGCGGAAAATCTATAATGGCGGAAATGAAATCGGAGATATACGTTTTGTTTGTCATGGACTCACCTTTCCAATGATATAAGACACTTGAGTCTACGTCATACGGTTTAGGAGTTATAAGCCATTTTGCGCTTTTGATTGCTGTAGCGCCACCTATTGTCCAATCGGGTTCATACTCTGACAACATTAGCCTCGATTTTCGTACTATCATCTGATGAAGTTTCAAGTCTCTAGCATTTACGCTTTGGTCTGCACGATCACAGTTTAAATATGATTGAACAATATTAGTTTAGAGGATAAGCCAATGAGTGGTCTTCTGCTGCCATCTGGTGGCAATTTTAGGTAATACGCCATAATATATTTGAGATAAATTAATTTGACAAAATGTGATTGTAAATATTGTAATAATGACTTTATAATGTGTAAATAGGAATTATAGAACATGATAAGTAAATAGTATGAAAAAAATGACTATTTATGCCCAGCAGGTGGCAGCAGAGAACCACTCATTGGCTCATTTTCATTTTAAATGTCTGTTTTTTAATGTCTTCAAACGTGCTTAACTCACATGCACATTTTGTTGGTGATATAAATATTTGAAATAAATGATGGGTAACAAATAGCTTATTCCAGGTCTTCCCCTTTAAAACATATTTTCAGGCATTATTTTAATTGTAATTTAATAATTATTGTAAAAACATTAATCAAATGAACAAATTAATTGATAAGCATTGACAAAATGTCATTTTCAATGCTATTATAATGTTTTTTTAGAGTTTATATATATGCTTAGTGGACAGAATGAACCAATTAGTGGTCTTCTGCTGCCCTCTGCTGGACATTCTACTTATTAATAAAGTCTTTTCACAGTTGCTTTGCAATAAACACTATAAAATCAGTTATATATCAAATTGGTCTTCCATGTTAATTCCATTATGCATGCTTATACACACACACACACACACACACACACACACACACACACACACACACACACACACACACACTTTTTTAATGCTATGGTCTATAATCATTTCACATAGCTCTTTGTAACTATTAATCAGATTATTAAAAATGTATTCAGAAACATAGGACTACACACACACACAATTTGTTGTAGATACAGACATTTGAACTATATGATGTTGCAGTAAACAAAATGTTTCCTGCAAGTCTCCTTCAAGATTCACATTTCTCAATGTGACAATTATTGTCAATGGTAATAGCTAATAGATTAATTTTGACTAAATGTGATTGTAAATGTTAAAATTGTGATTTTTTTTAAAGTCTGAATATGACTTATAGATCAATATTAGAGTGTAGTACAATAAAAAGAACAGCGGGGGGCAGCAAACGACCACTTATTGGCTTAATATACCATCATTTTCATAATTTTCAGCTTTTTAACTGTTATAGAGGCAAATATTGTCCTATCTGTCTGAAATTTTTCATGCTTGTTTAGAGGCATAGTACACATCTTCTGACTTGTTTTTAAGAATATCTGAGCATTCATTGAATAGATATAGGCATTTGGGGACACTTGGTCAAGGCCAGACACACACACACACACACACACACACACACTTTTTTAATGCTATGGTCTATAATCATTTAACATAGCTCTTTGTAACTATTTATCAGATTTTTAAAAATGTATTCAGAAACATAGGACTACACACACACATTTTGTTGTAGATACAGACATTTGAACTTTATGATGTTGCAGTAAACAAAATGTTTCCTGCCAGTCTCCTTCAAGATTCACATTTCTCAATGTGAAAATTGTCAATAGTAATACTTAATAGATTCATTTTAACTAAATGTGATTGCAAATGTTAAAATAGTGATTTATTTTAAGCTGAATATGACTTGTAGATCAATATTAGAGTGTAGTACAATAAAATGAACAGCGGGGGGCAGCAAACGACCACTTATTGGCTTAATATACCATTATTTTCATAATTTTCAGCTTTTTAACTGTTATAGAGGCAAATATTGTCCTATCTGTCTGAAAATTTTCATGCTTGTTTAGAGGCATAGTACACATGTTCTGACTTGTTTTTAAGAATATCTGAGCATTCATTGAATAGATATAGGCATTTGGGGACACTTGGTCAAGGCCACATCATGAAATAACCCTGTTATAGCCATTCAGATGCAAAAGTTTAACTTTTTTTTAAAATAACTATTGCTCTAAAGAGTCCAGAGAATTGTACTGCACTGGTTTGGTTCTGATCAGGTTGAAAAATCTATGACTAGTTTGCAAAAGTAGGTTATTAACATAATTGTGAATGTTTAAATAACGATTTGATAGACAGTATTGGTTCTTGAGGCAAAGTTGTTCAGTATGAGGAGATCTATCATAATTTATGCATATTATGTGGATGTTTTTAACCCCACCTGATTACAGAGATGGAAAATACCATTTACAGCCAATACAGGCATTTCACCATAGGATTACATGGTTTTCAAAGCTTTTTAACAGTTATAGCGCCACCTATAGTCCGATCTCCATGAAACTTTGCATGATTTTTCAGCATGTTATGTTACATATACATAACAATTTTCGTGAAGTTTTGAGTTTTCCTTTAGGATTTATAGGCTTTTGAGTGTATTTTGCTACGCCCCTCTTCTAAATGACCCTGTTATAGCCATCCAAAGGCAAAAGTTGGACTTTTTTTCGATAATTATTGATCTAGAGAGTCCAGAGAATTGTCCTATACTGGTTTGGTTCCGATCAGGCAAAAAACCAGGGACTAGTTTGCAAAAGTAGGTTTTAAACATAATCGCAAATATTTAATGAACAATTGGATTAACAGCAATGGTTCCAGAGGCAAAGTTGTTCAATATGAGGAGGTCTATCAAACGATATGCATATTTTGTGGATGTGTTCAACACCACGTGATTACAGTGCCATAAAACTTGTTAGCGCCAACTAGTGGCTGATTTCTTTCAAAATTCTTATAGACCTCTAAGGCCATAAGTCAAACATACCCATCGAGTTTCGTTCTGATCGGCCTCCGTTAACCTTGTCTAATAGGTGCTCAAATTTAATTGGCCTTGGCGGCCATGTTTTTTGAGATACGCCAATGTCCTCATAGACATACTTGGTACCTTGGACCAAGACACTGCATACCAATTTTCAAGTCAATCGGACTAGCGGTCGGGTGGTTATAGCCATTTTCATGTTTTTTTCGTGTTATAGCGCCACCAAGTGTTCAATCATCGCGGTTTTTTTATCGTGACCAAAAACGGAGCCCATACACATGTGTACCAAGTTTGGTGAAGATATCTCATTTTTTTCTTGAGTTATAGCCATTTTAGTAAAATAGGCTCCTCCCACAACATTCGTTTTCCGCCCCTTAGCAACCGTGAATAGAAATTTCAACTTTTTTTCGATAATTATTGATATTCAGACTCCAGAGAACATTTCTGCACTGGTTTGGTTCCGATCGGGCAAAAAACCTAGGACTAGTTCGCAAAAGTAGTTTTTTGACAAAATTCAAAATGGCGGAAAATCTATCATGGCGCAAATGAAATCGGAGATATACGTTTTGTTCGTCATAAACTCACCTTTCCAATGATATAAGACACTTGAGTCTACGACATACGGTTTAGGAGTTATGAGCAGTTTCGCGCAATTGATTGCTATAGCGCCACCTATAGGCCAATCTGGCTCATAATTTGATAACCTCTCCTCGATTTGTTTACTACCATCTGACAAAGTTTCAAAGTTCCAGCCCTTACGGTTTGGGCTGCACGATGCGTTTTAGCGGAGAATAATAATAATAATAATAATAATTAAAGCTGCAAGCAGCATTTAGCGGGGTTCAAGCAGTTAAGGCCTTTAAGCACACAAGCATCAAAAGACATTAAGTTTTATTTAGCAAGCATTTAACAACTGCCATCATAGATGAAAAAGTCAATTTACAGCCTATACAGGCAGTTTACCATAGGAAATATATGGTTTTAAAGCGTTTTTACAGTTATAGTTAGAGTCTTCTTATAGTCTTGCCTGATCTCCACCACTTTTATTAGTAGTACTCAAAGTGTGCCCATACTGTATATATGTGTCAGATTTGTTGTAAATATGTAATTTTAATAAGGAGTTTAGACAATTATATTCAGTGGCGTAACGAACGAGCCAACACCGGGCCCTTAAGTAGGATTATCAAGGCAGGCCCCTTGATGACGCAATTGATGACGCAATGTCCGCGAGTAGGCTACCATGAATAGGGCAGGATATGATCATACACAGCATATAAGAGATGAGATTATTAACAAAATCATGAGTAGCCTACGCTCACCAAAAACACTACAAAAAAACAACAAAAAAACAATGGGGACAGCGCACTATAAAACATTGTTAGGCCTAGGTCCAAATACATAAAAAAGATGCTCTCTTACATTATAGTGGGATTTTCCGGGCTTTCCTATGTGCAACTGCAAAGTTGTCGATTAGATCAGGATTGTGCGCACAGGCAATAGGCTTGTTTGAGATGCGCCTTGCCTCGCCTGAAATGTATGCTAGAGTAGGCGGCTGCAGTGAGAGGAGGAGTGAAAAAAGCACAGGCAAGCCGGACAGTTCTCTCTACTCACAGTGGATCTGACACCTGCGAGATCAAAGATGGATATCACGGGATTCACGCGATTCACGCTCGTGCACAGTTTTGCTAATAAACTGGATGTAATTGAAGTTATGTTGCTTTTATATGAAAATAAATAAAATGAACAAGACACCCAAAGTACTTGTTATTTAATTCCATTCCAAATACATGTTTATCAATATTTCTTTCTTTAATACAGACATGTGTTTTTATTTATTTTATTTTTTTATAAAAAATAAATTGCATAACCCAAAGAGATCGCACTGTCAGATAGTTTGGGAATATTCACAAACAACATATACACATAAAACATGATATTAGAGTTTTAAAATCAAACATTTTAAAAGAGAACAATACATCACAGTTGTTTAAACCAATGAGCATTAAGCTGTGTCGTCAGCAAGTCGTTTCCCATCATGCTTTTGATCAGCGCAGTCGGTGGAGAGCAACTGCGTGCGACTGCAGAATCCGACACGTGCGCCTTGCGCTCGCGAGATATTTTTGACATACATCAGCATGACATCAGAGCAAGGCAGACCGCACTCGGACACATTTCTAACCGGCATGCATCTCGTGCCGATCACCGGTGATCGGTTCTGCGAAGATTTTGCTCATCTCAAACAAGCCTATTCTCAATTGACCCTTTGCAGGGAGTTTTATTGACAGGCGATCTGACTAATCATAATCCGCCATTTTGTCCAACAAAGCAGTCAGGAAAGTTAGTAGATTAACATAGGAGGATTTAAATTTGAAAAACAAAGTGTACTGACGTCTTAGCACTTTAAAACAACATTCCTTTTATGTTCATTCATGTTTATTTTAATGATATAAATTAACTAGAAGGAAGAGATGATCGGTTCACAAGCAGCTTTAACTGAGCCTCGAGTCTACAGCGATCTATCAGACA
The DNA here is from genome assembly GCF_949357685.1 of Gobio gobio. Taxonomy (NCBI): domain Eukaryota; kingdom Metazoa; phylum Chordata; class Actinopteri; order Cypriniformes; family Gobionidae; genus Gobio; species Gobio gobio. The sequence goes on along the minus strand of NC_137108.1, from coordinate 22,001,282 downwards.
CATTAAAGAGTCACAAAATGGTATTTATTGTTTAAATGTCTCTAAAAAATTACTACATTTGAAAGGTGAGACTTTGTTTCATATCAAAAGTACTCGTCTGTCAGCGCGCAGTCTTTTCTCTGATCCGCAATGTATTTTTCACTGCGTGAGAACTTGGTGTGGTGTGAGAGTGGCATCGCTTGTCAGACATAGCAACAGTAACTAAAGTGGGCGGGTCTTTGCGAACGGTCATTGACAGTATGGACGGGGATTCGCCAGTCTCAATTCAAAACAAATTTCATCACAATCCATCATTGTTCGTTTCAAACATGTGAGAGCATCAAAATGATCCATGGGTAAAATTGATTGGATTTAATAATTTTTTTTGTCAGTTTCTATCATAATTTTAACATTTTGGCATTATTGTTTAGCTATTTACCTATGTTTTCAAATTCCCTTTGTTTTTTTGTTGTTGTCTCGATCAGACTAACGGCTTTGAAGATAACCACAATTTTTTAAAGCTCTAAATGACACTTACAAAAACCATAAAGCGAAACCTGGCATGTTTGGTATTGTTGGACTCGGAAAGGATTCTTAGGAGGCCACTCCTGTGAAAAAAACACGAGCTTGAAACTTCTAAGGCTCCTTCAAGGCAAAGCCAATGACGTATACTGAGTTTTTTGAGATACACCAATATTCTCATAGACTATCATGGCACCCTGGACAAAGACACTGCATGCCAATTTTCAGTAGACTAACGGTTGGGTGCGCTTTTCATGATTTTTTTCACTGTTATAGCGCCACCAAGTGGCCAATTGTCACGATTTTTTTTCATGTCAACTCAGATTGAGCTTATGAACATGTGTCCCAAGTTTAGCAAAAATATCTCTTTCCGTTCACAAGTTATAACCATTGTATAGTACCACCTAGTGGCCAATTGTTGCGATTTTTTTCAAATGATCTCAGATTGAGCTCACAAAGATGTATCCCAGGTTTAGCAAAAAAAATCTCTTTCCGTTCACAATTTATAACCATTTTAGTAAAAATGGCCCTAGTGCCATCAAAGATTTTGGTTCCCCTTATCGACCGTTAATTAAAATTTTGAATTTTTTGGATGATTATTGATTGTCAGACTCCAGAGAATAGTCTTGCAGTGGTTTGGTTCCAATCGGGCCAAAAACCTAGGAGAATTCAGCAAAAATTGGTTTTTCAAAAAAATGCAATTTACTCGAAATTGGCGCTGGAAGAGCGAGCAAATCGGAGATAGCCATTTTTTCCGCATTGAGCCAAGGATTCCAACGATATAAGACACTTGATCCTGGGACAAACAGTCTAAGAGTTATGAGCAATTTTGAACTTTTGGTTGCTGTAGCGCCACCTATGGGCCATTTGGGGTCATACTCTGATAGGTTGTCCCCAAACTGAGGCCTACCATCTGGCCAGGTTTCATGTCTCTAGGCCTTACGGTTTGGCCTGCACGATGCGTTTTACGAATCCTTACAATTACAATAGGGTTTCAGCATTTCATGCTTGAACCCCTAATAAGAATGAAGGCTTTTTGCCAGTTATAGCGCCACCTATGGTCCGATCTCCATGAAACTCTGCATGCTTCCTCACCATGTTCTGACACACATGCTCATCAATTTTGGTGAAGTTCTGAGTTTTCATTTGGGATGTATAGGCTTTTTAGTGTATTTTGCCACGCCCCTTTTCTAAATGACCCTGTTACAGCCACCCAAATGCCAAAGTTCAACTTTTTTTTGATAATTATGGATCGAGAGAGTCCAGAGAATTGTCCTAGACTGGTTCGGTTCCGATCGGGCAAAAAACCAGGGACTAGTTCGCAAAAGTAGGTTTTGGACAAAATTCGACATAGCAGAAAATTTTCCCTGCCTACATCCAAATCGGAGATAGCCATTTTGTCTGCCTTGAGCCAAGGATTCCAACGATATAAGACACTTGATCCTGGGACAAACAGTCTAAGAGTTATGAGCAATTTTGAACTTTTGGTTGCTGTAGCGCCACCTATGGGCCATTCGGGGTCATACTCTGATAGGTTGTCCCCAAACTGAGGCCTACCATCTGGCCAGGTTTCATGTCTCTAGGCCTTACGGTTTGGCCTGCACGATGCGTTTTACGAATCCTTACAATTACAATAGGGTTTCAGCATTTCATGCTTGAACCCCTAATAAGAATGAAGGCTTTTTGCCAGTTATAGCGCCACCTATGGTCCGATCTCCATGAAACTCTGCATGCTTCCTCACCATGTTCTGACACATATGCTCATCAATTTTGGTCAAGTTCTGAGTTTTCATTTGGGATGTATAGGCTTTGTAGTGTATTTTGCCACGCCCCTTTTCTAAATGACCCTGTTACAGCCACCCAAATGCCAAAGTTCAACTTTTTTTTGATAATTATGGATCGAGAGAGTCCAGAGAATTGTCCTAGACTGGTTCGGTTCCGATCGGGCAAAAAACCAGGGACTAGTTCGCAAAAGTAGGTTTTGGACAAAATTCGACATAGCAGAAAATTTTCCCTGCCTACATCCAAATCGGAGATAGCCATTTTGTCTGCCTTGAGCCAAGGATTCCAACGATATAAGACACTTGATCCTGGGACAAACAGTCTAAGAGTTATGAGCAATTTTGAACTTTTGGTTGCTGTAGCGCCACCTATGGGCCATTCGGGGTCATACTCTGATAGGTTGTCCCCAAACTGAGGCCTACCATCTGGCCAGGTTTCATGTCTCTAGGCCTTACGGTTTGGCCTGCACGATGCGTTTTACGAATCCTTACAATTACAATAGGGTTTCAGCATTTCATGCTTGAACCCCTAATAAGAATGAAGGCTTTTTGCCAGTTTTAGCGCCACCTATGGTCCGATCTCCATGAAACTCTGCATGCTTCCTCACCATGTTCTGACACATATGCTCATCAATTTTGGTGAAGTTCTGAGTTTTCATTTGGGATGTATAGGCTTTTTAGTGTATTTTGCCACGCCCCTTTTCTAAATGACCCTGTTACAGCCACCCAAATGCCAAAGTTCAACTTTTTTTTGATAATTATGGATCGAGAGAGTCCAGAGAATTGTCCTAGACTGGTTCGGTTCCGATCGGGCAAAAAACCAGGGACTAGTTCGCAAAAGTAGGTTTTGGACAAAATTCGACATAGCAGAAAATTTTCCCTGCCTACATCCAAATCGGAGATAGCCATTTTGTCTGCCTTGAGCCAAGGATTCCAACGATATAAGACACTTGATCCTGGGGCAAACAGTCTAAGAGTTATGAGCAATTTTGAACTTTTGGTTGCTGTAGCGCCACCTATGGGCCATTCGGGGTCATACTCTGATAGGTTGTCCCCAAACTGAGGCCTACCATCTGGCCAGGTTTCATGTCTCTAGGCCTTACGGTTTGGCCTGCACGATGCGTTTTACGAATCCTTACAATTACAATAGGGTTTCAGCATTTCATGCTTGAACCCCTAATAAGAATGAAGGCTTTTTGCCAGTTATAGCGCCACCTATGGTCCGATCTCCATGAAACTCTGCATGCTTCCTCACCATGTTCTGACACACATGCTCATCAATTTTGGTGAAGTTCTGAGTTTTCATTTGGGATGTATAGGCTTTTTAGTGTATTTTGCCACGCCCCTTTTCTAAATGACCCTGTTACAGCCACCCAAATGCCAAAGTTCAACTTTTTTTTGATAATTATGGATCGAGAGAGTCCAGAAAATTGTCCTAGACTGGTTCGGTTCCGATCGGGCAAAAAACCAGGGACTAGTTCGCAAAAGTAGGTTTTGGACAAAATTCGACATAGCAGAAAATTTTCCCTGCCTACATCCAAATCGGAGATAGCCATTTTGTCTGCCTTGAGCCAAGGATTCCAACGATATAAGACACTTGATCCTGGGACAAACAGTCTAAGAGTTATGAGCAATTTTGAACTTTTGGTTGCTGTAGCGCCACCTATGGGCCATTCGGGGTCATACTCTGATAGGTTGTCCCCAAACTGAGGCCTACCATCTGGCCAGGTTTCATGTCTCTAGGCCTTACGGTTTGGCCTGCACGATGCGTTTTACGAATCCTTACAATTACAATAGGGTTTCAGCATTTCATGCTTGAACCCCTAATAAGAATGAAGGCTTTTTGCCAGTTATAGCGCCACCTATGGTCCGATCTCCATGAAACTCTGCATGCTTCCTCACCATGTTCTGACACATATGCTCATCAATTTTGGTGAAGTTCTGAGTTTTCATTTGGGATGTATAGGCTTTGTAGTGTATTTTGCCACGCCCCTTTTCTAAATGACCCTGTTACAGCCACCCAAATGCCAAAGTTCAACTTTTTTTTGATAATTATGGATCGAGAGAGTCCAGAGAATTGTCCTAGACTGGTTCGGTTCCGATCGGGCAAAAAACCAGGGACTAGTTCGCAAAAGTAGGTTTTGGACAAAATTCGACATAGCAGAAAATTTTCCCTGCCTACATCCAAATCGGAGATAGCCATTTTGTCTGCCTTGAGCCAAGGATTCCAACGATATAAGACACTTGATCCTGGGACAAACAGTCTAAGAGTTATGAGCAATTTTGAACTTTTGGTTGCTGTAGCGCCACCTATGGGCCATTCGGGGTCATACTCTGATAGGTTGTCCCCAAACTGAGGCCTACCATCTGGCCAGGTTTCATGTCTCTAGGCCTTACGGTTTGGCCTGCACGATGCGTTTTACGAATCCTTACAATTACAATAGGGTTTCAGCATTTCATGCTTGAACCCCTAATAAGAATGAAGGCTTTTTGCCAGTTTTAGCGCCACCTATGGTCCGATCTCCATGAAACTCTGCATGCTTCCTCACCATGTTCTGACACACATGCTCATCAATTTTGGTGAAGTTCTGAGTTTTCATTTGGGATGTATAGGCTTTTTAGTGTATTTTGCCACGCCCCTTTTCTAAATGACCCTGTTACAGCCACCCAAATGCCAAAGTTCAACTTTTTTTTGATAATTATGGATCGAGAGAGTCCAGAGAATTGTCCTAGACTGGTTCGGTTCCGATCGGGCAAAAAACCAGGGACTAGTTCGCAAAAGTAGGTTTTGGACAAAATTCGACATAGCAGAAAATTTTCCCTGCCTACATCCAAATCGGAGATAGCCATTTTGTCTGCCTTGAGCCAAGGATTCCAACGATATAAGACACTTGATCCTGGGACAAACAGTCTAAGAGTTATGAGCAATTTTGAACTTTTGGTTGCTGTAGCGCCACCTATGGGCCATTCGGGGTCATACTCTGATAGGTTGTCCCCAAACTGAGGCCTACCATCTGGCCAGGTTTCATGTCTCTAGGCCTTACGGTTTGGCCTGCACGATGCGTTTTACGAATCCTTACAATTACAATAGGGTTTCAGCATTTCATGCTTGAACCCCTAATAAGAATGAAGGCTTTTTGCCAGTTATAGCGCCACCTATGGTCCGATCTCCATGAAACTCTGCATGCTTCCTCACCATGTTCTGACACATATGCTCATCAATTTTGGTGAAGTTCTGAGTTTTCATTTGGGATGTATAGGCTTTGTAGTGTATTTTGCCACGCCCCTTTTCTAAATGACCCTGTTACAGCCACCCAAATGCCAAAGTTCAACTTTTTTTTGATAATTATGGATCGAGAGAGTCCAGAGAATTGTCCTAGACTGGTTCGGTTCCGATCGGGCAAAAAACCAGGGACTAGTTCGCAAAAGTAGGTTTTGGACAAAATTCGACATAGCAGAAAATTTTCCCTGCCTACATCCAAATCGGAGATAGCCATTTTGTCTGCCTTGAGCCAAGGATTCCAACGATATAAGACACTTGATCCTGGGACAAACAGTCTAAGAGTTATGAGCAATTTTGAACTTTTGGTTGCTGTAGCGCCACCTATGGGCCATTCGGGGTCATACTCTGATAGGTTGTCCCCAAACTGAGGCCTACCATCTGGCCAGGTTTCATGTCTCTAGGCCTTACGGTTTGGCCTGCACGATGCGTTTTACGAATCCTTACAATTACAATAGGGTTTCAGCATTTCATGCTTGAACCCCTAATAAGAATGAAGGCTTTTTGCCAGTTTTAGCGCCACCTATGGTCCGATCTCCATGAAACTCTGCATGCTTCCTCACCATGTTCTGACACATATGCTCATCAATTTTGGTCAAGTTCTGAGTTTTCATTTGGGATGTATAGGCTTTGTAGTGTATTTTGCCACGCCCCTTTTCTAAATGACCCTGTTACAGCCACCCAAATGCCAAAGTTCAACTTTTTTTTGATAATTATGGATCGAGAGAGTCCAGAGAATTGTCCTAGACTGGTTCGGTTCCGATCGGGCAAAAAACCAGGGACTAGTTCGCAAAAGTAGGTTTTGGACAAAATTCGACATAGCAGAAAATTTTCCCTGCCTACATCCAAATCGGAGATAGCCATTTTGTCTGCCTTGAGCCAAGGATTCCAACGATATAAGACACTTGATCCTGGGACAAACAGTCTAAGAGTTATGAGCAATTTTGAACTTTTGGTTGCTGTAGCGCCACCTATGGGCCATTCGGGGTCATACTCTGATAGGTTGTCCCCAAACTGAGGCCTACCATCTGGCCAGGTTTCATGTCTCTAGGCCTTACGGTTTGGCCTGCACGATGCGTTTTACGAATCCTTACAATTACAATAGGGTTTCAGCATTTCATGCTTGAACCCCTAATAAGAATGAAGGCTTTTTGCCAGTTATAGCGCCACCTATGGTCCGATCTCCATGAAACTCTGCATGCTTCCTCACCATGTTCTGACACATATGCTCATCAATTTTGGTGAAGTTCTGAGTTTTCATTTGGGATGTATAGGCTTTGTAGTGTATTTTGCCACGCCCCTTTTCTAAATGACCCTGTTACAGCCACCCAAATGCCAAAGTTCAACTTTTTTTTGATAATTATGGATCGAGAGAGTCCAGAGAATTGTCCTAGACTGGTTCGGTTCCGATCGGGCAAAAAACCAGGGACTAGTTCGCAAAAGTAGGTTTTGGACAAAATTCGACATAGCAGAAAATTTTCCCTGCCTACATCCAAATCGGAGATAGCCATTTTGTCTGCCTTGAGCCAAGGATTCCAACGATATAAGACACTTGATCCTGGGACAAACAGTCTAAGAGTTATGAGCAATTTTGAACTTTTGGTTGCTGTAGCGCCACCTATGGGCCATTCGGGGTCATACTCTGATAGGTTGTCCCCAAACTGAGGCCTACCATCTGGCCAGGTTTCATGTCTCTAGGCCTTACGGTTTGGCCTGCACGATGCGTTTTACGAATCCTTACAATTACAATAGGGTTTCAGCATTTCATGCTTGAACCCCTAATAAGAATGAAGGCTTTTTGCCAGTTATAGCGCCACCTATGGTCCGATCTCCATGAAACTCTGCATGCTTCCTCACCATGTTCTGACACATATGCTCATCAATTTTGGTCAAGTTCTGAGTTTTCATTTGGGATGTATAGGCTTTGTAGTGTATTTTGCCACGCCCCTTTTCTAAATGACCCTGTTACAGCCACCCAAATGCCAAAGTTCAACTTTTTTTTGATAATTATGGATCGAGAGAGTCCAGAGAATTGTCCTAGACTGGTTCGGTTCCGATCGGGCAAAAAACCAGGGACTAGTTCGCAAAAGTAGGTTTTGGACAAAATTCGACATAGCAGAAAATTTTCCCTGCCTACATCCAAATCGGAGATAGCCATTTTGTCTGCCTTGAGCCAAGGATTCCAACGATATAAGACACTTGATCCTGGGACAAACAGTCTAAGAGTTATGAGCAATTTTGAACTTTTGGTTGCTGTAGCGCCACCTATGGGCCATTCGGGGTCATACTCTGATAGGTTGTCCCCAAACTGAGGCCTACCATCTGGCCAGGTTTCATGTCTCTAGGCCTTACGGTTTGGCCTGCACGATGCGTTTTACGAATCCTTACAATTACAATAGGGTTTCAGCATTTCATGCTTGAACCCCTAATAAGAATGAAGGCTTTTTGCCAGTTTTAGCGCCACCTATGGTCCGATCTCCATGAAACTCTGCATGCTTCCTCACCATGTTCTGACACACATGCTCATCAATTTTGGTGAAGTTCTGAGTTTTCATTTGGGATGTATAGGCTTTTTAGTGTATTTTGCCACGCCCCTTTTCTAAATGACCCTGTTACAGCCACCCAAATGCCAAAGTTCAACTTTTTTTTGATAATTATGGATCGAGAGAGTCCAGAGAATTGTCCTAGACTGGTTCGGTTCCGATCGGGCAAAAAACCAGGGACTAGTTCGCAAAAGTAGGTTTTGGACAAAATTCGACATAGCAGAAAATTTTCCCTGCCTACATCCAAATCGGAGATAGCCATTTTGTCTGCCTTGAGCCAAGGATTCCAACGATATAAGACACTTGATCCTGGGACAAACAGTCTAAGAGTTATGAGCAATTTTGAACTTTTGGTTGCTGTAGCGCCACCTATGGGCCATTCGGGGTCATACTCTGATAGGTTGTCCCCAAACTGAGGCCTACCATCTGGCCAGGTTTCATGTCTCTAGGCCTTACGGTTTGGCCTGCACGATGCGTTTTACGAATCCTTACAATTACAATAGGGTTTCAGCATTTCATGCTTGAACCCCTAATAAGAATGAAGGCTTTTTGCCAGTTATAGCGCCACCTATGGTCCGATCTCCATGAAACTCTGCATGCTTCCTCACCATGTTCTGACACATATGCTCATCAATTTTGGTGAAGTTCTGAGTTTTCATTTGGGATGTATAGGCTTTGTAGTGTATTTTGCCACGCCCCTTTTCTAAATGACCCTGTTACAGCCACCCAAATGCCAAAGTTCAACTTTTTTTTGATAATTATGGATCGAGAGAGTCCAGAGAATTGTCCTAGACTGGTTCGGTTCCGATCGGGCAAAAAACCAGGGACTAGTTCGCAAAAGTAGGTTTTGGACAAAATTCGACATAGCAGAAAATTTTCCCTGCCTACATCCAAATCGGAGATAGCCATTTTGTCTGCCTTGAGCCAAGGATTCCAACGATATAAGACACTTGATCCTGGGACAAACAGTCTAAGAGTTATGAGCAATTTTGAACTTTTGGTTGCTGTAGCGCCACCTATGGGCCATTCGGGGTCATACTCTGATAGGTTGTCCCCAAACTGAGGCCTACCATCTGGCCAGGTTTCATGTCTCTAGGCCTTACGGTTTGGCCTGCACGATGCGTTTTACGAATCCTTACAATTACAATAGGGTTTCAGCATTTCATGCTTGAACCCCTAATAAGAATGAAGGCTTTTTGCCAGTTTTAGCGCCACCTATGGTCCGATCTCCATGAAACTCTGCATGCTTCCTCACCATGTTCTGACACATATGCTCATCAATTTTGGTCAAGTTCTGAGTTTTCATTTGGGATGTATAGGCTTTGTAGTGTATTTTGCCACGCCCCTTTTCTAAATGACCCTGTTACAGCCACCCAAATGCCAAAGTTCAACTTTTTTTTGATAATTATGGATCGAGAGAGTCCAGAGAATTGTCCTAGACTGGTTCGGTTCCGATCGGGCAAAAAACCAGGGACTAGTTCGCAAAAGTAGGTTTTGGACAAAATTCGACATAGCAGAAAATTTTCCCTGCCTACATCCAAATCGGAGATAGCCATTTTGTCTGCCTTGAGCCAAGGATTCCAACGATATAAGACACTTGATCCTGGGACAAACAGTCTAAGAGTTATGAGCAATTTTGAACTTTTGGTTGCTGTAGCGCCACCTATGGGCCATTCGGGGTCATACTCTGATAGGTTGTCCCCAAACTGAGGCCTACCATCTGGCCAGGTTTCATGTCTCTAGGCCTTACGGTTTGGCCTGCACGATGCGTTTTACGAATCCTTACAATTACAATAGGGTTTCAGCATTTCATGCTTGAACCCCTAATAAGAATGAAGGCTTTTTGCCAGTTATAGCGCCACCTATGGTCCGATCTCCATGAAACTCTGCATGCTTCCTCACCATGTTCTGACACATATGCTCATCAATTTTGGTGAAGTTCTGAGTTTTCATTTGGGATGTATAGGCTTTGTAGTGTATTTTGCCACGCCCCTTTTCTAAATGACCCTGTTACAGCCACCCAAATGCCAAAGTTCAACTTTTTTTTGATAATTATGGATCGAGAGAGTCCAGAGAATTGTCCTAGACTGGTTCGGTTCCGATCGGGCAAAAAACCAGGGACTAGTTCGCAAAAGTAGGTTTTGGACAAAATTCGACATAGCAGAAAATTTTCCCTGCCTACATCCAAATCGGAGATAGCCATTTTGTCTGCCTTGAGCCAAGGATTCCAACGATATAAGACACTTGATCCTGGGACAAACAGTCTAAGAGTTATGAGCAATTTTGAACTTTTGGTTGCTGTAGCGCCACCTATGGGCCATTCGGGGTCATACTCTGATAGGTTGTCCCCAAACTGAGGCCTACCATCTGGCCAGGTTTCATGTCTCTAGGCCTTACGGTTTGGCCTGCACGATGCGTTTTACGAATCCTTACAATTACAATAGGGTTTCAGCATTTCATGCTTGAACCCCTAATAAGAATGAAGGCTTTTTGCCAGTTTTAGCGCCACCTATGGTCCGATCTCCATGAAACTCTGCATGCTTCCTCACCATGTTCTGACACATATGCTCATCAATTTTGGTGAAGTTCTGAGTTTTCATTTGGGATGTATAGGCTTTTTAGTGTATTTTGCCACGCCCCTTTTCTAAATGACCCTGTTACAGCCACCCAAATGCCAAAGTTCAACTTTTTTTTGATAATTATGGATCGAGAGAGTCCAGAGAATTGTCCTAGACTGGTTCGGTTCCGATCGGGCAAAAAACCAGGGACTAGTTCGCAAAAGTAGGTTTTGGACAAAATTCGACATAGCAGAAAATTTTCCCTGCCTACATCCAAATCGGAGATAGCCATTTTGTCTGCCTTGAGCCAAGGATTCCAACGATATAAGACACTTGATCCTGGGGCAAACAGTCTAAGAGTTATGAGCAATTTTGAACTTTTGGTTGCTGTAGCGCCACCTATGGGCCATTCGGGGTCATACTCTGATAGGTTGTCCCCAAACTGAGGCCTACCATCTGGCCAGGTTTCATGTCTCTAGGCCTTACGGTTTGGCCTGCACGATGCGTTTTACGAATCCTTACAATTACAATAGGGTTTCAGCATTTCATGCTTGAACCCCTAATAAGAATGAAGGCTTTTTGCCAGTTATAGCGCCACCTATGGTCCGATCTCCATGAAACTCTGCATGCTTCCTCACCATGTTCTGACACACATGCTCATCAATTTTGGTGAAGTTCTGAGTTTTCATTTGGGATGTATAGGCTTTTTAGTGTATTTTGCCACGCCCCTTTTCTAAATGACCCTGTTACAGCCACCCAAATGCCAAAGTTCAACTTTTTTTTGATAATTATGGATCGAGAGAGTCCAGAAAATTGTCCTAGACTGGTTCGGTTCCGATCGGGCAAAAAACCAGGGACTAGTTCGCAAAAGTAGGTTTTGGACAAAATTCGACATAGCAGAAAATTTTCCCTGCCTACATCCAAATCGGAGATAGCCATTTTGTCTGCCTTGAGCCAAGGATTCCAACGATATAAGACACTTGATCCTGGGACAAACAGTCTAAGAGTTATGAGCAATTTTGAACTTTTGGTTGCTGTAGCGCCACCTATGGGCCATTCGGGGTCATACTCTGATAGGTTGTCCCCAAACTGAGGCCTACCATCTGGCCAGGTTTCATGTCTCTAGGCCTTACGGTTTGGCCTGCACGATGCGTTTTACGAATCCTTACAATTACAATAGGGTTTCAGCATTTCATGCTTGAACCCCTAATAAGAATGAAGGCTTTTTGCCAGTTATAGCGCCACCTATGGTCCGATCTCCATGAAACTCTGCATGCTTCCTCACCATGTTCTGACACATATGCTCATCAATTTTGGTGAAGTTCTGAGTTTTCATTTGGGATGTATAGGCTTTGTAGTGTATTTTGCCACGCCCCTTTTCTAAATGACCCTGTTACAGCCACCCAAATGCCAAAGTTCAACTTTTTTTTGATAATTATGGATCGAGAGAGTCCAGAGAATTGTCCTAGACTGGTTCGGTTCCGATCGGGCAAAAAACCAGGGACTAGTTCGCAAAAGTAGGTTTTGGACAAAATTCGACATAGCAGAAAATTTTCCCTGCCTACATCCAAATCGGAGATAGCCATTTTGTCTGCCTTGAGCCAAGGATTCCAACGATATAAGACACTTGATCCTGGGACAAACAGTCTAAGAGTTATGAGCAATTTTGAACTTTTGGTTGCTGTAGCGCCACCTATGGGCCATTCGGGGTCATACTCTGATAGGTTGTCCCCAAACTGAGGCCTACCATCTGGCCAGGTTTCATGTCTCTAGGCCTTACGGTTTGGCCTGCACGATGCGTTTTACGAATCCTTACAATTACAATAGGGTTTCAGCATTTCATGCTTGAACCCCTAATAAGAATGAAGGCTTTTTGCCAGTTATAGCGCCACCTATGGTCCGATCTCCATGAAACTCTGCATGCTTCCTCACCATGTTCTGACACACATGCTCATCAATTTTGGTGAAGTTCTGAGTTTTCATTTGGGATGTATAGGCTTTTTAGTGTATTTTGCCACGCCCCTTTTCTAAATGACCCTGTTACAGCCACCCAAATGCCAAAGTTCAACTTTTTTTTGATAATTATGGATCGAGAGAGTCCAGAGAATTGTCCTAGACTGGTTCGGTTCCGATCGGGCAAAAAACCAGGGACTAGTTCGCAAAAGTAGGTTTTGGACAAAATTCGACATAGCAGAAAATTTTCCCTGCCTACATCCAAATCGGAGATAGCCATTTTGTCTGCCTTGAGCCAAGGATTCCAACGATATAAGACACTTGATCCTGGGACAAACAGTCTAAGAGTTATGAGCAATTTTGAACTTTTGGTTGCTGTAGCGCCACCTATGGGCCATTCGGGGTCATACTCTGATAGGTTGTCCCCAAACTGAGGCCTACCATCTGGCCAGGTTTCATGTCTCTAGGCCTTACGGTTTGGCCTGCACGATGCGTTTTACGAATCCTTACAATTACAATAGGGTTTCAGCATTTCATGCTTGAACCCCTAATAAGAATGAAGGCTTTTTGCCAGTTATAGCGCCACCTATGGTCCGATCTCCATGAAACTCTGCATGCTTCCTCACCATGTTCTGACACATATGCTCATCAATTTTGGTGAAGTTCTGAGTTTTCATTTGGGATGTATAGGCTTTGTAGTGTATTTTGCCACGCCCCTTTTCTAAATGACCCTGTTACAGCCACCCAAATGCCAAAGTTCAACTTTTTTTTGATAATTATGGATCGAGAGAGTCCAGAGAATTGTCCTAGACTGGTTCGGTTCCGATCGGGCAAAAAACCAGGGACTAGTTCGCAAAAGTAGGTTTTGGACAAAATTCGACATAGCAGAAAATTTTCCCTGCCTACATCCAAATCGGAGATAGCCATTTTGTCTGCCTTGAGCCAAGGATTCCAACGATATAAGACACTTGATCCTGGGACAAACAGTCTAAGAGTTATGAGCAATTTTGAACTTTTGGTTGCTGTAGCGCCACCTATGGGCCATTCGGGGTCATACTCTGATAGGTTGTCCCCAAACTGAGGCCTACCATCTGGCCAGGTTTCATGTCTCTAGGCCTTACGGTTTGGCCTGCACGATGCGTTTTACGAATCCTTACAATTACAATAGGGTTTCAGCATTTCATGCTTGAACCCCTAATAAGAATGAAGGCTTTTTGCCAGTTTTAGCGCCACCTATGGTCCGATCTCCATGAAACTCTGCATGCTTCCTCACCATGTTCTGACACATATGCTCATCAATTTTGGTCAAGTTCTGAGTTTTCATTTGGGATGTATAGGCTTTGTAGTGTATTTTGCCACGCCCCTTTTCTAAATGACCCTGTTACAGCCACCCAAATGCCAAAGTTCAACTTTTTTTTGATAATTATGGATCGAGAGAGTCCAGAGAATTGTCCTAGACTGGTTCGGTTCCGATCGGGCAAAAAACCAGGGACTAGTTCGCAAAAGTAGGTTTTGGACAAAATTCGACATAGCAGAAAATTTTCCCTGCCTACATCCAAATCGGAGATAGCCATTTTGTCTGCCTTGAGCCAAGGATTCCAACGATATAAGACACTTGATCCTGGGACAAACAGTCTAAGAGTTATGAGCAATTTTGAACTTTTGGTTGCTGTAGCGCCACCTATGGGCCATTCGGGGTCATACTCTGATAGGTTGTCCCCAAACTGAGGCCTACCATCTGGCCAGGTTTCATGTCTCTAGGCCTTACGGTTTGGCCTGCACGATGCGTTTTACGAATCCTTACAATTACAATAGGGTTTCAGCATTTCATGCTTGAACCCCTAATAAGAATGAAGGCTTTTTGCCAGTTATAGCGCCACCTATGGTCCGATCTCCATGAAACTCTGCATGCTTCCTCACCATGTTCTGACACATATGCTCATCAATTTTGGTGAAGTTCTGAGTTTTCATTTGGGATGTATAGGCTTTGTAGTGTATTTTGCCACGCCCCTTTTCTAAATGACCCTGTTACAGCCACCCAAATGCCAAAGTTCAACTTTTTTTTGATAATTATGGATCGAGAGAGTCCAGAGAATTGTCCTAGACTGGTTCGGTTCCGATCGGGCAAAAAACCAGGGACTAGTTCGCAAAAGTAGGTTTTGGACAAAATTCGACATAGCAGAAAATTTTCCCTGCCTACATCCAAATCGGAGATAGCCATTTTGTCTGCCTTGAGCCAAGGATTCCAACGATATAAGACACTTGATCCTGGGACAAACAGTCTAAGAGTTATGAGCAATTTTGAACTTTTGGTTGCTGTAGCGCCACCTATGGGCCATTCGGGGTCATACTCTGATAGGTTGTCCCCAAACTGAGGCCTACCATCTGGCCAGGTTTCATGTCTCTAGGCCTTACGGTTTGGCCTGCACGATGCGTTTTACGAATCCTTACAATTACAATAGGGTTTCAGCATTTCATGCTTGAACCCCTAATAAGAATGAAGGCTTTTTGCCAGTTATAGCGCCACCTATGGTCCGATCTCCATGAAACTCTGCATGCTTCCTCACCATGTTCTGACACACATGCTCATCAATTTTGGTGAAGTTCTGAGTTTTCATTTGGGATGTATAGGCTTTTTAGTGTATTTTGCCACGCCCCTTTTCTAAATGACCCTGTTACAGCCACCCAAATGCCAAAGTTCAACTTTTTTTTGATAATTATGGATCGAGAGAGTCCAGAGAATTGTCCTAGACTGGTTCGGTTCCGATCGGGCAAAAAACCAGGGACTAGTTCGCAAAAGTAGGTTTTGGACAAAATTCGACATAGCAGAAAATTTTCCCTGCCTACATCCAAATCGGAGATAGCCATTTTGTCTGCCTTGAGCCAAGGATTCCAACGATATAAGACACTTGATCCTGGGACAAACAGTCTAAGAGTTATGAGCAATTTTGAACTTTTGGTTGCTGTAGCGCCACCTATGGGCCATTCGGGGTCATACTCTGATAGGTTGTCCCCAAACTGAGGCCTACCATCTGGCCAGGTTTCATGTCTCTAGGCCTTACGGTTTGGCCTGCACGATGCGTTTTACGAATCCTTACAATTACAATAGGGTTTCAGCATTTCATGCTTGAACCCCTAATAAGAATGAAGGCTTTTTGCCAGTTATAGCGCCACCTATGGTCCGATCTCCATGAAACTCTGCATGCTTCCTCACCATGTTCTGACACATATGCTCATCAATTTTGGTCAAGTTCTGAGTTTTCATTTGGGATGTATAGGCTTTGTAGTGTATTTTGCCACGCCCCTTTTCTAAATGACCCTGTTACAGCCACCCAAATGCCAAAGTTCAACTTTTTTTTGATAATTATGGATCGAGAGAGTCCAGAGAATTGTCCTAGACTGGTTCGGTTCCGATCGGGCAAAAAACCAGGGACTAGTTCGCAAAAGTAGGTTTTGGACAAAATTCGACATAGCAGAAAATTTTCCCTGCCTACATCCAAATCGGAGATAGCCATTTTGTCTGCCTTGAGCCAAGGATTCCAACGATATAAGACACTTGATCCTGGGACAAACAGTCTAAGAGTTATGAGCAATTTTGAACTTTTGGTTGCTGTAGCGCCACCTATGGGCCATTCGGGGTCATACTCTGATAGGTTGTCCCCAAACTGAGGCCTACCATCTGGCCAGGTTTCATGTCTCTAGGCCTTACGGTTTGGCCTGCACGATGCGTTTTACGAATCCTTACAATTACAATAGGGTTTCAGCATTTCATGCTTGAACCCCTAATAAGAATGAAGGCTTTTTGCCAGTTTTAGCGCCACCTATGGTCCGATCTCCATGAAACTCTGCATGCTTCCTCACCATGTTCTGACACACATGCTCATCAATTTTGGTGAAGTTCTGAGTTTTCATTTGGGATGTATAGGCTTTTTAGTGTATTTTGCCACGCCCCTTTTCTAAATGACCCTGTTACAGCCACCCAAATGCCAAAGTTCAACTTTTTTTTGATAATTATGGATCGAGAGAGTCCAGAGAATTGTCCTAGACTGGTTCGGTTCCGATCGGGCAAAAAACCAGGGACTAGTTCGCAAAAGTAGGTTTTGGACAAAATTCGACATAGCAGAAAATTTTCCCTGCCTACATCCAAATCGGAGATAGCCATTTTGTCTGCCTTGAGCCAAGGATTCCAACGATATAAGACACTTGATCCTGGGACAAACAGTCTAAGAGTTATGAGCAATTTTGAACTTTTGGTTGCTGTAGCGCCACCTATGGGCCATTCGGGGTCATACTCTGATAGGTTGTCCCCAAACTGAGGCCTACCATCTGGCCAGGTTTCATGTCTCTAGGCCTTACGGTTTGGCCTGCACGATGCGTTTTACGAATCCTTACAATTACAATAGGGTTTCAGCATTTCATGCTTGAACCCCTAATAAGAATGAAGGCTTTTTGCCAGTTATAGCGCCACCTATGGTCCGATCTCCATGAAACTCTGCATGCTTCCTCACCATGTTCTGACACATATGCTCATCAATTTTGGTGAAGTTCTGAGTTTTCATTTGGGATGTATAGGCTTTGTAGTGTATTTTGCCACGCCCCTTTTCTAAATGACCCTGTTACAGCCACCCAAATGCCAAAGTTCAACTTTTTTTTGATAATTATGGATCGAGAGAGTCCAGAGAATTGTCCTAGACTGGTTCGGTTCCGATCGGGCAAAAAACCAGGGACTAGTTCGCAAAAGTAGGTTTTGGACAAAATTCGACATAGCAGAAAATTTTCCCTGCCTACATCCAAATCGGAGATAGCCATTTTGTCTGCCTTGAGTCAAGGATTCCAACGATATAAGACACTTGATCCTGGGACAAACAGTCTAAGAGTTATGAGCAATTTTGAACTTTTGGTTGCTGTAGCGCCACCTATGGGCCATTCGGGGTCATACTCTGATAGGTTGTCCCCAAACTGAGGCCTACCATCTGGCCAGGTTTCATGTCTCTAGGCCTTACGGTTTGGCCTGCACGATGCGTTTTACGAATCCTTACAATTACAATAGGGTTTCAGCATTTCATGCTTGAACCCCTAATAAGAATGAAGGCTTTTTGCCAGTTTTAGCGCCACCTATGGTCCGATCTCCATGAAACTCTGCATGCTTCCTCACCATGTTCTGACACATATGCTCATCAATTTTGGTCAAGTTCTGAGTTTTCATTTGGGATGTATAGGCTTTGTAGTGTATTTTGCCACGCCCCTTTTCTAAATGACCCTGTTACAGCCACCCAAATGCCAAAGTTCAACTTTTTTTTGATAATTATGGATCGAGAGAGTCCAGAGAATTGTCCTAGACTGGTTCGGTTCCGATCGGGCAAAAAACCAGGGACTAGTTCGCAAAAGTAGGTTTTGGACAAAATTCGACATAGCAGAAAATTTTCCCTGCCTACATCCAAATCGGAGATAGCCATTTTGTCTGCCTTGAGCCAAGGATTCCAACGATATAAGACACTTGATCCTGGGACAAACAGTCTAAGAGTTATGAGCAATTTTGAACTTTTGGTTGCTGTAGCGCCACCTATGGGCCATTCGGGGTCATACTCTGATAGGTTGTCCCCAAACTGAGGCCTACCATCTGGCCAGGTTTCATGTCTCTAGGCCTTACGGTTTGGCCTGCACGATGCGTTTTACGAATCCTTACAATTACAATAGGGTTTCAGCATTTCATGCTTGAACCCCTAATAATAAAAATCAATACAATTACAATAGGGTTTCAGCACTTCGTGCTTGAACCCCTAATAATAATAATAAAAATCAATACAATTACAATAGGGTTTCAGCACTTCGTGCTTGAACCCCTAATAATAAAAATCAATACAATTACAATAGGGTTTCAGCACTTCGTGCTTGAACCCCTAATAATAATAATTAAAGCTGCAAGCAGCATTTAGCGGGGTTCAAGCCTTTAAGGCCTTTAAGCACACAAGCATCAAAATACATTAATTTCTATTTAGCAAGATTTTAAACATTGAAATAATAGATGGAAAAGTCAATTTACAGGCAATATGGGCAATTTACCATAGGAAACATATGGATTTAAAAGGTTTTTAACAGTTATAGCACCACCTATGGTCCGATCTCTATAAAACATTTAATGCTTGTTAAGGATCTAATGTCACATATGCCCATCAATTTTCGTGAAGTTTTGAGCTTTACCTTAGAATTTATAGGCTTTTGAGTGTATTTTGCCACGCCTCTTTTCTAAATGACCCTGTTATAGCCATCCAAATGCAAAAGTTCAACTTTTTTGATAATTATAAATCTAGAGAGTCCAGAAAATTGTCCTAGACTGGTTTGGTTCCGATCGGGCAAAAAAACAGGGACTAGTTTGCAAAAGTAGGTTTTCAACATAATCGCAAATATTTAATGAACGAATTGATTGACAGCAATGTTTCTAGAGGCAAAGTTGTTCAGTATGAGGAGATCTATCAAATTATATCAATATTGTGGGAATATGTGAAACATCACGTGATTACAGAGCCGTAAAACTCGTTGGCGCCTACTAGTGGCCAATTTCTTAAAAAATTCTTACAGCCCTCTGGGACCATGAGTCAAACATGCTCACCATGTTTTGATCAGCCTCCGTTAACCTTGTCTAATAGGTGCTCAAATTTCATTGGCCAATGGCGGCCATGTTTTTTAAGATACACCAATGTCCTCATAGACATGCATGGTACCTTGGACCAAGACAGTGCATACCAACTTTCAAGTCAATCGGACTAGCAATTGGGTGGTTATAGCCCTTTTCATGTTTTTTTCATGTTATAGCGCCACCAAGTGTTCAATCCTCACAATTATTTTTACCGTGACCAAAGACTCAGCTCATACACATGTGTACCAAGTTTGGTGAAGATATCTCATTTCGTTCCTGAGTTATATCCCCTTTAGTAAAATAGGCTCTGAAACAGGCTTCAAACCAGTTGTTCCATTATGCATGGTTACACACACACACACACACACACACACACACACACACACACACACACATAATGTTTTTTTGTAATATGTTATTGTGAAAATATATTTTAATGGTCTATGAGCATGTCACATTTTTTTGTGAAATGCACCACGTTCTAGTATTATTTACTATGATTAACCATGATTCTAATGTGATTTACCATGATTTACCACATTGCTAGTAATTATGTGAAGTGTCAGTACAAATGAAGAGATAAAATCTGACAAAATATGAGTATGTTATAATAGTAATTGCTTTTGTCACTGTTGAAAATTATTAACTTTAAAAGGAAAGTGAGTCAATAAGTGGTCTTCTGCTGCCCTCTGCTGGACATTCTACTTATTAATAAAGTCTTTTCACAGTTGCTTTGCAATAGACATTATAAAATCACTTATATATCAAATTGGTCTTCCATGTTAATTCCATTCTGCATGCTTATATACACACACACACACACACACACACACACACACACACACACACACACACACACACACACACACACACACACACACACACACACACACACACACACACACACACACACACACACACACACACACACACACACACACACACACACACACTTTTTTAATTCTATGGTCTATAATCATTTCACATAACTCTTTGTAATTATTAATCAGATTATTAAAAATGTATTCAGAAACATAGGACCACCCACACACATTTTGTTGTAGATACAGACATTTGAACTTTATGTTGCAGTAAACAAAATGTTTCCTGCAAGTCTCCTTCAAGATTCACATTTCTCAATGTGACAATTGTCAATAGTAATACTTAATAGATTAATTTTGACTAAATGTGATTGTAAATGTTAAAATATTGATTTTTTTAAAGTCTGAATATGACTTATAGATCAATATTAGAGTGTAGTACAATAAAATGAACAGGGGGGGGCAGCAAACGACCGCTTATTGGCTTAATATACCATTATTGTCATATGAATCCTGTAATTTTCACCTTTTTAACTGTTATAGAGGCAAATATTGTCCGATCTTTCTGAAAATGTTCATGCTTGTTTAGAGGCATAGTACATATGTTCTGACTTGTTTTTAAGAATATCTGAGCATTCATTGAATACATATAGGCATTTGGGGACACTTGGTCAAGGCCAGACACACACACACACACACACACACACACACACACTTTTTTAATGCTATGGTCTATAATCATTTAACATAGCTCTTTGTAACTATTAATCAGATTTTTAAAAATGTATTCAGAAACATAGGACTACACACACACATTTTGTTGTAGATACAGACGTTTGAACTTTATGATGTTGCAGTAAACAAAATGTTTCCTGCAAGTCTCCTTCAAGATTCACATTTCTCAATGTGACAATTGTCAATAGTAATACTTAAGAGATTAATTTTAACTAAATGTGATTGCAAATGTTAAAATAGTGATTTATTTTAAGCTGAATATGACTAGTAGATCAATATTAGAGTGTAGTACAATAAAATGAACAGCGGGGGGCAGCAAACGACCACTTATTGGCTTAATATACCATTATTTTCATAATTTTCAGCTTTTTAACTGTTATAGAGGCAAATATTGTCCTATCTGTCCGAAATTTTTCATGCTTGTTTAGAGGCATAGTAGAAGAATAAAGAATATCTGAGCATTCATTGAATAGATATAGGCATTTGGGGACACTTGGTCAAGGCCACATCATGAAATAACCCTGTTATAGCCATTCAGATGCAAAAGTTTAACTTTTTTTTAAAAATAATTATTGCTCTAAAGAGTCCAGAGAATTGTACTGCACTGGTTTGGTTCTGATCAGGTTGAAAAATCTATGACTAGTTTGCAAAAGTAGGTTATTAACATAATTGTGAATGTTTAAATAACGATTTGATTGACAGTATTGGTTCTTGAGGCAAAGTTGTTCAGTATGAGGAGATCTATCATAATTTATGCATATTATGTGGATGTTTTTAACCCCACCTGATTACAGAGATGGAAAATACCATTTACAGCCAATACAGGCATTTCACCATAGGATTACATGGTTTTCAAAGCTTTTTAACAGTTATAGCGCCACCTATGGTCCGATCTCCATGAAACTTTGCATGCTTTTTCAGCATGTTATGTTACATATACATAACAATTTTCGTGAAGTTTTGAGTTTTCCTTTAGGATTTATAGGCTTTTGAGTGTATTTTGCTACGCCCCTCTTCTAAATGACCCTGTTATAGCCATCCAAAGGCAAAAGTTCAACTTTTTTTCGATAATTATTGATCGAGAGAGTCCAGAGAATTGTCCTAGACTGGTTCGGTTACGATCGGGCGAAAAACCAGGGACTAGTTTGCAAAAGTAGGTTTTGGACAAAATTTGACATAGCAGAAAATTTTATAAGACTATAAGACACTTGATCCTGGGACAAACAGTCTAAGAGTTATGAGCAATTTTGAACTTTTGGTTGCTGTAGCGCCACCTATGGGCCATTCGGGGTCATACTCTGATAGGTTGTCCCCAAACTGAGGCCTACCATCTGGCCAGGTTTCAAGTCTCTAGGCCTTACGGTTTGGCCTGCACGATGCGTTTTACGAATCCTTACAATTACAATAGGGTTTCAGCATTTCATGCTTGAACCCCTAATAAGAAGGAAGGCTTTTTGCCAGTTATAGCGCCACCTATGGTCCGATCTCCATGAAACTCTGCATGCTTCCTCACCATGTTCTGACACATATGGTCATCAATTTTGGTGAAGTTCTGAGTTTTCATTTGGGATTAATAGGCTTTTTAGTGTATTTTGCCACGCCCCTTTCTTAAATTACCCTGTTACAGCCACCCAAATGCCAAAGTTCAACTTTTTTTTGATAATTATTGATCTAGAGAGTCCAGAGAATTGTCCTAGACTGGTTTGGTTCCGATCGGGCGAAAAACCAGGGACTAGTTTGCAAAAGTAGGTTTTGGACAAAATTCGACATAGCAGAAAACTTTCCCTGCCTACATCAAAATCGGAGATAGCCATTTTGTCTGCCTTGAGCCAAGGATTCCAACGATATAAGACACTTGATCCTGGGACAAACAGTCTAAGAGTTATGAGCAATTTTGAACTTTTGGTTGCTGTAGCGCCACCTATGGGCCATTCGGGGTCATACTCTGATAGGTTGTCCCCAAACTGAGGCCTACCATCTGGCCAGGTTTCAAGTCTCTAGGCCTTACGGTTTGGCCTGCACGATGCGTTTTACGAATCCTTACAATTACAATAGGGTTTCAGCATTTCATGCTTGAACCCCTAATAAGAAGGAAGGCTTTTTGCCAGTTATAGCGCCACCTATGGTCCGATCTCCATGAAACTCTGCATGCTTCCTCACCATGTTCTGACACATATGGTCATCAATTTTGGTGAAGTTCTGAGTTTTCATTTGGGATTAATAGGCTTTTTAGTGTATTTTGCCACGCCCCTTTCTTAAATTACCCTGTTACAGCCACCCAAATGCCAAAGTTCAACTTTTTTTTGATAATTATTGATCTAGAGAGTCCAGAGAATTGTCCTAGACTGGTTTGGTTCCGATCGGGCGAAAAACCAGGGACTAGTTTGCAAAAGTAGGTTTTGGACAAAATTCGACATAGCAGAAAACTTTCCCTGCCTACATCAAAATCGGAGATAGCCATTTTGTCTGCCTTGAGCCAAGGATTCCAACGATATAAGACACTTGATCCTGAGACAAACAGTCTAAGAGTTATGAGCAATTTTGAACTTTTGGTTGCTGTAGCGCCACCTATGGGCCATTCGGGGTCATACTCTGATAGGTTGTCCCCAAACTGAGGCCTACCATCTGGCCAGGTTTCATGTCTCTAGGCCTTACGGTTTGGCCTGCACGATGCGTTTTACGAATCCTTACAATTACAACAGGGTTTCAGCATTTCATGCTTGAACCCCTAATAAGAATGAAGGCTTTTTGCCAGTTATAGCGCCACCTATGGTCCGATCTCCATGAAACTCTGCATGCTTCCTCACCATGTTCTGACACATATGGTCATCAATTTTGGTGAAGTTCTGAGTTTTCATTTGGGATTAATAGGCTTTTTAGTGTATTTTGCCACGCCCCTTTCTTAAATGACCCTGTTACAGCCACCCAAATGCCAAAGTTCAACTTTTTTTTGATAATTATTGATCTAGAGAGTCCAGAGAATTGTCCTAGACTGGTTCGGTTCCGATCGGGCGAAAAACCAGGGACTAGTTCGCAAAAGTAGGTTTTGGACAAAATTCGACATAGCAGAAAACTTTCCCTGCCTACATCAAAATCGGAGATAGCCATTTTGTCTGCCTTGAGCCAAGGATTCCAACGATATAAGACACTTGATCCTGAGACAAACAGTCTAAGAGTTATGAGCAATTTTGAACTTTTGGTTGCTGTAGCGCCACCTATGGGCCATTCGGGGTCATACTCTGATAGGTTGTCCCCAAACTGAGGCCTACCATCTGGCCAGGTTTCATGTCTCTAGGCCTTACGGTTTGGCCTGCACGATGCGTTTTACGAATCCTTACAATTACAACAGGGTTTCAGCATTTCATGCTTGAACCCCTAATAAGAAGGAAGGCTTTTTGCCAGTTATAGCGCCACCTATGGTCCGATCTCCATGAAACTCTGCATGCTTCCTCACCATGTTCTGACACATATGGTCATCAATTTTGGTGAAGTTCTGAGTTTTCATTTGGGATTAATAGGCTTTTTAGTGTATTTTGCCACGCCCCTTTCTTAAATGACCGTTACAGCCACCCAAATGCCAAAGTTCAACTTTTTTTTGATAATTATTGATCTAGAGAGTCCAGAGAATTGTCCTAGACTGGTTCGGTTCCGATCGGGCGAAAAACCAGGGACTAGTTCGCAAAAGTAGGTTTTGGACAAAATTCGACATAGCAGAAAACTTTCCCTGCCTACATCAAAATCGAAGATAGCCATTTTGTCTGCCTTGAGCCAAGGATTCCAACGATATAAGACACTTGATCCTGAGACAAACAGTCTAAGAGTTATGAGCAATTTTGAACTTTTGGTTGCTGTAGCGCCACCTATGGGCCATTCGGGGTCATACTCTGATAGGTTGTCCCCAAACTGAGGCCTACCATCTGGCCAGGTTTCAAGTCTCTAGGCCTTACGGTTTGGCCTGCACGATGCGTTTTACGAATCCTTACAATTACAATAGGGTTTCAGCATTTCATGCTTGAACCCCTAATTAAAGCTGCGAGCAGCATTTAGCGGGGTTCAAGCCTTTAAGGCCTTTAAGCACACAAGCATCAAAAGACATTACATTTTATTTAGCAAGATTTTAAACACTGAAATAATAGATGGAAAAGTCAATTTACAGGCAATGTTACATGTGCCCACCAATTTTCGTGAAGTTTTGAGCTTTCCCTTAGAATTTATAGGCTTTTGAGTGTATTTTGCCACGCCTCTTTTCTAAATGACCCTGTTATAGCCATCCAAATGCAAAAGTTCAACTTTTTTGATAATTATTAATCTAGAGAGTCCAGAGAATTGTCCTAGACTGGTTTGGTTCCGATCGGGCAAAAAAAACGGGACTAGTTTACAAAAGTAGGTTTTTAACACAATTTCGAATATTAAATGAACGATTTGATTGACAGCAATGTTTCTAGAGGCAAAGTTGTTCAGTATGAGAAGATCTATCAAATTATATCAATATTGTGGGAATATGTGAAACATCACGTGATTACAGAGCCATAAAATTCGTTGGCGCCTACTAGTGGCCAATTTCTTAAAAAATTATTACAGACCTCTAGGACCATGAGTCAAACATGCTCACCAAGTTTTGTTCCGATCCTGTTAACCTTGTCTAATAGGTGCTCAAATTTCATTGGCCAATGGCGGCCATGTTTTTTGAGCTTCGCCAATTTCCTCACAGACATGCATGGTACCTTGGACCAAGACACTGCATACCAACTTTCAAGTCAATCGGACTAGCAGTCAGGTGGTTATAGCCCTTTTCATGTTTTTTTCATGTTATAGCGCCACCAAGTGTTCAATCCTCACAATTCTTTGTACCGTGACCAAAGACTCAGCCCATACACATGTGTACCAAGTTTGGTGAAGATATCTCATTTCGTTCCTGAGTTATAGCCCTTTTAGTAAAATAGGCTCTGAAACAGGCTTCAAACCAGTTGTTACATTATGCATGCTTTCACACACACACACACACACACACACACACACACACACACACACACACACACACACACACACACACACACACACACACACACACACACACACACACACAATGTTTTTGTAATATGTTATTGTGAAAATATATTTTAATGGTCTATGAGCATGTCACATTTTTTTGTGAAATACACCACGTTCTAGTATTATTTACTATGATTAACCATGATTCTAATGTGATTTACCATGATTTACCACATTGCTAGTAATTATGTGAAGTGACAGTACAAATGAAGAGATAAAATCTGACAAAATATGAGTATGTTATAATAGTAATTGCTTTTGTCACTGTTGAAAATTATTAACTTTAAAAGGAAAGTGAGTCAATAAGTGGTCTTCTGCTGCCCTCTGCTGGACATTCTACTTATTAATAAAGTCTTTTCACATTTGCTTTGCAATAGACATTATAAAATCACTTATATATCAAATTGGTCTTCCATGTTAATTCCATTCTGCATGCTTATACACACACACACACACAAACACTTTTTTAATTCTATGGTCTATAATCATTTTACATAACTCTTTGTAACTATTAATCAGATTATTAAAAATTTATTCAGAAACATAGGACCACCCACACACATTTTGTTGTAGATACAGACATTTGAACTTTATGTTGCAGTAAACAAAATGTTTCCTGGGGCAGCAAACGACCACTTTTTGGCTTAATATACCATTATTGTCATATGAACCCTGTAATTTTCACCTTTTTAACTGTTATAGAGGCAAATAATGTCCGATCTTTCTGAAAATGTTCATGCTTGTTTACAGGCATAGTACACATGTTCTGACTTGTTTTTAAGAATATCTGAGCATTCATTGAATAGATATAGGCATTTGGGGACACTTGGTCAAGGCCAGACACACACACACACACACACACACACACACACACACACACACACACACACACACACACACACACTTTTTTAATGCTATGGTCTATAATCATTTAACATAGCTCTTTGTAACTATTAATCAGATTTTTAAAAATGTATTCAGAAACATAGGACTACACACACACATTTTGTTGTAGATACAGACATTTTAACTATATGATGTTGCAGTAAACAAAATGTTTCCTGCAAGTCTCCTTCAAGATTCACATTTCTCAATGTGACAATTGTCAATAGTAATACTTAATAGATTAATTTTAACTAAATGTGATTGCAAATGTTAAAATAGTGATTTATTTTAAGCTGAATATGACTTGTAGATCAATATTAGAGTGTAGTACAATAAAATGAACAGCGGGGGGCAGCAAACGACCACTTATTGGCTTAATCTACCATTATTTTCATAATTTTCAGCTTTTTAACTGTTATAGAGGCAAATATTGTCCTATCTGTCTGAAATGTTTCATGCTTGTTTAGAGGCATAGTACACATGTTCTGACTTGTTTTTAAGAATATCTGAGCATTCATTGAATAGATATAGGCATTTGGGGACACTTGGCCAAGGCCACACCTTGAAATAATGTTATAGCCATTCAGATGCAATAGTTTAACTTTATTTTAAATAATTATTGCTCTAAAGAGTCCAGAGAATCGTACTACAGTGGTTTGGTTCCGATCGGGCAAAAAAATCTAGGACTAGATTGCAAAATGAGGTTATTAACATAATTGTGAATGTTTAAATAACGATTTGATTGACAGTATTGGTTCTTGAAGCAAAGTTGTTCAGTATGAGGAGATCTATCATAATTTATGCATATTATGTGGATGTTTTTAACCCCACCTGATTACAGAGATGGAAAATACCATTTGCAGCCAAAACAGGCATTTCACCATAGGGAATACATGGTTTTCAAAGCGTTTTAACAGTTATAGCGCCACCTATGGTCCGATCTCCATGAAACTTTGCAGGATTCTTCAGCATGTTATGATACATGTACATAACATTTTTGGTGAAGTTTTGAGTTTTCCTTTAGGATTTATAGCCTTTTGAGTGTATTTTGCTAAGCTCCTCTTCTAAATGACCCTGTTATAGCCATCCAAATGCAAAAGTTCAACTTTTTTTCAATAATTATTGATCTAGAGAGTCCAGAGAATTGTTCTAGACTGGTTTGGTTTCCATCGGGCAAAAATCCAGGGACTAGTTCGCAAAAGTAGGTTTTAAACATAATCGCAAATATTTAATGAACGATTTGATTGACAGCAATGCTTTTAGAGGAAAAGTTGTTCAGTATGAGGAGCCCTATCATATGATGTGTATATTTGGTTGATGTGTGCAACACCACGTGATTACAGAGCCAAAAAACTCGTTAGCGCCAACTAGTGGCCGATTTCTTTCAAAATTCTTACAGACCTCTAAGTCCATGAGTCAAACATGCCCACCGAGTTTCATTCCGATCAGCCTCCGTTAACCTTGTCTTAGAGGTGCTCAAACTTCATTGGCCAATAGCAGCCATTTTTTTTTGAGATACGCCAATGTCCTCATATACATATATGGTACCTTGGACCAAGACACTGCATACCAATTTTCAAGTCAATCGGACTAGCGGTCGGGTCGTTATAGCCATTTTCATGTTTTTTTCGTGTTATAGCGCCACCAAGTGTTCAATCGTCGCGATTCTTTTATCGTGACCCAAGACTCAGTCCATACACATGTGTACAAAGTTTGGTAAAGATATCTCATTTTGTTCTTGAGTTATAGCCATTTTAGTAAAATAGGCTCCTCCCACAACGTTCGTTTTCCGCCCCTTAGCGATCGTGAATAGAAATTTCAACTTTTTTTCGATAATTATTGATATTCATACTCCAGAGAACATTTCTGCACTGGTTTGGTTCCGATCGGGCAAAAATCCAGGGACTAGTTCGCAAAAGTAGTTTTTTGACAAAATTCAAAATGGCGGAAAATCTATAATGGCGGAAATGAAATCGGAGATATACATTTTTTACGTCAGGTATTCAGCTTTCCAATGATATAAGACACTTGAGTCTACGACATACGGTTTAGGAGTTATGAGCAGTTTTGCGCAATTGATTGCTATAGCGCCACCTATAGGCCAATCTGGCTCATAATTTGATAACCTCTCCTCGATTTTTGTACTACCATCTGACAAAGTTTCAAAGCTCCAGCTTCTACGGTTTGGGCTGCACGATGCGTTTTAGCGGAGAATAATAATAATAATAATAATAATAATAAAAATCAATACAATTACAATAGGGTTTCAGCACTTCGTGCTTGAACCCCTAATAATAAAAATCAATACAATTACAATAGGGTTTCAGCACTTCGTGCTTGAACCCCTAAAAATCAGCACAAATACAATAGGGTTTCAGCACTTCGTGCTTGAACCCCTAATAATACACTGTTTGTTAATTGGCCAGAGGAGAACTGGCACCCCGACTGAGCCTGGTTTCTCCCAAGGTTTATTTTTCTCCATTAGGTCACCTGATGGGGTTTTGGTTTCCTTGCCACTGTTGCCTCTGGCTTGGCGTGCTCAGTCGGGGACACTACATTTTTCAACTAGACATCGAAATAAATCTAATTAATAAACTAAATTAACCATTTAAACTAAATTACTGATCTAATTATTGATCTAAAGCCCACACTGTCACTGTATGATAATTGAAATGAACTGATGACATCAGCGTTTTTTCCAGAATGGCTATACAGCTGAATCAAATTATGCTGCATTATTTTCCTGTTTAACACTGTAAAGCTGCTTTGAAACAATCTACATTATTAAAAGCGCTATATAAATAAAGTTGACTTGACTTGACTTGACTTGACTTAGACATTATGGGTTAAAAAAATGACTCCAAAAATGAAAATCCTTTTATTTACTCACCTTCATGTAATTCCAAATCTCTGTGTTGTGTATTTCAAAGATCTCCATACAGTTTTTTTTTCACACTGTATAACAACAATTCAGTAACCACATTTTTCAAGCTGCAAAAAAGGACAAGACACTGTGAAAATTTGTTGCGATAAACATTTAAATTTGAATGAACAGTTGTTAATTCTTCTGTTTATATGGACACAAAAATACAAATATTAATATCAATTCTTAGCATTTTTTATGGAGCGAGTTTTTTATATTATTGCTTGATAAACACAATCGAAAATACAAAAATCTGACCAGCTGTTCGAAAACATGTAAATACTCCTGTTTGACTTCTTTTATTTTCCATGATAAGAGGGTGTCAGAAATGGAAAGTTGCACACTAGTACCCTTGTGTACCGCTATATTTGCTTTTCCATTAACGTCACCTAAGAGTGTCCAAGAGTGAATTACCATTTTTATTCAGCCCATCTGCCACTGACTACTGTCAGTTAGTATGCCACTCATGTAAATTGTAAGCACTGAGCCCCCCAGACACCATGTAAACATTGAGAGCAGTCCACTCAGATCTGTCAATCTCTTTCCAGCTCAACCTATAACGAGAGTTTGAGGCGTGGCTACTCTAGCAGGCGAAGCCAGAGGGCGTTTAGCCGGTGTGGGACCATGGCTCACACGTTACATGCAAAAGACACTCAGCTTCAGTTACAGAAATGCAAGACAATATTTGATGAATTTAGACCTTCAAAGATGAAGTTCGATCTAGATAGAGTTTTAGCCTACTCATTTGCTTACTCATGACACATAGTAACACAGCTAAAAGTATACCTATTATGTACTTTTATTGAAAGTAACCTACTTTTGCCTGTTAAAACAGGTCTTTTCAAGCACCTGTAAGAGCTGTATTTGTGATATTTGTGTTAGGGGTGGACCAGTGTTGGGTATAATTAATTACTAATTGTAATTTTCGGTGTAATTTAATTGCTTTTCCCTTGAAAAAGTAAAGTCAGGAGTTACTCTTAATTACAGTCAAAGACTTTATATAGGAAGACTGTGCACTCCGATTACTTATGAATAAGAGAAAGTGCAACGCCCAATATGGTGAATAATGCTGCATTCACACCGAACGTGAATAGAGCATCTGGAGAGAGTGATTTCAATTAAGTCAATGTAAAGACGCGTTGACGCATGTCTGGGGGTCCTGCAGCGTGATAGACGCATTTAGCGCGGCGCGATGGATGCGATTTCGCCTCATTCGCGCATCCAGTTCGCGCGAATGAGGCGAAATCGCATCCATCGCGCCGCGCTAAATGCGTCTATCACGCTGCAGGACCCCCAGACATGTGTGACTTAATTGAAATCACTCTCTCCAGATGCTCTATTCACGTTCGGTGTGAATGCAAATTGAGCGTCTTGTGTGATACATGCGAATGATTTTATTTGGTGCTTTTTGTGCATTCACGGGTTTGAAGTGAAATTGCGTCTGACGCCTGAGTTGAAATCTGAACTTTGGCGTCTGTTCGCGCCACTTTAACCTGCTTGCTGTTGTCAAGTGACACCATAAACTAATGGCAAGTCAATAGCGGATGAGAAACCCTGCGTAATTTAAAAATACCACTGTTATTTTGTCACAAAATTTAGTTTTCAGGCGATTATTTCAGTATTCATTCTAGCCAGACTTTTTCAGGCAAGAATGTAGTTGTTTAAAGCTCAAATCCAGTGGTTTATTTATAAAGAGAGCGCCTATTTGAAAGTTTTGATCTGCCGTTTTCCCGAGTCGAACTTGGCAAGAATGGATTCAAAATGTCCAGTTAGACATGATAGACACAAATTTGACGCTCTATTCGTGTTCGGTATGAATGCAACATAAGCCTCGCCCTCAAAATGAAAGAGGCAATCGTTGATTAGTAAAGTTATCGCGTCACTCCTGCTGCCATTAGAAGTTCCGGTTGTTATAGCAACAGGCAGTGTTCTGAGACGCGCGTTTAGGATTGCGCATGCACATTATCTTTGTTTTGTTTTTTTGTAATGATTCAAGCGTTTATAAACAAAATTTATGAGATTTCATTGGTTATTTCAAATATGACATTTAATCGTAAGCTTGACAAACAGTTTTGGAGAGTTTGATGTTTCCCCATTCAAAGAGATAGGAGCTGCACTTGCATGTCCAAGAGGCGTTTCAAAGATGGCCGCTGAGTGAAATGACTTGTCTTAAAGGGACTTTGTTACAGTTACTTCTGATGTAAATGCATTCATTACTGTATAGAACAATTATAAAACAATTGTGGATTCAACATCAAATTTCAATGTTAAAGTATATGTTTTTAATGTAACCTTCTTCCTTTACACACTTTGGTCAGTTCAAGAATAATTTATTGTATATTGTTTATTTGAAAGAATCAAAATTGCAGTTTCGTGTCTGTCCTTGTATTGTTCAACGTGGTCGAGGCTGAAATGGGATTTAGAAAGTAATTAGTAATAAGTAATCCAATACTTTTTAGAGAGCGTAATTAGTACAGTAATCTAATTACACTGTTGAAAATGTAATTAGTAGCAGAATGTATTATTTATTTAATTATTTATTTGATGAACTAGTCCTTTTAAGGGAGAGTTGGAGAAAAAGATGCGTGAGAGAATAGTTTGCACAAGTGAAGAAATAAGAGAAAGTTAATAAACAAAGAAGAAGAAACAAAGTCACAGAGGGTTGGGTTAATGAGAGCAGCAGCGCAGACTGGCTTTGAGTCAGAGAGACCTGTCAGAGCTGCCAGAAAATGTGAGCTCATACGAGCAGAGATCCACTGGAGAACTCTGCGCTCTACATGCTGGACTCCATGACACTTAAAGGGGTCATAGAATGGTACATGCACTTTTACAAGTTGATTATACGGAAATGTGTGTTGGCACTGCCTGTACACAACCATCCTATAATGATACAAATACATCCAGTGTTTTTTTTTAATCTCCTTATATATTTTCCCCTGTCTCAAATCGAGCCGTCTGATCGTGTGACGTTACACGGTGTACGCCCCTCCTAAGATTGTTGATTGACAGCAGCGTTTCAACACAGACCCGCCCTGAGCGAGCTGACATCAGTCCGCCATTGTTGATACTCTGGAGCAGAATGGCGTCTAAGCGATTGTGGTGTTGTGTTGTTGGGTGTAATAACGAACACAGCAGTCATTTTGATGTTCCTAAATCCGAACCGCTGAAGACCCAGTGCTGCTGAGTTTTGTTTTAGAAGGGAATATTCCCCCCGATCAACGTCAATGTTTGCGCGAATCATTTCTCAGCAGACTGCTTTATAAACGAGCGTCAGTATAAAGCAGGTTTTGCTAATAAGCTGCTCTTGAAAAAAGGATCGTGTTCCTGCTGCACCTCAGGAAGATGTGAGTGTAACGTTTTATTAACCTTTATATTAATCTTTGCAAATCGCTTGCATGTTTCACGATGAATGAGGCTAAAGTTTACAGGGTAGGCTAAGTTACATTACGGCATGCTTTCTGTGTATGACGTTCTCAATATAATTCATAATCCCACGTTTATAATGAACAACGCGTTATGTTTGTTATTACAAACTGTGTACTCCGGTGATAAAGTTAACGTGGTAACACTACACTAAGCTTACTTTTGTACATGGTTTATAACGGTGTCTGTTACTGATTAAGAAGTAACGTTAATGTAAAAAAAAAATCTTATAACATAACATCAATCTGTCAATGAACTAACATATACATCAGTAAACACATAGCAACTACGCTACTCTGCCAGTACAAAGATAGATCAAAGTGACATGACGTTAACCAACCATTCAGAAACGTCCTGTTCGAACTTCGATGGGTTCGTCATCTGTTCCTGGTCCAACTTGGTTCAAAATGATAAGGTTGCTCAGATGTTTCCTCAGAGACTCCCGTTGCCATTATTTCTCGAAAATATACCCTCAAATGTTGTCAAGGCAACACTCCACGTGTGTTGTGGTGTTGTGTCGGGTCGAACCGAACGCCCCACAGAGCAGAGGGGGCGGGGTGAGCAAAGCTCATTATCATTTAAAGTCACATACACTGAAATTACTTGCTGAAAACTGAGCTGGTTTTGACCAGGTAAAATGAGTGTTTTCTTACAATACTAATGAGAATTTTTAATTAAAGTATATTACAAACTTTTCATTTAGACACTAAAGAATCATATTAACTTGTACAAATATGTCATTCTATGACCCCTTTAACAATGCAAAGTTAGTGCTCTTTTGTGGCACAAAATCTATTTTTTTTTTTTCAAAACATTTCTTTCCAGATATTCATGCTTGTGTGTTTAAATGCAATATCATGCACATGTGAATATAGTGTTTCAAGCTTTAAAAAGCACAAGAAAACTATCATAAAAGTAGTCAATATGTTTTGTGCACTATATTTTCCTAAACTTTCGAAGTCATACCGCAGCTTTTAATGAGGAACGGGCTGAAATGTAAGTCATTTTCACTGATATTGCTCTTCAGTGAGTCAGTGAATGGAACTCTAGAGCCAGATCAGACTTACTTCCGAACTCAATCATTTGTCATGTGTTTTGGTTCTTTATAGTTTGGTAAAACTATTAACATCCTGTTTCGTGCACATGGGAAAACTCACCAGATTTTGGTGCATTCTTTAAAAGCCGATATTTCCCAAAAAGCCACCCACTTTTTGAAGCAGAATGAAATGGTCATTGTAAACACATCTGTCTTGCCACTCAAAGTTCTCCCCAGTGACTTGAAATTAACAGAGTTGGAAGGAACGGAGCCACAGAAGAGCTAAATGCCTGAGAAATTCAGCTGGGAAGGAGGAGACTGCTGTGTGTCTGAGCTGTGATAAACGTGTGTGGATCTGATTACATGGTTGTGACCCAAAGCAATATGATCACACAGTCTTGTCATGTGGCAGAATTGAAATTGTGATTATAAGGTTAACCATAGCTTGATTTCATTATGTTGTATGATTTAAAAAACATAAAAAAAACCATCAAAACATTGCAAAACCTCCAACAAATTATGATTACATTTTGTGTTATATGACTAAACATGCTTTCAACAAATCTGGGGAAATAACCATAATGTGTATATTAGAGTCAGAAAGAGGTTTGCACCCCCAGCAGTTGCACATGTTCATTGTTTGGAGTACATAATTCATAAAGGAATAACCAACATATGAGAGAGCCATGTGCACATTCAAACTCAGGGTCAGTGTTTTATTTACTTTTATAGTATTTATTCATATTTTAATTAGCTTTTATTTGTATGTTTTCTTTATATTTTAGTTGAAGTTTTCAGTTTGATTTTGTTGTATATATATTTCTATGTATCATACTTTTTTTCTATTTACATTTAATTTTTAATTAGTTGTAGTCATTTTAGTATTTAAACTTATTTTATTTCAGTTAGTTTCCAATGGAAATTGTATCATTTTCATTTAGGTTTTTCATCTTATATTTATATTTGATTTTATTTTCATTTACAAAAATTGATTTAATAAAACAATTTCCATTATTTGTATCTTTGATAGTTAAGTTGTGAGTGAAACATTTAAACCCTTAAAGGGGGGGTGGGGTGGGGGGGGGGGTGAAACACTCAGTTTCAGTCAATCCCATGAAAATCTTGAGTACCTAAAGAGTAGTATTGCATCCTTCATATCTCCGAAAAGTATTTAGTTTTATTATATTTATAAAAGAAAGATAGGCTGTACCGAGTCTTTCCAGAAAAAAAACGAGCGGCTGGAGGCGTGTCGTGTGGGCGGAGCTAAAGAATGACGAGCACGCAGCTATTGCGTTGAGAGCGTCTGAAAGCTCTGACATCCTTAGACGTGGAGAAAAAAAAACTTTATCCTAAATAAACCATTGAGATCAATCATATTTAGCCATACATATATGATCCAGAATCAGATCTAGAGGCTCAAATTGAACAGGAGAAGCAGCAACGACAACTACAGCGAATGTCTCAATGATTGACTCAATGGTATGTAACTTACTGTAACTTATATACTGTATGTTTAGCGGCTTGTAATGCTCGCGAGTTTTACAACATTTGTGTGTGTTTACTCATGGTTTATGAGGACATCATTTGGTTTATCGACTGTATGCGATTTAATGTTAGCAGTAGCAAGCAGAACGGCTTTGCACGTTAGACTAGTGCATGTTTACATAGAAAAACATAATGTAATAGTAGCGCATTTGAATGAACGAGTCGATAGCTAACAACACAAAGACATTTGAAGCAGTTTTACTCACCGCCTGCTTCCAACATATGACTTTGAACCTTAATCGCTGGGACTGCTCCATCTTTCAGCATTAGACAAGCTACAAATCCGGAGTTGAACTGTACCTTGTTTATAAACCATCGTCGCCGAAATTCAGGGAACAAACAAAAACACTTGCACAACTCCATTGCTACTCCAGAAAAAAAAACTCCATCCACTGTCCCAGGTTCTTTAGGGAAGCTGTGCAGGGTTGTCTTGCCCTGACAACCAAAAACACACATCTTTGGTGACATTGTTGATTTCGTGAAGCCAGCTTCCGCCGGCGTTGCGTTTGCTCTCTCGCTCTAGTCGTGCCCGTACAGCCCGTACAAGGACATTCAGCCCTATCTAACGTCAGATAGACCCATACTTGAAAAAAACGTTCGAAACTTGTGAGAAACCGGAAGGAGTATTTTTGGCACAGAAATACTCCATCAAACGTCCAACTTATTTTTTGAATCTTTGTCCATGTTTGGGATGGGAATCCAAGTCTTTAACAGTGTAAAAAGCTCAGTATGCATGAAACAGCATTTCACCCCCCACTACCTTAACTCACTATCATAAATTAACCATTCACATGCCTGAATTTAGTCCAATCAACTATGCAGATAATTTAGTTTAAACTGAAAATTCTGTCATCATTTACTAGGGCACAAAGGCCCATTTCCCATTGTCAGGATGCCCAACTTACAAACAATGAAACACTGTATTCCCCCGATGAAGCAATGGACATTCATTTGACAGCCATCCTGTAGTTCTCAGATAGTGGCTTCAACCACTTTATTAATCCTGTCTGTCTGAAATAAAATAAAAATGATCATAAATGTGACTTTATTGCTATTAATTATCATTTAAAATTATTACAGTCACATCAAAAGCTGTTCATGATGATGATTCATGATACAGACACTGAATTGAATTAATAATGAGAATTTACTTAAAGGGATGGTTCACCCCAAAAGGAAATTACCTTCTGAATTACTCACCCTCAAGGCATCCTAGGTGTAAATGACATTCTTCTTTCAGACGAATACAATCGTAGTTATATACACACACCTAAAGGATTATTAGGAACACCTGTTCAATTTCTCATTAATGCAATTATCTAATCAACCAATCACATGGCAGTTGCTTCAATGCATTTAGGGGTGTGGTCCTGGTCAAGACAATCTCCTGAACTCCAAACTGATTGTCAGAATGGGAAAGAAAGGTGATTTAAGCAATTTTGAGTGTGGCATGGTTGTTGGTGCAAGACGGGCCAGTCTGAGTATTTCACAATCTGCTCAGTTACTGGGATTTTCACGCATAACCATTTCTAGGGTTTACAAAGAATGCTGTGAAAAGGGAAAAACATCCAGTATGCAGCAGTCCTGTGGGCGAAAATGCCTTGTTGATGCTAGAGGTCAGAGGAGAATGGGCCGACTGATTCAAGCTGATAGAAGAGCAACTTTGACTGAAATAACCACTCGTTACAACCGAGGTATGCAGCAAAGCATTTGTGAAGCCACAACACACACAACCTTGAGGCGGATGGGCTACAACAGCAGAAGACCCCACCGGGTACCACTCATCTCCACTACAAATAGGAAAAAGAGGCTACAATTTGCACAAGCTCACCAAAATTGGACAGTTGAAGACTGGAAAAATGTTGCCTGGTCTGATGAGTCTCGATCTCTGTTGAGACATTCAGATGGTAGAGTCAGAATTTGGCGAAAACAGAATGAGAACATGGATCCATCATGCCTTGTTACCACTGCGCAGGCTGGTGGTGGTGGTGTAATGGTGTGGGGATGTTTTCTTGGCACACTTTAGGCCCCTTAGTGCCAATTGGGCATCGTTTAAATGCCACGGCCTACCTGAGCATTGTTTCTGACCATGTCCATCCCTTTATGACCACCATGTACCCATCCTCTGATGGCTACTTCCAGCAGGATAATGCACCATGTCACAAAACTTGAATCATTTCAAATTGGTTTCTTAACATGACAATGAGTTCACTGTACTAAAATGGCCCCCACAGTTACCAGATCTCAACCCAATAGAGCATCTTTGGGATGTGGTGGAACGGGAGCTTCGTGCCCTGGATGTGCGTCCCACAAATCTCCATCAACTGCAAGATGCTATCCTATCAATATGGGCCAACATTTCTAAAGAATGCTTTCAGCACCTTGTTGAATCAATGTCACGTTGAATTAAGGCAGTTCTGAAGGCGAAAGGGGGTCAAACACAGTATTAGTATGGTGTTCCTAATAATCCTTTAGGTGAGTGTATATCTTAAAATGTCCTGGCTAATCCAAGCTTTATAATGGCAGTGAATATATGAGTATAATGGCGGTAGCTAGATATTTTACTTTATAAAGTTTTAAATCATAAATTTTTTTTTTTTACACAAAAACAGCGATTCGCTTCAGAAGGCCTCCTCGGAGCCATGTGGATTACTTTTATAATAGATGGATGCACTTTTATGGGCTTCAAACATTGGGCTCCCATTCACTGCCTTATAAAGCTTGGATTAGCCAGGACATTTTTTTGATGTTTTATAAACAAATTTCGGGAGAAGCACATTCAGAAAATTAAAACTAATTAAACAAAAGTGGAGCACCCTCAGATAATTATACATAATTAAACACATGTGGAGCACATCAAGCTAATTGCTTTAATCAATGATAAGAGGTGTATATATATACAGCATATTTACCTTCTTTCATTGACCGTTTTTATTTTAGCATCCCTCCACCACCCCATCTCCTCACTTTGATTTTAATAAACTCTTATTAGACATCAACACAATCCAAAATAAAATACAGTCTAGTTATAGACTATCTCTATCACGGGGGGGGATACTCTGGGTTCGGGCCAAAATTCCAAGCCCGGAGCCCTCCCCCGGACAGCACGCCAAATACGCATAATCTTTACTCTATTTAATTTGATGTAAGTGTGAACTCGTGAATTAATATATTAATAACTCTGATTGTATTCGTCTGAAAGAAGAATGTCACCTTCAACACAGACTCTTCTATTGGCAGTATGGGCTGTGTGCAGAAATGCAGTTTATACAGTGAATCCCCCCCTCCCCATAGTTGTGTTGGCCACACGGAATAGCCGTGCATGTCAATTACAAGGTTTAAAGTTGCTGGACAATTACTTTACGACACTGAAAACTTAAATGACTATAATTTCCTCTGTGATTCAGCCCCTGCCTTTGAGCCTGAATAATAATGCACTATATTTGTGCAAGAGGGATCTCTCATTTTCACAGAAACCCCTCAGGGTCTGGATTAGACCCAGCTCGCATTAAATGCCAATAAACCCTGCTCTGACACAGAGTATGTTTACAGTACGCGGTTACTCCTTGGTGGGTGATTGTGCATGTTATTGCATGCATAGATCACCACATTTAGCAATAGTAAAACAGGCCCACAGTGTTCTGGAGATTGCATGAAACCCTTCTCCCATTCTTTGGGTGATTCTGGGGGGTTCATATTATTAGATCAGCTCTATGCGGCGAGTGTGTCCCACTGATGCAAAGCCTAAAATGATGATTGATACACTTTGTGCTGTTTGATGACAGCCCAAAAATGAAAACAAAGGATTACGACATTTAGTTGTAACTCTATTCTCAGATATGCTTATGATTTTACACTATTAAAAAGAAAAAAGAAAAATATGTAAATAAATAAATAAATATAAATACGTGTATAATTATATTGTATCATTATATTGTTTATTTGAAATGTTCAATTTATTATACACATTCAAAATATATTCATATTTTAGAAATTATATTTGATATAGTCTTTCCCAGGCTTACAGCCAGAGTATTCATCATCATCTGTCATGCCTTAATTTTGTATAAATTATATATGTCAAAGAAAATTATACTTCAGACTGCATCTGTGTGGCTTTGTAGCTTTAATGTCACATGGGCTTCAATCCAAGTCTATGTGCCAAAACCCATTCCAATCTTTTAAACACATGCTTCCAGTGAAAAAAAAGGTTGTCATGTTCACACCTCTCAGGCAGTAGCGGCTTGTCATCTTATACCACTAAAGTGTGTGACAGGAACCTATTGAAACTCAATTCTAGTATATACATGAACTGGATCTGGCTTTCATTCATACTTCAGAGGAGATATGACTGAATCATACATTATTCAGAAAAGCAATGTTTTGTCAGTATATAATGATACTGTGGTAACGATAATCCGCAAGGGTCTGGTGTCTGCATTTACTCTAATGGTATCAATTAAAATGAGTAATTTCACCAATAGGATCCAGCCATGAATGTAGGCAAAAGGTGGCAGCTTTGAAGAATCTAAACCAGTGGTTCTCAACCAGAGGCCTAAGCAAACTTCCAAGGGGGCTGCAGGATGGCTTACAATTATTTATTAAAATAGTTTAAAATGTTTTTGATAACACTTTAGTATGGGAAACATATTCACTATTAATTATGTCTTTTGCCTCAATAAACTCCTAATTTACTGCTTATTAATAGTAGGTAAGGTAGTTTGTATAGCATTAAAGTTTAGGTATTGTGTAGGATTAACCCTTTCAAGCATGAGTTTAAAATATTCTAGCTGATCCCCCAGAGTTAGTTTTTTTAAAGGTGTCATGAAGGTTTTTAAAAAAAAATGTATATACTGTTGTCTGATGTCAACTTATTGTTACAAACAGAGGTGACACGGATAACAGAAGCAGGTGAAAGCAGAGTTTATTT
Organism: Gobio gobio; assembly: GCF_949357685.1. Taxonomy (NCBI): domain Eukaryota; kingdom Metazoa; phylum Chordata; class Actinopteri; order Cypriniformes; family Gobionidae; genus Gobio; species Gobio gobio. Next base: position 21,960,679 of record NC_137108.1, on the reverse strand, counting down.
GCAGAACCAGGATGTGAGCAGATGAGGTGAGAGTCAGATATGGCAGGTCAGGTGAATACTGGATATGGTGGTAATACGATACGTTTCTTCTTGGTTGAACAACAGGGCAATGGATCGAAGGAGACGAGGACCAGGAGACAGGATGAGACGAGGAGACACTCAGGAGACGAAGGAGATCAGGTATGTAGTCAGGTGAGTCAGAGGAAGCAAGCATGTGTAGTAGCATGTGCAAACGATACCGGACAGTGACTGAGTTTGAGCGTGGGGCTTAAGTGCAGGTGGTGATTGCAGTGATGATGACGTGCAGGTGTGTGTGCTCAGTATTCAGGTGATAGGGATCGTTGTGGTTGTGAGAGGGTGGAGCCTGGCGTGCTTGTAACATTACCCCCCCCCCCCCCCCCCTCCACGGCCATCTCCTGAGGGCCGAGGACCCCGACGCCGTGGTGGTCGACCTCTACCCCGAGGTGCCGGTCGGTCAGGGCGGGTAGCGTGGAATGTCTCCAGCAGGTTCGGGTCAAGGATGTCATGCCTTGTTACCCAAGATCGTTCCTCTGGGCCGTACCCCTCCCAGTCTACTAGATATTGGAGTTGACCACCACGACGCCGGGAGTCCAAGATATCTTGGACCTGGTATGCTGCGCCGTCGTCAACGAGGAGAGGAGGAGGGGGCTCCGGGGTAACGCCAGGCTCTGGGGAAACAGAAACAGAAGGGAAGTGAGGAGAGACACGTGGAAAGTGGGGTGAATCCGGTACTGAGGAGGTAACTGGAGTCTATACGTCACCGGATTGATCTGCTGCAAGATGGTGAAGGGGCCAATGAATCTGGGACTCAACTTCTTGCACTGCAGACGCAGTCTGATGTCCCGGGTGGACAGCCAGAACTTCTGCCCAACCTGGAACGTCGGTGCTTCTGAGCGGTGAAGGTCGGCTGTCATCCTGCGTCTGCAGAGGGCCCGTTGAAGTTGATGGTGGGCTGAGTCCCAGACCCTCTCACTCTCCCGGAACCAGTAATCCACCGCAGGGACGTCGGAGGGTTCCCCGGACCATGGGAAGAGGGGAGGTTGATAGCCGAGTATTCACTGGAACGGGGTCAGGCCGGTGGTTGGTTGTCGGAGGGAGTTCTGTGCATACTCGGCCCATCCAAGGAACTGGTTCCAGGAGTCCTGGTGGCCGTGATAGAAGGTACGGAGGAAACGGCCAATCTCCTGGATCTTCCTCTCCGTCTGCCCGTTCGTCTGGGGATGGTATCCTGACGTGAGGCTTACGGTCAAACCTAGGAGCGAGAAGAAGGCTTTCCATACCTTGGAGATGAATTGGGGACCTCTGTCTGATAAGATGTCTTCGGGGATGCCATAATAACGGAAGATGTTGTTAAACATGGCTTCTGCATTTTCCAGAGCTGTGGGTAGTCCTCGTAGTGGGAACAGTCGGCAGGACTTCGAGAAGCGGTCAACCACTACGAGGACACAGGTACAGCTGTCTGATATGGGCAGATCTGTAATGAAGTCTATCCCTAGGTGTGACCATGGACGGTTGGGGACGGGCAGAGGAAGGAGTTTCCCGGCTGGCAGGTGTCGTGGGCTCTTTGCCATGGCACATTCCTGGCATCCCCGCAAGTACCTTCTGACATCAGCTGACATGTGTGGCCACCAGAAGCGCTGGTGTAGCAGCGAGAGGGTTTCATTGACCCCAGGGTGACCAGTGCCCAGTGATGTGTGCGAGGAGTGAATGAGAGGGATGCGTTGTGCTCGTGTGAGGTACTGCAAGCCTGGAGGACAGCCCGGCGGCACGTTGGTGGAGGCATTGGTAGAGGGCAAGGTCTCCTCCGACCAGGTGATGGGGCTAAGGAAGAGCTTCGTAGGGAGAATGGGTTCCTCTTCTTCCTCGTACCGTTCCTCGGGCCGTGGATGCGGGAAAGGGCATCCGCCTTGATGATCTTGACCCCAGGTTGGTAAGAGAGGTGGAAGTCGAACCTCGTGAAGAAGAGAGCCCATCTGGCTTGTCGGGGGTTGAGTCGTCTTGCCTCGCGGAGATACCCCAGGTTTTTGTGGTCGGTAAGGACCAGGAATGGATGCTTGGCGCCCTCTAACCAGTGCCTCCACTCCTCCAGTGCGAGCTTGATGGCGAGGAGTTCACTGTTACCAATGTCATAGTTGATCTCCCCCGGGCTGAGCTCGCGGGAGAAGAAGGCACATGGATGGAGACGACTGGGGTTCCCCTGCTGCTGAGATAGGACCCCACCCACCCCGGTGGTGGAGGCATCCACTTTGACGACGAACGGGAAGTCAGGATCGGGATGGACCAAGAGGGGAGCTGTCGTGAAGGCGTCCTTCAGGGTCTGGAAGGCTTGGGTGGCGGATGGGGTCCAGGACAGAGACTTGGGCTTGTTGCGGAGAAGGCTGGTGAGGGGGCTGGCGATGGAGCTGTAGTTCTGGATGAAGTGTTGGTAGAAATTGGAGAATCCTAGGAATCGTTGAAGTTCCTTAACTGATGATGGGGTTGGCCAGGACCGGATGGCTTCCACCTTCCTCTCATCCATCCGGATGCCACTGTGACCGATGATGTAGCCGAGAAAATGCACTGATGGAAAGAGCATTTCTCTGCCTTAATGTAGAGCTGGTATTTCCACAGGCGTTGAAGGACCTCCGCAACGTGACGGCGATGGTCGGCCAGGCTCCGGGAGTAGATCAAGATGTCATCTATGTAGACCAGCACGAATCTGTGGAGACACTCCCAGAGCACCTCATGTATGAAATCCTGGAATACGGAGGGGGCGTTGGCGAGTCCATATGGCATCACGAGGTACTCATAGTGTCCTGTGGGCGTGACAAAGGTTGTCTTCCACTCGTCCCACTCACGTATCCGGATGAGGTTATACGCGCTGCGGAGGTCCAATTTCGTGAACACAGTGGCACCACGAAGATGTTCCAGGGCAGCTGGGACGAGAGGAAGGGGATATCGGAACTTCACTGTTATGTTGTTAAGAGAGCGGTAGTCAATACAGGGCCGCAAGCCTCTGTCCTTTTTCGCCACGAAGAAGAAACTCGAAGCAGCAGGGGAGGTGGATGGATGGATGTAGCCTTGCTCCAGCGCCTCCTTGATGTAATCCTCCATGGCCTTCTCCTCCGGAAGTGAGAGGGGATAGATCTTTCCCTTGGGCACTGGTTCACCTGGCAGCAGATCGATGGCACAGTCCCATGGCCGATGGGGAGGCAGCTTGGAAGCCCGTTGGGGACTGAAGACGTCACTGAAGGGGGCGGAACAGGCGGGGACATCCACCAATCGTCTCTCTACCGGACTCTCGATGGACGTGGCACAGACAGGGAGATCTTGGGAACGCGGAGAGGGACGAATCGGTGGAGATGGGAAGCAGTCCGGGAAGCAGTTGTCGCCCCACTTCAGGACCTCTCCCGTCTTCCAGGAGATGACTGGGTTGTGCTGCCCTAACCATGGGCGTCCCAGGATGATGTCAGCGGTGGACTCCTCCAGAACCAGCAGGTGTAGTCGCTCCATGTGGAGGATTCTGACTTGTACTTCGATGGGACCTGCGGAGCAACTAACCTACCTCCGACTGAGTGGTCTTCCGGTTATCGACTGGATTTGGTAGGTCGTCGGAGTAGCAGTCGTGCGGAGCTTGAGCTGGCGGCAGAGGGTTCCCGAGATGAAGTTCCCGGCTGACCCAGAATCAAGGAGGGCAGTAACTGAAAGGGAAATTCCAGCAGCAGTAAGGTTTACAGTTGTGGTGAGTGGCTTCATCTTATTTAGAGAAGGGATCATTGCACTCACCATGGGTCGAGGAGGACGGACTGGGCATTCGGAGATGTAATGCCAAGAAAAACCGCAGTACAGGCAGAGATTCTGGGTCAGCCGCCTCTGCCGCTCAGTCGATGTCAGTCGGGCATTCTCCAGTTGCATGGGCTCGGGGTTGGGTTCTGGAGGGCTGACACCACCTGGTCGGCGGAGGAATGCTGAGAATGACGACTGGCCCTGGTGATCTTCGATACACGACTGCATGCAAGTGTTGAATGATATGAGAGTTGAATGAAGCGTTCTAGCCCGATGGTATCCTTGTATGCAGCGAGATGCAGCCGCACACGAGGATCAGACCCTGTCGGTAGGTTGTAATCAGGGACTGCTCGTTCCATCCACTAGCAGCAGCGAGGGTTCGAAACTGTAGCATACTCATTAACAGTGGAGGTACCTTGTTTCAGATGATATAGCTGTTCTCCGATCGACGAATCCCATGATGGTTTCCCAAAGACCTCCTTGAAGTGGGACATGAACCCGGACAGGGTCTGGATCACTGGACTGTCGTTGGACCATATGGATTCCACCCAACGGAGCACTTTACTGGAAAGTTGAGATGTGATGAACGCCACTTTGGCGCGATCGTTGGAGTACAGGCGCGGCTGCATCTCCAGGACCAGCGAACATTGAAGCAGGAATCCGTTGCAATCCTCCGCCGAACCAGAGAAGGGCGCCGGTCTGGCCATGGGACTGGCACACTCAGGGGGCGAAGAAGCAGTGGTGTTGATTCCGGAAGTGCTTGCTGGTGAAGGTGCAGGTGCGCTGGTGGGAAGAGCTCGCCGAATGGCGTTGACGAGCTCTTGGAAGGGATCCGGGGTGCTCATCCTGGTGAAGTGCTGTGTTGGTCCGCTATTCTGTTACAAACAGTGGTGACACGGATAACAGAAGCAGGTGAAAGCAGAGTTTATTTGCAGAACCAGGATGTGAGCAGATGAGGTGAGAGTCAGATATGGCAGGTCAGGTGAATACTGGATATGGTGGTAACACGATACGTTTCTTCTTGGTTGAACAACAGGACAATGGATAGAAGGAGACGAGGACCAGGAGACAGGACGAGACGAGGAGACACTCAGGAGACGAAGGAGATCAGGTATGTAGTCAGGTGAGTCCGAGGAAGCAAGCATGTGTAGTAGCATGTCGTCCCATTGGAATTATAAGGTTCTAGTTATTCACATATTCTTATTCTATGACAACTTCTTTACATTATGTGATGTTGTTTTTTAAGTTTTTAAGTTTTTTGGAACTTTTTATTTAGAAAATAAAAAGGTTCTTTCTACACAGTCAAATGGAATGCAAAAAACTTTAAAGCTCAATATCTCCAAACCAGTCAGAATGCAGATAGAACCTTATAATTCCAAGGCGGCAATGTGCAAACGATACCGGACAGTGACTGAGTGTGAGCGTGGGGCTTAAGTGCAGGTGGTGATTGCAGTGATGATGACATGCAGGTGTGGGTGCTCAGTATTCAGGTGATGGGGATCGTTGTGGTTGTGAGAGGGTGGAGCCTGGCGTGCTTGTAACACTTATGACGTTTGCGTGGTTTTTACATTCAAAAACATTTTCTCGGATTTTATAGGTGTGCCGCACAGAAGACTTTGAAGTAAATGCCCACTGCTATGATTGGATAAGATTTGCATATTTAATGAGCTTCGGCTACCATGAGGGATTTTTTTGAAGCATGTGGGAAAACAGCAACCGTAATAATTTGTCCCACAGGGCTCGCAAAACGTCTTTATCAAACAAACACAATGACTTATCTCTCATCCACCCGCGATTGATTGGAATGTTATTTTTGTATTACTTGGCCCGCCTGATCAGTGGATATAAGCGCGAACCGTGCATAGGTATGTTAAGTTAGACACGTACACAATCAATAGATCTATATCAAACGATCTGTAACAATGCAATAATGTCACATATAAAAAACATGTTTTACTCACATTAGTGTGTTGCTTCATTCATTCATGTAATCTCATCCTGTCTCTTGTTAACAAACAAATCCGTGATCATAATGAAGGAACAAATGCAAAGTCTTCCCCACGTGAGCTGGATATTCATTAAAAATAAAGTTCATCCATGCATTCATAATATTGGAATCCGAATGAAGCTTATGTGGTATGTTTAGAAATTTGATGCGGCTTAGCTCTCTCTGTAGGCCTATGTCATGTTAGTGGCACGAGTCGGTGGGCGTGGCTACAGAATCAGGCGTTGTTCTTCTTCTGTTGGAGTGATGCTTCACTACACTCTCACGTCATAGCCTGGTACATTCTGAGATTGATCGTTTTTTGGGCCTGGTGTCAATAAAAGCTTTTCTTTGACTAACAAGGAAGTTTTCAGCTCTGAAACTTACACGATATTCTTATATTACGATGACCTTTTATGTATCAAAAGCTCAAGGGAAAGTTGATTTCTCAATTCATCACCCCTTTAAGGCGACCGTTATTTTAGAACGTTTTACCTTACTGTTTCCATGGCGACGCATCGTGCTTGTCATGTGACTCGTCGCAGCCAAAATAGCGCTGTATGACAGATCGCTTTTATTTCCTTTTTCCTTTTTTTATTCAAAATATTCACAAACTTGCTTACCTTGTCATTAACTATCTGATATTCCGATTCTCAAATATGTGTAAGTGAGTATGTTTTGTCTTTTAAAAACCTTTACAAATGATCTTGATCTATAACGTGAGATGGGCGCAGCCATGTTTGGTCGCGCCCCAGTTCTGAGAGTCCTGTCAGTCAGATTTACAGCATATTCCTTCATCAGTTTCTCACGAAATACATGCAAGTAAGTGGCCGGTGAACTGGGAGAAGAATAGAGTAAACTTTACAGTTACTTACACTACATGTATCTGATATGAATAAAAAACGTCGGTAAATTATATTTGAATGGATTGCTATTGCTGCTTCCATATACCCATATTTTACAAACTCTAAATATATTGTTTTACTAGTACTTGTGTGTATTTAAATGTTTGAAACCTACAATAAACATTATGTGGTTGAAAACACTGCATAGGGAAATATGAAAAGCAATGAGCGCGTCTCTCTCTGGCTCAGCGCCAGCCAAAGAGCGAAAGCGCAGTTTAAATCTGGCAGTTGTCACATCACTGAACATCCTAAATCCCATTCCGTACTCTCAGAGGCACAGAAATAAAAATACCATATGTGGGACCATACCGCTCAAAGGGTTAAGGGATGTAGAATAAGGTCATGCAGAATAAGGAAGGGCGTTAAATGTTTTTAAAGTACAGTTTCCATGGTAAGGCAATGTCTAATTTCGAAACGGATTCCACAGGCTGAATTTTGAGTTTTTAAGCTTTCAAATGATCCCTAATTTTTAATGATTATTAAAAAATATAATAAAAAAGACAAATTTTAGAGCTACAATAGTATCTTGCTAGCGTGATATCTGCTAGCTTTTCAAAGTTTGCAAAAAGAAAACAACGAATTGCAAAGTTCGGTGCATTTCCATCAAGTTGCTCAAGCGGACGAAGGTGGTCTTGGTAACCTACACTCTCAGAAAAAAAAGGTACAGTAGAGGTACAATTTTGTTCCTTAGAGCCGGGGAAGGCAAGTTCAGTCCTAGAGAGCCACTGTCCTGCAGAGTTTGGCTCCAATCCTGACAGACATTAGAAGCTCTTATTGAGAATTAACAGAGGTTTAGATGTTGATGTTTTATTGAAAATTGTGTTTCCTTTAGTTGGGCAGTTTGACTCTTGGCTTTTTATGTGAGTTTGTGGTTTTTGTTACAGTGTTAACAAAACACATAATCTGTTCAAATCAAAAGAAGCCATAAACATTCTAGGGGTGAAAAGTTTAGATGCACACAAGAATCAGCATATGAATCTCAACAATGGTGACATACTTAATGCTGCAATGCATGCTGGGAGCCGTGAGTTTTTTTTGCTGTGGTGGCTTAGTAGGGCGGGAGCTGAACTCTGCAGGACATCAGCTCTCTAGGACTGAACTTGCCTACCCCTGACTTAGAGGTACAAAAATGTACCCTTAAGGGTCACACCCCAGTGACGGCCACTTGTACCTTAAAAGGTAAAATTTTGTACTCTTTTTTTTTTCGGAAACAGCCAATTAGTCATAGGGTGTAATGTACGTCAGATACGTCAGAATTTATTCTGTAAATCAAGTGTACCGTTAGTTCTGGCAGGTCACGTTAGTCAGGCTTGCATCAGCTGACTTGATCCACATCTACCTATCGGATTACGACACCTATCACCTCATTCGTATATATATGGTTCATTCAGTATTATCAGCAGCTTTATCCCATTGCTCAGGAGCTAATTACCCTTCTCCATCCCCAGCTCCTCCTCTCATCCAGTCAGGACTGGTCTTTCTGATATTCCTCTTGAATCAGGCTCATTTCTTCAATTATGTTGTACATTGAATTATTGTCATTAAGAAAATGAATGATATGACAATACTTTGATTCTGTTCTTTTTACCCTATGGGAGATTATCGCTGACGATAGGGATCCTGACAGAAATGCGTTTCAATCTCCCATTAGCCAAAAAACACGAAATTTGACGTTTCCATCAGTTGTTTTTGATGCGATACTTCAAAATGTAAACAGTAAAACATAAAATTTAAACATAAAAACAGATTGATGGAAACATAGCTAATAATAGGAGGTTAAAATCTGAAAATCAAAAAATACATGGGAAAATGCAAATAAATGATGATTAACCAATATAAACCATAATTCCCCAATCAATACAGTAGTTGTCTGTCATATTTAGTATGTTAGCACCAGTTAGACTGACTGGACAGCCAAAACAGCACAGCAACTCTTCCTTAAAAAAAAAAAAAAAAAAGGAAAATCATGTGTGACTCTTTCTTTACACTTGGCTGAGTTTGACAGGCTCAGAGGCAACAGTCAGAGAACTAGAGATGAATCAGACTGAGGGATCTGACAAATCTCACAGGCTGGGGTTAAATGCTTGCATGTACCCATTGCCCTGTTTGCCCACCTTAAAGCCAATTAAACTCCAGATGATGTTTTGAGCACTTTGACTGTTTACTGGAAGGAACACCCCTGCTGTAACTCCCTTTCACACAGAGCTGGGTTTGATTTTGGGTCACGTTATCCTATTAACATCTCGATCCCTGAACAGCAGTCACAGGGCTTGCACCAGAGGAGATTTGGCCTTTGTTGTTGAACACTTGATTAGGGACAGGTTTTTTTGGCCAATTTGTCTGATGTTTTTTTACATTTTTGTTTATTTTTTTCCGATATTTGTTTGTTGCCTTGGAACTTTCGGTCAGATTAAACACACCACCCACAGGCTGACTGAGCTTGATCATGGGTCTTTTTTGTGTTTACGTCTCCAAATCCTCCTGTGAGCGTGACCAGGAGTAAAACTGTTCTTCGTGACGTCCAGGGGTCGGGTGTGTCCCTCTGGAACACATGGAAGACGTGAAGCCAGACGTATTCGGTGTAATAGAAACGTAATTGCCATGTTGACTTTATTGCTAAGTAACGCTCTGCACCCATTCACTCTTGGCCCACGACTTAAAGTTCTCGCTCAGGGCTGGACTTCCTTGTCATTTAATGAGATCTGCCACAGACCTAACTGGTGCTTTTACTGTCACGAAATTAATCAAGTCTCTAATTCGTTCAATTTTGCTCTGCTGCTTCCTTCTCCCTAAAGGAGGAGATTAAGTGAGATGGAGAGTGGAGAGTGATTTTATCATCATTACCACTAAGTGTTGGATTTGTGGTACAGCGATTGTTATTTTGAACTAAAGCCACCATACTCAGCTGACTGAAACCATCATTAATCTTTCTAACACAAGGCCTACAATACATGAAGATAAACGGAGGGTATGAGGGTCTTGATTATGTACAAGTTTGTTTCCTGTTACACAAATTAGTACTAATTAGGATGTGCAATTCTTGACCATTAGTTTATAGTTATAGTTACTTGAAATGATTATCACATGCAGAAACTGTTATGTAATGGAGATTATTTTTATGTTGTCTAGTTTTGTTGGTTTTTGTTAGTCTTGGTTTTCATAGTTTTTTTTTGTTGATCATGTTTTGTTTTTTTGTCTTACACAATGTATAAATTAGTATTCTATTGCATAAATAAGGAATTAATGCACTAATTAGGATGCACACCTATTGACAAATAATGTTGAAATGATTATCACATGCAGAAACTGCTTTATGGTGATGACTTATTTTATCTTGCTTTGTTAAATCTTCTTTTGTCTTGGTGTTTTTTTTTTCTTCTTTTTCTCAAAATAGGCTTTAGTTTAGCTCAAGAACTGGCAATGCATCTGCCCTTTTATTGCCTATTATCACTACACCCCAGAGGATGGCATTTCTGTGAATTCAAAGCTGTTTCATGCTTATTGTTACATTTGCCCTGTTTTGTATGACCTTTACTCATTCACTCATGTTTTGTGAGTACAGCTGTGTAATTCCTACTGAAGTAGTTTACATTTGACTGTACACTATTATAAATTTGAGAGATAATACAATATTATCTAGTCATTTATTTAGAGTTCTACAGGGATGACGTATTTTTATTAGATTTTTTTAATGGGTTTTTGGTCAAATGCCTGAAATAAGGTCAGTCGTTAACACAATTTCAGTATATTCACATTTTATTCTACAACATAAAACACATCAGTAATTGTTGTGAATCTGACCTTTTTTCCCCGTTTTCTTTCCTTTCATTTCCTCCCCATTATAGACTTTGTACTACATTCCAAGCAAACTACATTCAAATTATTGTGGCCATTGCAATCCTGTTTAGACAGTTATACAAGCACAAGTTGCATCCAGCATTCGATGCCAGACAACCCCCAAGATGGCTCTGCACTACAATATCGTCATTGAGAACATGTTCTTGCCGCTGGGTGACCTGTCAGAGGACGTTGAGGTCAGATGGACGTCAATCAGTGATGCTATTTGCGCAGTTGCCAATAACATAAGAAACCATGGCTATCCGATTAAGCAATGGATACAATCGACGCAAAAACTAGAGCCAATCTAGGTGCCGACAAGGCAGAGTACAAGTAGATCCAGGGTATCTTCAGGGCCAAGGCAAAACGCAACCGTAAGGCTTATTACCAGTCCCTAGCAATCGAGGCAGAGGACAGGCTACATCATCATTGTGTACTAGTCTGACCTGTCCAAACATGGTGTAGCTCAAACAGCAGAGCGTGGCGCTAGCAACACCAAGGTCATGGGTTTGATTCCCAGGGAAAGCAAGAACTGACTAAATGTAAAATGTGTACCTTGAATGCAATGTAAGTCGCTTTGGATAAAAGCGTCTGCCAAATGCATAAATGTAAATGTAAATGTCCACGGAATCTGCCTCAGCCTCTGACGATTCAAGAAGATTCACTCCATCACTGGATGTGGTCCGCACAGCCATTCAAAAGCTGCGTCATAGCCACGCTGCTGCCCCAAATAGAATTCCATCAGAACTATTGAAATGCTGCATTAGCCCAGTCAGTAAAGCTCTCCACGAACCAGGCATGTTCCTGTCAGTGGAGAGAAGGAAAAATATGGCGCTGAACAAGGGCAAGGGACCAAGGAATTAATGCTCCAGTTACAGACCCATTACACTTTTGTTGGTTCCGGAAAAGGTGTTCGTTCACGTCCTGTTAGCAAGGATTCAACCTCTCCTCGTGTCTCTGCGCCACCCTCAACAATCGGATTTTACCCAGGCGGCAACCTCCCCCAGTTTCTCTTGAAGCCAATACGGAAGTGACTTAAACTGCAATTCATCGACTAGCCGCTAGGGACAGGCTCCAGAAGGGAGCAGAATCTCATTGAGCCCCATGTTAAAATGCCCAACTTTACAGCAGAAAAAAACCTTGTTTACAGCCTGGTACAAATTGTGGTTTTGGTCTATACATCTAATTTTGCTCTTCATGACAACTGTGAGGGGGTGAATTATTTTATAACTCATTTGTTTACATTATATAAAGCCTTAAAGGTCTGCATAATTAAGGGCGTGGCCACTTTGAGTGACAGGTGGATAGCTGCTTTTGTCTGATGTCAGTTAGTCATCACGTCACCTCAGCTCCACCCACATCCCGCCTTTGGGAACATCATTGTCAGGGGTCAGCAGGCGGCAAATGTCACAAAGTTCACATACTTAGGTAGCGTACAAAACTCAGATGGAAGGTGCATGGCTGATATCTTATGCCAAATCGGTCTGGCTGCTATTGCAAAGAGGTCTATTCAGACCTTTGGCGTCAGCAGAGCTCGAGCTTAGCACAAAATTCCGGTTCTATTCTGCGTTCGTGCTGCCGATCCTCCTGTACAGTTCAAAGACCTGAACTTTTCAATCACAAGATGCCAAAGACTACTGTCGTTTGCCAGCGTCAATTCCTGTGTATTTGCTGGTTTTACCTCATAACAAATGCGGCTTTCAACTGCCAACAATCACTGACTTAGTTTATTTTGCAATGGTGAGGTGTGGGATTTGGAATGTATATTCAACCAGTCCTTTGAAACCTTTCCATGGTAATGCGTTAATGACTTAAGACCATCCTGTTCATCCTGTCCATCCATCAACACTTATCCGTTTACTCCATCCTGTACATTCCTGTACATGACTTCATGTCATGTGAACTACTCAAGTTAAGACTTTTAAGCATTCTTTAAGCATCCTGGGATCCAAAGGATTGGTGTTTGTGCTGTGTCTTAATCAGACATGCCACCAAGTTTGTACATTTCCGACATTACAATTAACATCAGATATCCAACAGTAATACACTTCATGTGCACTTTCGGTCTTGTGGACTTACAATAGCCGCTGTGTGCGCGTGTCCGTCAAGTCCATGAGACTGCAGGGTGTCCCATTTGCCATTTTAGATCTCATTAGGGTGCTTGCGAGTGCCCCCTGTGAGGTCGATATGCGCCTTCAATGCGCACTTCTGCCGAGCTCGCACTGGTGCAGGTTACGCAGTGGACTTCTTCCCGGCAGTCAAAGTGGCATTACGTCGTGAAAGTGCGGACTCAGAGGAAGACTGTGAGGGTTAAGGGTGCCATTTGGGACAGGGCCATAGTTTAATGTTACACTGCGATTCTGAGCCCTTGTATCCTGGTTTCCTTTGTTATGGTTTTGATCTCTGCCTGACCTTGATACGACCACGAAGGTCGTCCCTGAACTGCCGGTCTGCCTCGACATGTCCACAGAGGTCGTTGAACTTCCTGCCTGCCCTGAGATGACCACAGTTGTCAACTGGATCACCCTGCCAGTCCCTTTATGACCATGTAAGATGCTCTCATAGTTTCACCTGATAAGCCATGGTGGTCTCCTGTTCTGCCGTGGTTGTCATCCGCTCTGCCTGCTCCACCATGGTGGTGTTCAACCCTGCCTGCTCTGCCATGGTGGTCTCCAGTTTCGCTAAGGTGGTCATCTGCTCCATCATGGGGATTTACAGTCCTGTCTGCTTTGCTGTGGTGGTCTTCTGCTCAACCGTGGGATCTTCAGCCCTGTCAGCCCAGCTGTGGTGGTCTTCAGCTCCACCAAAATGCTCGTCAAAATGCAATTATCCAAAAGCCAATTGAAAAATCCTACTGGGATTTTGTCAAGGGAACCAGGGTGATCTTCCGGGTTGGCCTACAAAAATACATCATCATTAGCATCAGCACTCTATTGCAGTAAAACTATGGGACAATCTTCTGTGGTCCTACATTTTAAACAGCGACAGCGAGTTACCTTGCGTTGACATGCTTTGAGAATTATTTTGGTAACACTTTATTTTGATGGTCCCCTTTAGAAATTCTGTTGACTATAAGTGACGCTGCACCTATATGTCAACCAACTGTCATTAGCGTATTAGTAGATTAGTATCTGCTTAATTGTGATGCTCCCGCAACAGACATTTTTCTGACTATAACTTTGAAAGTACATGTCAACTTACTAACCCTAACCCTAACATTAACCCTAACAGCCAACTAGTACTCTAATGTCAGTGTCACTTATAGTCAACAAAATAAAGTGTAACATTGGTTTTTTTATCTTACAGGACAATTATTAAAAATAGCGATGCAACCAAAGAAGACATATTCTTTTCAAATGTGAGCTGAAGAGTACTTTATTTACTATATAAGCCCAACTCTCATGAAAATGCTCATATTAGATTGAATTGCAATATGAATCTAGGATTCTCAGAAAATGTATGTGGTGTCTTTCGCATAAAGAATACTCTCGGGCACTACCAAAGGGAAAAATATCATCCCCTCATAAATGCAAATGAACTGAAGGATTTTTTTGGTTTAACTTGGTGTTCCCTTGTTCCTATTTTGCAATATTTATAAGAAAAGCACCAGAGGAAAGTGTCAACAGTACTGGTCAATATTTTCATTGGCTTTACATGGGGTCCAAAATAACTGCAGTGTTAATATTTTGGATTTTTTTTCCTGATGACTTTCACTTTGCTTTACATGGCATTTATTTGCACAGCCAATTCAGTCTAAATGGGTACTTGACATGAAATACTGCTGGTAAGAACGTCATGGGGTGTGACATGCTAGACTATTTAAAATAGCATTTTGTAAATTATGACTACATGGAAAATATATATTTAAAAAATTAATTTGTCACACTGCAAGTGTCAGGACTAAGAAAACAAACTAGTAAAGGCAAAAACTGAAACGTAATAAATTAAGTAATAAACTAAAAGTATTACACTTTTACTCTGAAATCTTGCCATTCAACCTAAAAATTAGTTTACTGGCAATGGGGAAAAAAGCAATTCCATGGGGGGAAAAAAAGTTTAAAAATGCCCATCTTCCTTAAGACCACAATTCAATTAGATATTACCAAAGATTTACATTCAGTTGGTAAATGCCTCTTCCACTTTATATTTCTGAAACTATTTGGTCAGCAGTTTTGTATCAGCTTAGTCTCTAAGGTTTTATGCTTGTCTTGATATGATGGGACACTCTGCCTTCATTGTTGCCATGTCATGTAGTATTTCAACTGTATCATGATCCCTGTATTAGTCCAGACTGTTTTCACTGTGCAAAGCCAAAACTGAGCACTTTGCAGGGCCGCCATGTCATTTTACAGGACCAAGTTCATGAGTCCCGCTAACCCAAGTTCGGTTTATTGGGTTGGATTTCTCTGTAGTGGAAGGTGGGGTTGCTGTACTGGGACTACAACTGGGGCTCTCATGTAGCTGGGATGCTGAGAAAACTGCAAGTCTGACGCCTCAATTTTATGCTCACTGAAGGAAAAAGACCTCAGAACTGTGTTGGATTTACAATCTAGTTTTTTTAAAGAGATCAAATCATAAAAGAACTTGATGTACTATGAAAACATACTCCTTTTCCACTCCAAAAAGGCGATGTGTTCAAACTCAAACTATAAAAACAACTAGCAGCAAAAAAAAAGCTCTGTAGTGGGTTTTATTTTCTTGCTGCTATAAGTTACAGAAGTTCAGTTAAAAATTTATAATAATAGCTTATCCTTCTATAATTCATCGCAGAATTTGTCATCATTTCGATTCAGTCACTTTCCTTTGAACTTTTAAAAAATATCCTGTTTGGATTTGAACATCCTATTAGATCAAAACATCCTTTATAATGCAGTGAAGTGTGAGTGATCATTGAGCAGCGGCACTGCTGTGTTCCATTAAATTGCTCCCCGCCGTGTTTCCTTGCAGCGGGACACAGCTCCACTGATGATAGTGCTGCTGAAATAATTCAAGTGATAAATTAAGCTGTATCGGCCGCATAATTGGATTGGAACGCAACATGATCCAAGAGGATGAATGTTTGAGGAGCACTTTAAAGAGCATTTAGCACATGGAAAACTACATGTGCATGCCATTATTCAAAATCTGACATTTCAGTACCCATATAAATACAGACACAGGCCTCCCCAGTCATCCATCACATATTAGATTTTAAAAACGGACCAGCAAGAGCATAATTTAGGCCTACTGTACTAGCTAGTATGTTGTAACATTTATGCAGAATCTGCTTTAATACTCATTACATCCCAACTTTGTACATTTACCATTAGCAAATTCTAAACACCATTCTAAGTTTCTGTGTTCTTACTAAATTTTAAGTCTATGAGTTATTTCTAATTCTTCTAATTTCTTACATCCTCTATTGCTCATATGTCTTTACAATACACTGTAAACCCTAATGCCCCAGATCAATCAAATCAACTTTTATGACTATTTAGAACTTTTGTTTTCCTTTGAGTTCACAAAACTGATACATTTTAAGTAATCCGAATTGTTTCATTGTTTTGAGTTTTATGAACTTTTTAATTTACACAAACTTAAATTTGACTGAAACTGGGCTGGGATTTCTATTTCCCAGCATGCTTTGCCATGAAACTCGAAAGGGAGAGTAAATGCTAAAATTATTTGTTTTGTGCAAGAATAATGTATTTGTGGGATATAGTGTTTAATGATAAGCTATGCTAATTTAAAAAGTTTCTGTTATGTTGGGTTTTGGGGGGGTTACCATCACGGTAACGAGTGGAGCATGAGTTTAGTTTGAGAACAGATATGTTAAAAGTTTTATATTGCTGTAATCGTTCTGCAATTGCTATGCTATTGCTATCAAAGCATTGTGTTACCAATTAGCAAGTTAGCATTTGCTAAATTGGCTAGGTAAACTAGCCAAGTTTCCCCTACTAAAAATATTTAAATTGAGATTACATGATAATTTTAAGTTAAATGTATGAATTAGCTTACTCAAATATTTTAAGTAAAGAGCAATTAGAGCAAATGTAGGAGTACAAAATAAAAATATGCAAGTTCTGCTTAAACTAAATTTCTTAACATTCAAAAAATGTGATGTAACCGATTGCCTCAATTTTGCCAACTTATTCGGGTTTATGGTGTATGTATGTAAAAGCACATTCAAAGTTGAACTCGAGTCTTTGAGCTTGTGTTTACAGTCTCTCACATTCGCATGTGAATGAAAGTAAATGGACAGCTTATTCTTGAATGACCGTGGCATAAGTATGGCTGTCTGCCTGATATTATGCACCTGTTAGTAATGGGTGCAGCTGAAATAGCCAAACTTGTTAATTAGAAGGTGGCATTTGGCTGCAAAAGTTTAAGAAATAATTTTAAGTACCCCATTGACCGGACATTTTCATTCCAAATCCTGTCAAACTCCATCAAATCTGTCATTTCTATTCTCTCTCCTCATATGGAGTTCATGGTGTACATTACCATTCCACAGCTGCAGTTTTTGCTTTGGACCCCCATCAGTCTTCACGGTGAAAATATAATTAAACGTCTTCGACATCTCTCATTCCATCATTGTCACTTTATCTAAATGGTAAATGTGCTCAGTTTGTTGAAGCTGGAAATAATCCAATGGTTATTTTGCTGTATATTATGCATTAGGTTTCTTCTGTTGTATTGTATACAGATGTTCCTCCATAAGGAAAAAACACAAAAAGTGGCTTCTGGGAATTAATTGGAATCAAAGTCCATATGTATATTTTCATACTAATGTAAGATGTATCATATTACCTTTTCATTTGGACAATCACAACATGTAAAAGTATTAAGGGATTGGGTCACACATGTAGCAGTTTAAGCATGTTAAAGGTTGAATGGCTAATGTTACATTTCATTAGTGCCACTAGCTGAAATATGTTTGAAACTAATAATCACTTCCCCACTTAATTTTATAGGGCCTGCCAATTTACTCAGCAGTCATAAGAAGGTGAATATTAGGGAAATTCTCTCGAGTGAAAGTCTGAGGCGCACAGCCATGCTCGGCTCGTTGAGCAAGAGTGGCCACTGGTGGCTGAGAGGTGTAAGTGCACCTCAGTCAGCCAGGTCATGAACACTGAGATTATACCACTGTGTCGATGTGGCATCTGACTCACCGTGTAATGGTGTTCTTCACGCTCTCCCTCTTTAAACCTGATGGGCTTCAGTTTTCCATTCTCACATTACGCTTTTATGAAGCGCAAAACAGATTTTTATTGACTACCTGTGCCAGGCGTGGAGATCTGAAGTGGGGTTCACATTTCTTTTGCTCTGACTGATGTAACGGCTCTAGCACTGCCCTCCACTGCATCACACAACTTTTTTTTTTTTAAAAACTAACAATAAAACCATTAATTTCAATATTACAGTTTTTCTCAATCGATGTCACTGTTCTCAAAACAGTTAACATAGTAATCTGAACACTTGTCCTACACAGGACGATTTCATGCATCTTTTTCTCAAAACACTGCACAAAATTCTCAAATTTTTTCACAGTAGTTCATACAGCCAACCAAAACTTTATTATATCAGGAAAAAACAATTGCAGCTCTTTTTATTGTTTGTACAAAAATCTCAATAATTTGTGCACCATTTTTCCAAACACAACAAACAAAACTCTCTGTTGCACTCGGAATGTCTCAATTAACCCCAAAATAAACATCTGCAGAGTTAGCAATACACACAACACAGGAAAAGCACATTTCCTAATTGTTTACACAGCTATCTCAATTACACAAACTATAAAAGGGGGAAAGAAATGGGAATAGGAAGAGGTGTAAGAGTGTTTTGGAGAGGATAGAGGAAGGGTAATATCAAGAGGGAGAGGAACAGTGGAAGAGGGAGAAAGAGATTAGGGGAAAGGAATAGATATTATAGGTAGAGGAGATGGAGCAAGAAGAGTTGAGGATTTAGGAGAAGTAAGAAGAGCTGAGATAGGAAGAGGAGTAGAGGGAAAAGAGAGGATAGAGTGGAAGGCAATGGTATTAGTGGAAACAGCAAGAGAAGAAAATATAAGAAGACATGGACAGAGGGAAAGGGGAGAGCAAGGTGTAAGAGGAGGGAGGAGAGGTAGAAGGATAAGATACAGATGGGCTCAAAATGAAATCAGAGTCACTCTAATTGACCATGTCATAAATTATGGTCTTTTCTAGAGGGAAGCTGGAAAGAGAGTTCAGCCCAATATAAACATTGTGCCACAGTCAATGTCCCTGGACCAAAAGTGCTGCAATCCATTAGCATTGTGGCACACAACACTATCCTGGCGCCGCACAACACAGAAAGGCTTGTAATTTTTTTAACTCCCTCCTTGACATCCACTTTCCGCAGGGTGATCAGGAGCATATTGAGCAAAACTGTGTAGTTGTTTGGGACAATTTCACCATTCAGCATGGTGCAAGAGTGGTTTGAGCATCACCCACATTTCTGGATGGTGTTCCTTCCAGCATATTCTCCTCTTGGAGATGGAAAGTATATGATCGCAACCCTTACAACCAAGTAAGTCTTCTTCAAGTGATAGAAGAGGCCTGTGGAGAAGTTGAGGCACAAGGATGGATCCAGCCTTCACAGCTTTTTTCCCATGATGCATAACTCGTGAAAATATATGCTGTGATGTTGATGAAATTCTTTGACCAGATGTAAATGAAAGGCAAGATCTATAAAGTTCATTGATTTAATGATTGCAGTACATTTAGGGGCAAAAATATCTATATGGTTTGCTGTTATACAGCTAAACTAACTTTGAAGAATACGATTAAAGAACACAAAAAACATTTTCATTTATGTATTTGTTTATCTACAGCTGGATCTGACTTGTTCAGCACATCCCACAGATGCTCGATTGGATTGAGATCTGGCGATTTTGGAAGTCAACACTTAAAACTCGTTGTTGTCTTCCTCAAACCATTCTTGAACCATTTTTACTTTGTGGCAGGGCGCATTATCCTGCTGAAAGAGGCCACAGCCACTAGGGAACACCATTTCCATGAAAGGGTGTACATGGTCTGCAACAATGCTTAGGTAGGTGGTGTATGTCAAAGTAACATCCACATGGATGGCAGGACCCAAGGTTTCCCAGCAGAATATTGCCTAAAGCATCACACTGTCTCCGCCGGCTTGCTTTATTCCCATTGTGCAACCTGGTGTCAAACTCGTTTAAATCCTTAAGCTTGCCCATTTTTCCTAGCCTGACAAGCCAGACTCACATCAAGATGTTGGGTCTGGGAACTCACCATTGACAGGGCTGAATCCGAGGGGTGGGACAAATGGTTGTCTTTCAAATTCCCTCTGCACGCAATTGGATAGCGCTACAACCAACCAGAGAGCAACGTGAAGTGAAGCTAGTTGATGGATTAAACGTCCGCCGTATCCGGTCGGCAAAACTCAGAACACATCTTCCTTTCTTAAGAATGACTTCAGTGCCGTTCTTTGTTCTTTTCTCAAAGAAAAGCTTAACTCAAAGTCTTCCACAGTCGCGGCCAAAGCCGATTGGAAAGACCGCCGTTCGCCAGCTTCTTTGTTTATGAGTAGCACGCGTTAGCACGTGGAACCGCAGCAACTCTGCCATGACGTGCCGTCATTATGTTAAGCCCGCCCACCGACTCTATACACTATGTGATTGGCCTGAGCAGAGTTTGTTTTTTACAGCTCGCAGGTCTACCGATAGTTGCTAGACTACACTCGCGGCAGATTAGATTTGCTGCCGCTAGGGTGCGTCTAGATTTCTTGGCTACATTTTTCCTGCTTCTAACACATCAACTTTGAGGACAAAAATGTTCACTTGCTGCCTAATATATCCCACCCACTAACAGGTGCCGTGATGAAGAGATAATCCGTGTAATTCACTTCACCTGTCAGTGATCATAATGTTATGCCTGATCGGTGTATATACACTTTATTTGGTACACCTTGCTAGTACCGATTTGGACCCCCTTTTGCCTTCAAAACTGCCTTAATCCTCTCTGGCATAAATTCAACAAGGTGCTGGAAACATTCCTCAGAGATTTTGGTCCATATTGACATGATATCATCACACCTTTACTGCAGAATTGTCGGCTGCACATCCATGATGCGAAATCTCCTGTTCCAGCCCATCCCAAAGCTGCTCTATTGGATTGAGATCTGGTGACTGTGGAGGTCATTTGAGTTTAGTGAACTCATTGTCATGTTCAAGAAACCAGTTAGAGATATTTTGAGCTTTGTGACATGGCACGTTATCCAGCTGGCCATCAAGGGATGGACATAGTCAGCAACAAGGAGAAATATGGTCCCTTTTTCCTCATTCCAGTAAGAAGAATGGCAGTAGTGTTTTGTACCATTTGAAGATGGGATAAAGAGGACTGAGCCACACCAAGATACAGTGAGTTACAGTAATCCAGCTTACATGAAACAAAAGCATGAATCACTGTCTCCGAATCCTTTACTGATAAAAATGCTTCCAATATGTACACAAGGACATGAAAATCTCCCCCACACCATTACACCACCAGCAACAGCAGCAGCCTGAACCGCAGATACAAGGCAGGACTGACCCATGCTTTCATGTTGTTTACTCCAAATTCTGACCCTACCATCTGAATGTTGCAGCAGAAATCAAGACTCATCAGACCGCGGGCAACATTTTCCCAATCTTCTATTGTCCCATTTTGCTGAGTCCTTGTGATTTTGTAGCCTCAGTTTCCTGTTCTTAGCTGACAGGAGAGACACCGGTGTGTCTTCTGCTGCTGTAGCCCATCTGCTTAACAATAGAATTTACTCTACACAAACTTTTCAATCTGCTAAATATATAATGAACTGAGTCACCGGCTAGATAAAACATTTATATTTTATACAAAAAATTTCCTTAAGTAGGCCTAGCGACGATTCAATGCATCTTCAACGGCGAGTTTGTTCAGGATGTTCTTATCCAGTATCTCTCTAGACGAGGTCACACCTGGCTGGTGTGGCTGTATTTAACAAGTTTTAATGAGGTCCACACTGATTCCTTTGGTCCGTCCATATGTCACCAGCGGAAAATTCCTCTCTATGAATGCGTTGGTTTCATGGCTTTACATGAAATTTTTTGCTCACCACACTGTAAAAAATGTCAGGCCTCTCCCATTTAAAATGTTCTAGTGACTGGTCACATCGAAATTTTTCAGTTGGCCAAATTTAATTTCTGTGGATTGATACAATTTAATTCACAGAAATTAAATTTGGCCAACTTAAAAATGTAGATGTGACCAGTCACTAGAACATTTGTAAATTGGAGACCTGAAATTTTTCACTGTGGCTAGTGCTTTTCCAAAGTTGCTAGCCACTCAGTATTTTCAGTGGCCACAATTTTGACATTGATACCATGGAAAAAAAATAGGCCATATAGATATTTTTAATATCATCTCATAATTTGGCAGCAGATATATTAGGCTGCTTTTACTTTAAGACCTGATGCACAGATCCATTATACTGTTACACATGCGTTTTCTTTCTCACTTTACGTTAATTTAAAACATAACTGACTATGTTTACATGAATAACGTGTGTATTTGACTATTTAAGGTCTTTAAGCAGTGAAAAATAACTTAATTTAGTACTAAGAGGTGCGCGCACTTTGGGTGTGAGTGCAGGAATGAGTAAAATTATGCG
Organism: Gobio gobio; assembly: GCF_949357685.1. NCBI lineage: Eukaryota > Metazoa > Chordata > Actinopteri > Cypriniformes > Gobionidae > Gobio > Gobio gobio. The sequence continues at coordinate 21,938,512 of NC_137108.1, read as the reverse complement.
CAATACACGCAATCCCACGGCAAAATTCAAGCCCAACAATATGAAATGAGTGAGTGAGGGGAGATGGGTTTGTGTGTCAACTCGCTGTCTGAGAGATGAGAGACAGAGAAAGCGCAGCTGGTATCGTGTATATTTGTATATCGTGTATATTTTGTTTTAGATATTCCAGTATCGATATGTATTGAAAAATCTGACAACACTACATTGCACTTAGTTTATCATTTCAGATGCTTTTTAAAAAAATTACAATTAAAAAATTATATAGCCTATAAAATTCAACCAAAGTGGCTAGTAGGAGGGATTTCGTTACACACCACTGCTGAAATCCACCCGCATTTGGCGGGTTGGCAGGTGTTAATGTCAACCCCTGGTTGGTTGGTAATTTTCCCATTCTAGCTAGAATATGATGGCTGCTCAAATGGATTTTTAAATGGCAATCGCATTTTTAGTATTACATTTCTTATTGTGGTATTGTAATTTCAGGGAAGAAAAAAAATTATAATTGAAATGCAGGACACAGCTTACTTCTTGCGAGATACGAATCAAAGCTCCCAATTTCGGGACTGTCCCACTAATACCAACTGCCTAACAACTTAGCAATGACATACAGTAGCAAGGCATATGCAAGTGTTTCAAAACTACACAATGCTTGTATGACCTTCAAAACATCAAACCTCCCTTCAAAAAACCTCCCTGAAGTATTCAAACTGTAAAAGGCCTACATAACCTTCAGATTTCAAAACAAACTTTAAAAAAATTTAAACAGCTTTGTCAAGCCAGCATTTCAACTTTCCTTTTCTAGATTCTAGTTCTTCAGAGGATTTGGATTCATACAATCAGATAGCTAAAATAGAGTGATAAAAGATGGCAGTTGGTTCTGCAATCGTTCTGCTCTCTAGGCGTTTAGTCTGAGACCACCCAAAACCTTGTCCTGGAAATATGTCTGATGTGTCTGATGCACAGTGATTCGGAAATTAAGTCTGTAGAGTTTAACCTCCGGTTCAACCCTCTTACCAGTGTTTTCACAATACTCATTAGCCTGTCCAAACTCGAACTGTTTAAGAGTTACAGGCGTGAGAGATGTGTGGTTGTCTCCTTCTGTTTAGCAATCAGATGCATCATGAAGCATGAATCAAGTGGTAAGGTGAATTTTAAGTGTCATTATAAAGATTAATGTGATTGAGGGGGTGTAAGGCGATTACTAACATGCAAAACTCACCCATGCTTGGTCATAAAATATACCATTCCCACTCCCTGTTTCCTTTCAAATGTATTGGATTTCATCACTCCTGTCTCTGATCATCTCTCCCTGATGGAACAGAAAAAAATGAGAGAGTGCTCATCCATCCCGTATCCAGGGAAGGAGAAGATGACAGCCAAGCACCGCAGGAGAGGTCACTTCTCAACCGCTCGAGGAAGAAATAAAAATAAAACAGATGTCATAAGAAAGTTACAGATGGGCAAGCACTTTAGAAACTCTACATGAGAGCCGACTTTCGAAGAAAAGTCTTTGTCAAGGCTCCATTGTTCTGTCAGGCATAATTCAATGTCAGTTTACCATCACTCACTGGATCAGCCATTTGACTATATATGAGTAACAGTTCATAACGATTTTAAAATACATTTTAGGGCTGTTTTTATTTCAGGCATGCATTTATTAAGAAAATCCCCAAAATGTAATTCAAAGTTGAATTAATTATTAATTATTTAAGTGTTGTATTGTGTACATAAATTGTGGATCTAGCACACAAACATTTAGTCACATTTAAACGCACATTTTTAACATATTTAGTAAGCATTTTATGACTTTAACTTTACACATAAAATGTTTTGCTAATCCTTTTTAGGTCCTTATGTCCTATCCTTTTACAGAATATTAAATTAATGGAACTAATAGGTTGTTTTTAATGTATTTAAAAACATTGTTCCGACGATGCTTAATGGCACCACATTTATTGAATGCATTTATCTATTTTGACATTTATAACAGTTTCATTCAGAGCTCTCAAAACTTTTGTAGTATTTAACTCATTTTGAAGGATTCCGTCACTTTACCTAAGCCTAAACCCAGGGACGCCGCTAGCAATTTTGGACCCTATGAAATATGAGGTTTGGCACCCTACCGCACCAAACATACAAGCCAGCCCAGCTATCCAAAATCTTTGTCTGCAATAATACTGACCTATTAATTTTGCTTTTGTTTTTGACCACTAGATATCAGTGTTTAGTCAGAGACCTACCATGGCTTTAGCTAGCAGATTATTTATTATGTAAATGTAATAGAAAAATACAGTTCAAAATAACAAGTAATGACATGCTTTTATAAAGTTTACTGAAGTAAAAGTGCAGTAACAAAGCTACTGTCTACCACTGCATATGACAACTATTACTATTTTAAGTTCTTTCATTCACATTTAAGGTTTACGATTGAGATTACAGAAATTAAATATTAGATGTTTCAATTATATTGTTTAGGTTACATTGATTACAATGTATGGTTATATGGTGATTCCCATACAAACAGTGTGGTTTTGTTGAAGACATGGGAGAGCTGCATCTGACTGGTTTCATTTGTTCTCTAACCAAATGGGTTTTCAGCTCCTTTGATTACCAGGACAAAACAAAACAATAAGTATGTTTCCTGTCTGCCCTTTGTTGAACCACGGATATTCACAACCACACAGATTTACAATCCATTGTCATTAAAAGAAAAGGGCAATGGCAGTGGTTTCTGACACCATAGGGCTCTTGTTCACATTTCTATGCCAAAGGACCTACATCAGCGATTCCCAACTGGTGGCAATTCAGTACTTTTAAATTTGTTAAACCTAGAAAACAGAAATTATGACCCATAAAACCTTTATCCTGTTGTTTTTTGTGAAAGTAATATTTAAAATACAAAACCGATTATTTATTCTGTCTTTTTTTGTTCTCTTCTAAGCATCTTCTTTCTCACCTTTCAGCAGTGCGTGCCAGTCATTTACTAAGGTGTCAGTATTTCCACTTCAAACACAGCACAGAAACCTCACGTCTCCCGATGTTGCCTTTTTTAGTCTCATGAAAAGTAAAATTGTTCTCACATAGGCCATATTGAACAATCTGCTATTGGAAATTCAACTTTGTCCCATCAGACACATATATATGAAATATAATCTTTCCTCAAGTCAGCATCTGTGAACAAGCTCCTATCATCTCTATGTTCTTGCTAGGCGTCTTCTGGGTGAAAACGAAAATAAATTTCAGATTAAAAAAGAAGAAAAAGAAAGCAAAGCATCCAAAACTGTAGTTTTCTCGGCCAACGGACTGATTCAATAAAACAAGCTTAAAGAAGCCTGCAGTGAATACAAGCAATTCAGTGAAAAGATCATAAGTATGTCTGTGGATTCACTCATTAGTTAAGCCTGACAGAATTGTTTCCCCCAACAGTTCCACACACTTATTATAGCTTAAATGATGATGATTCAATACAGTACAGTGATTATTGTTGGCTCTTATGATAAATTGCTTCAAATATTCTTCACTTGAAGGTCGTTTTGGATAAAAGCATATATTCATTAATTAGACGATATTATAACACTGTTATAGCACTGTTATGACAACATTCTTATAAAAGCATGTTCTGTCCACTTTTAGTCACAAAGGACAAGACCAGCTGTCAATATGCGCCTAGAAATTGAGGTGGCTTATGTGCTAACTAAGACCGGAGAAGTTATTATTATCTCGTCATCATTCTCGGTCCATCAAATGCAAAAGCTTCCTGTGACCCATGAACCACCCATCTCAGGGCCCATGTGGAGTGTCTCTGAAAGCTGACAGCTGACCGAAGGTCGAATATACGACAGAAAAGCAAGTTCATTTATTCAGCATGTGTGTGCAAAGCTCTCTCTCTAGAGGAACTCATTGAACAGCTTAACGGAAACTGGAAGCCACTCTTGGCCTGATTGAGAGGATGACCATGACGTCAGGTGCTGCAGCTGTGTGAGTCCTAGAATTAGACCAATGACTGATGAGTCTCACTAAACACTTTACTTTCTTCAAAGACTCTCATCTAAGATTATTTTTGTTTGTGTGAATACACATTTGACTCGTATGTCTAATCTAAAGGGATCATATGTCTAATCTAATCTAAATCTATGTTCCAACAAAAACCAGCATTGCTAGCAGTGTTAATCTCATTACATGGCAAGATATTAAAGAGATGAACATTTTGTCATTACTTACTCACCCTCAAGTTGTTCCATACTTGTATGACTTTCTTTCTTCTGTTGAACAAAAAAAGATATTTTGAAGAATGTTGGTAAACAGTTGACAACACCCATTAACTTCCATAGTATTTTTTTTCCTACTATGGAAATCCATGGCTACCATCAACAGGTTACCAACATTCTTCAAAATATCTTCTTTTGTTCAACAGAAGAAAGAAACCTATACAGGTTTGGAACAACTTGAAGGTAAGAAAGAAATAAAAAATAACAAAAATCATTATCCGTTTAACAATGCACCCAAACACATCCTATCAGAGGTGTAAAGTAGCGAATTACAAATACTCTCTTTACTGTAATTGAGTAGTTTTTCTCAGGAATTGTACTTTATTAAGTAGTTAAAAACAGTGTACTTTTACTTTTACTTGAGTACATTTTAAGTGCTGTATCGGTAGTTTTACTGCACTATTTTCCCTACCTGCCGTCGCTACACATTATGTTTATTTTTTTCTTATCAACGTGATTGGCTAAGGCGAATAATCAGTCCTGTGACTCTATGCGTCACGTGTGTGACTCCCATCAATTCAACCATGATAGCGACCAGCCTATAGAGAGGCACGTGCGCTTTATGAAAGGGGGCTGTTGCTGGTTACTGTATGATGACTGAAAACGTGAAATTGCCTTAAACAATTAATAAAAATTGACTGCAGAATATAACATTTTCTAATACACGCACAAATGGTACGTATTCTGCTAGCGCTGCACGAGCTCGCGTTGCCATCTGCTGGAAACACTTCATTGAGCTTGATTTTTTGCCTGGCTTCAGTGCATTAGGCATTAACCGATCATCACAGCTAGATTTTTGTCCCTTACATCGATTTCGCTCAACATGTATACACATTAACCTGCTTTCTGTCGGCTTATTGAAGTGCATATTTCAATGTAATGTGTTCTCACATGGCGATTTAAAATTTGAGTCCATGTATATAGCAAATAACTTTCATAAAACATCAGATTTATATTTAAATCAGGTTTATTTTTTAATTGCAAGCAAAAATAATCTGTGGGGAAAATTGTGAGTAACTCGAAGTGTATTCTTTTTACAAAGAAAACATCCATTGAAATTAAATCAGTGCTGAATGCGTCTTGAAAAGAGAGAACTGTTTTTTTTACGTAAAATTGTTAATGTACAACGCTTTGCAACCTTTTTTAATTAACCGCAAGAAAACCTCTACAGAAAGGTTGTCAAACCAGATTATTGGTTGCTTTCTCAAATATTACACATATTTGTATTAAATGCTGTATTTTTAGTGCTAGCAGTCAAAAATAAAACTGAAATCCTGTTGGTGATCTCTTGTTTTTTTTGTTCTTTCTGAGAATCATCCATAAAAGAGTAAGCTACATTTTTAATTTGCAGGGTAAGATGGAATAACATTTATAGCATAATACTCACTACTCACTACACTTGAGTACTTTTAAAAGGGCTACTTTTTACTCCTACTTTGAGTAGTATTTAGGACAGGTTATTTTACTCTACTAGCTCTACATTTTTTTTTTTTAAAGTAACAGTACTTTTACTTGAGTATGCTTTTTCAGTACTCTTTCCACCACTGCATCCTATACATGTGAGATTAAACACATTTATAGAGGGTATGCACGTGGCGTCACCATCGGGCGGAGTCGCTGCGGTTACTCCCACTGAGTGGCAAAAAGACAGCAATGGTTTTCAGCGTGAATGCAGCGAAAAACACACAAAACACATCTAAAACGGGCAAGAGCTTTGAGACTGGCGGTAGAAATAGATTGGACAAGAAATGCGAGGTATATTTTTACAGACTGCCGAAAGCTAAAGAAAAGAGAAGCAAATGGATCACTGCAACTCACAGAAACAACTGGACTCCAGGCAGCAAAACGTGGATTTGCAGTTATCATTTTGTCTCGATATGTTGAATTTCGGGGTAAAATCATACACTATAAATTGTATTGTCATATATTGTATTGACAACTCATCAAATAAATATTTACCATCGTATATTCTGCCCAATTGGATATTTTTAAATAAACACAGACAAGTTTTAGGGCTGGAAGATATGATAATACATATATGTTATATATCAATGTTAGTGATCACCACATATTTATATAAAGCGTTCACAGGCAATTTGCTTTATGTATTTTTTTCAGCGTCGAAATCAGGAATATATCCTGGCTGCATGTCAATATCCACGGATCACTGTATCTTTGATAAGTTGAAACGAACACTATCAAGTCCAACCTTTAATTTAAACTTCAAATAGTTTGTTCTACTTGTGTTTTCGCAGTTTCCCCTATTAACTTAAGTCATGCAGCAGCTCTTTTGCCACTGAGTCCGGCTGAGGGGGCATATTCCGGCGGGAAAGTGACATCAATGCGTACCTTCTATACTACGAGGCTGTTGAATGCTTGTGCAATCATTTTCAGGGAAACGCACGCCTAAAGTAGTTCCCTGCAAGTCTTGACCGCGTTACAGTTCATATCACTTTGATAAAGGATTTCAGTTATTTAAGACTTTAAGAGCAAAAGAACCAAAACCCACAAAGACACTGACCAAGCAAATAAATATAGTAAACAAGAGGATAAGAAAAAAAAATTACATTTTATTAGGCTATGTACGGTTTCTACCATCCTGTCTCCCACTTAAACACACACACGTAAGTACGGACACACACTCCCACAGAAACGTGTTGTCAGCGCTGCTGACGATTTTATCACTAAAATAGCTTAACGAGTTAAGCTACATGACATTTCTCACTAGCGAGGTTATAATGGCACTGTTATTGAGTAAATAAACGTACGTTTTGCTATTAGTAGAGATGCTGCTGCTGAACACTGTTGAGAGACGCACAGACTGAGGTACATGCAAATAACTAAAGCATAAAGAATTTACTACAAGGTATATTCATAATAATGTTATTTCAGTTCAAATTTTCATATCAAGGACATATGTTTAAATTATTAATGAAAAAGTTAACATTTTGGAAAATGTATGAAAAATCACAAGATGATATTATGGAACCCATTGACATTCACACACATCTCTTTTGAACAGAAAGAAGGAAAGTCATACAGGTTTGGAATGACATGAGTGTGAGATGATGACAGAATTTTCATCTTTTGATGAACTATTTTTAAAACATGGAGCCAGAACATCAATCTGATAAATGTGTACTATACTATGTAAAGTAAGCTCAAGTAGTTCCAACAAATTTTAAACATCTGTCAATTTAGTTCCTCTGCATTAAATTATCAAGCTTTCAGTGATGGACCCCCATGATCAGATCAACAGCGCTTCTACCATGAAACTAAATTCTTAGTGAGTCACAGAAGCATGGGGCCTTGACTTAATACATGGAGATCTCCTTCATATTACTTCAAACATGTGTGTTGATTTTTCAGTCTTCTCTGCATGTGGTCGCCGTGAGATCGGGCTGGTTTTGCCCATGTATAAGTCCTGCTCTGTGGTTACTGCTCTGAGAAAGCATGGAGAAGGACTAACACTGCTTCCCTATCAAAACCACATGTGCTTGCCATTTCTCCATATGGCTGGTGTTAGAGAGCAGAAGGTATGGTCCAGGTAGTTTACATACAGGATTTAGTTTTTCCCTGCAGAGAATGATCTCCTGGTTCCTTCACAGGAGTCCAGGGGACATAAATCAGTTATAACGCACTGCCCTTTGAAAAACATTATAGTCTTTCCGCTATAGATATCAGTCATTTCAGATACCTTTACAGCTCTCAATAGATTACACATTTCTTCAAAAGATCATTGCTGTCCAAACTATTAAGACAGGCACCTCAACTGACTGTTAATTTGGCACATAATTCAATTCAAATATTGATGTATTCTCTGTTGATTCCATCAGTGGTATTTAAAGGTCCCGTTCTTCGTGTTTTTTTGAAGCTTTGATTGTGTTTACAGTGTGCAATATAACATGTGTTCATGTTTCGCGTGTAAAAAAAAACTGTATTTTTAACACAATTTACTTATCTGTACACTGCTGTTTTCACTGTCCTACAAACGACTGAAGACTTCCTTTATTCTATGAAGTCCCTCCTTCAGAAACACGTAACGAGTTCTGATTGTGTCAGCGGTTCCCGTGTTGCGATTTGACAGCAGCTTAGCGAACGTAGCACGGTCCTGTGTTGTGATTCGACAGCAGCTTAGCGCACGTGGAAAGGTCACGCCTCTTAACGGGAGAAATATACGCGCTTAATAATCTCTACAGCGTCCCTGGGAAAGCCAAACAAAGGTGATTTGACTCCGGGATGAAAATAACAGCGTCTCGACGACATGGCGACAAACACACTGAAACGCAGCACTTCCTTTTCTCCACGCGACGTCCTCTTCTTCTCCACGTGGGACAGCAACAAGACCACGCCCCCTTTTTTCGCGTTTTCTTGTGGGCGGAGGTTAGTCTGTTCTACTGCTCTACTGACGTAATTAAAGCAGGAAATACCAGGATGTAGTCCTAACCAGCCGTTCGCTGTAGGCTTTGAAAGGGAACTTCTGTTAAATAAAATATCTCGCTTGGCATTGAACTTTGAGCTTTATCATTTTACAGGTATTATTTATGCTCTAGCAGCAACATTACACACTAACTAAAGTTTGAACAATGGGATCACGAAGAACAGGACCTTTAAAGTTTTTGATGTCAAGGGCCGCCAAGTATGTTGTTTTTTGATAATGTAATGATAACGCAGCTTTGCCGTCACAGGAATAAATTACATAAATTTTACATAATAAAAAAGAAAACAGTAATTTTAAATAGTAATAATATTTTACAATATTAAAGATTGTACTGTATCTTTGCATTGGTGAGTATAAGAGACTTCAATAAGTCAATTTTAAAAAAGAATCCTAACCACAAACTTTGGAACAGTAGTGTATATATACATTTATATAATATTTTACTGTATACATATTTATGTGTGATAAAAAAAAAACATGAGGGGGTTTTCTATAAAGAACACAAAATTCACTATTTGTCAAAGTAAATCAAATTAATATTATGTAAAATATTATCTTGTAAAATTTTAACTTTTTGAATGTTTTATTGCTAAAAAGACAGTACTCTGATTATAATAAAATAATAGCAATTATTCTCATGATTTCTGACCAAACACTGTTGAAAAAGCATGTTTATCATTAAGTTTTACAATAATACTGTAAATATAATTTAGCTGGGTTCTATTTCCTCCAGTAGATGTATCCAGCCATCTTTTGTGTTTCTCAATATCATAAAGCCTGGCAGGTATTAGATATTGTGTTCCTGTAACCAGGCACATTCGTTGTGTGGTAATCGTGTTGTCACTAATCCAACATGAACCATGATTCAGGACAACGTCTTGGGCTCCATCTCCAGGGGCTTGGCATTACCTCTGGGCCTCTCAGTTCATGTCTAACTTGCTTTTTCTTCCCAACTTTGCCACTTATTTTTGGTACAGAGTGAAATTTAAGAGTCAGGTAACCAAAATGGCATTCAAATGAGTGCCCATAAATCCTTCATTCTGCTTCAGACAACTACTGGGTGTAAGTCTGACCACTTCTTTTTTATATAGCTTTGTGACTGTGATAGAAGCAGAGCAAGAATGATGTGCCTTATTAACAAATCTGTCTTTTTAAATGCATCATATAAATCATTTTATTTGTGATAACAATATGAGCCTTGTTCTTAGGACTAGGATTAATTACAATCATTTAGAGTCACTTGCCCTTGTGGCGTCTATTGTCTTTGAAGAGATGTGGCTATTAACCTAATTAATCAAAGTCCCTGGATAACAATGGACTTTTGCAAGAAAAAGGCAACATATTTTTCACAATGTTGCATGCATTTTTTTCTACAATTCCAAAGGAGCAATTGCCGAGATGTTATACCTGAGATGTAAACCACCTGTTCCCAGGCAGTTGTTGAGGCTGGTTTCACTGACATTCTGAACTCTGTCTCTGTGGATTGTTCTATCCTCCATGGAGGCTGAATTTGTCCAGAGGCTGGTAGTGGTGTATAGTGTTTCCATTTTCAAACTATATGGAAAAGACTGCCTAAAGGGACACACAACAAACCCCCACCCATTATAATTTTTTTTTTCACAAGTAATTTGCGGTTTCTAATCCATAACATCTTAAAAGGATAGCTCAACACAAGAAAAGAAAATCTCACCTTCATAATTTTTCCAACCAATATTCTGCAGGAGATATTCTGAAGAATTTGCTGGTTGCTCTTTTCCGTTCAATAACAATGAATTAGGACTAAAGCAATTAGTGGGAGGACAAAAAAAAGCACAATTAAAGGGGTCATGACATGAAAAATCTAATTTGCCTAGATATTTTGACACACAAGAGGTTTAAAAGGGTAGCTCAACCCCAGCTCAGAGCCTAACTCCTCCCACTGGCAATATTTGAAAAATGCTGGAAAAGTGGGCAGAGCCCAGCGGAGACAGAGGGTATGAACCGAGGGCGGGGCTAAGCGGAGGGCGTGCACCTGAGACCCGCAGTGACGGATTCATTGACAGCGGTCATACTCGCAAAGATGGAGAATGACTGGAGTGACGCCAGTAGCTTTGCAACAGAGCGGTCATTCGAAGTAGAGGACTTTCCTCCCCACCTTCGCCTGAAGTGGAGGAGGGTGAATTATCTGTAGACACAGGGCCAGATGCTTATCAATTCGAGCCATTGGCTCAAACTGCATTAACTCCTGATGCCGACGATGCTGGCGAAGCAGCAGCGCAAGAAAGAATGAGACACCTGACCTAATCAATGAAAAGTCAAATCCTTATACTGAATGCCACTAAAAATAGATTGGATACATGCGATGTATTTTCATTCAAATTAACTGAATCAATAAGCAGTGCAGGACCAATATGTTTACACCTAATATCTTATTATAAACAGATTTCCTCACATAAAATTTAGACTATATATGCCAGCACGTTACGGTATTGTTGTTCGCTACCACGGCAACCACTTGTGTGACAGGGTTTGAAAGCGTGTCTCGTATGAAAGTTATGACGGGCAGCAAAAATATTGCAAGAAAAGCCTGACGTGTACTGACAACTGCATTATTTAACCGTATTTTCTTCATTAGAATGTTGATAGCAAGTGTCAAGTAAGTTTCATTCATAATGTTTCTACTTCATGTAACATGAGAGTTCATTCTGGAGTGAAGCCGTTCTCATCATGTGATCAATGCGGGTAAACATTTCTTAGGGCGTGGTGAGCCCATGCCAGGGGCGTGGGTAGTGAGCCGTTGGAAGAACCAACATACGATCATCACGATGGTAAACAACGTCCAATAGGAAAATTCAACTGCAGTACCCACCGTTCAACCTTAAGAGGGCAGCACTCATACCATATATTGTAGAATTAAAACACTTTATACCCAAATGTCAAAACATTTACTCAAATCAATGAACAGCACTAATAAAGCCCCAGTCTTGCAGATCATTAACTTAAAAAAGTTGGTTTAGGGTTTAGTTACCCTTTAAACATCCTGCAAGTTTCATAGCTTAAAATGTCCTCCCTTATGAACAACGCAATTATTTGATCAAGCTCCAAAAATGGCTCGTTTGGATATTGTGGGTTTTGTGACATCACACAGACAAATACAGTATATATGACTGCCTCCAGAGCAAGGCATCAATAAATAAATAGTTATAGCCTAAAAATCATTACACCATAGGCCCCGCCCACAGGCATTCAGTCACTTAACGGCTGACATTCGCCTACACTGTGTCGTGTTAAAAGCAAATAGAACCCATTATAAATCACTGACACTGGATACAGTATAAAGATGTGCATTCAGTTATTGACATACTCCACACTATGCCTTGACAATATTGACAAATGGAAGACTGGAAGAACATTGACTCGTCCAGTTTAAACAGCTCGTTTCTGGGTCAATGACAAATAAGAAAAATACTAATTTTTTTGTAAGATAAAAAAATTCAAATTTTAAGCAAAAGAGTTTTAAAATGCATTTGTATGTCCAAAAAATGTATGGTGTTGATTCATATTGGTTTTACAGCTTTTAAGACAGCATTAATTCATTATTAAACAAGATTTCTGATTTTACCACCCAGAAAATGTCAGGTGGTGCGACCATATATTCATTTAAAATAATATACATATACAATATACATATGAATTTTAGTCCAATTCATATAAACGGACACTTTTCTATGTGTTCAGAACACAATTTTCCATAAGGAGTTACTTTTTTTAAATTATTTGTATACATTATATAATGGTTTACATTTATATTTCTTACTTCATTTTGCAATTGCAGTGGGAATTGATACTTTTAAATGTAAATTTGCTGGTCGCACCACCTGACATTTTAGGTCTTTGAAACCTAAAAAGTCAGTTGAATTTCAAAAAGATTAAATGAGTATCTTATAAAGGAAATATTGTAGATCAATTTGATATATGACATGTATTTATTAAAATGTTTTTTTTTAGGAAAATAATGAATTCGGACAAAAATACATGTCATGTCATTGGCCCGTCTATGTACAGACCAGTGGATGGTTTATTTTAATGGGGTCCCGAATTGTGTCGGAGGATTACACACCAATCAGATATAACATTATGACCACTGACAGGTGAAGTGAATAACACTGATTAATTTAATCACGGCACCTGTTAGTGGATGGCATATATTAGGCAGCAAGTTTGTCCTCAAAGTTGATGTGTTAAGCAGGAAAAATGGGCAAGCGTAAGGATTTGAGCGAGTTTGACAAGGGCCAAATTGTGATGGCTAGACAACTAGATTAGAGTACCTCCAAAACTGCAGCTCTTGTGGGGTGTTCCCGGTCTGCAGTGGTCAGTATCTATCAAAAGTGGTCCAAGGAAGGAACAGTGGATGTTTGTTGAAATCTAACTGGATCCAACATCAGCAAACGCCAATCGCAACCATAAGTAACCCATTTCATGATGCTTTGTCTGTAAATGACGGTTTTATGGATAACGTTTTCAAAACACATACTCATGTGAAATAGCGAGTGGGCGTTGATACTTCTTCCTATGCAATGATGTTAGCCAACCATTACAGTGGCCGTTTACTGACAAGTCTTTTATTAACATTATATAAACCTGAAAAAACGTATTAAAATACCGGTAATTAAAAAAAAATCCCTGTCATGACCCCTTTATGACTTTTGCTCTATATTTCAAGTCTTCTGAAGCCGCCCATAGGTTTTATATGAAGAACGGACTGAAACTGAAATTAGTATTCACTCCAAAGCAGCTCCAAACAAATGATCGAGTCAGTGAGTTGAGTTTGAGAACCAGATCAATCTGATTCAAAGAATCAGACCGGATTTCTGAAGCAAATCAACCGATTCATGGAAATGATCTGTCAAAAATATCAATGAATCATGCCTTTGATTTGGTCTGTTCCTCACATTTGTCTATCAGATGCATTCAGAAGACCTAGTATACAACACACAAGTCACATGGCACATTTTTTAGCTGTTTTTTGAGTCTTTGAGTGAAAGAGGGCATTACAAAAGTTAAAGTACAATTGAAGAATTCAGATGCAAAAGCCTCTAAGTCCGTCTGACGTTTTTCTTTGAAATAAGCATTTTTTGTCAGGCTTCTATGTATAGGTTTCTACCTAAGTACCGGTACTTCTGAATGGGCTGAGGCTGGGATTTAGTGGGTTTGAAGTGAAAGTATTTTATGAACGTATACTATATGCGGAGAGCATTCACTCAGTATCATCATCTCATTTTAGACCGAAGTGGCTTTTAGAGGCTTAGGCTTTTGCATCTGAACCCTTCAATTTTAAATAAAGAAAACAGAAGTGTGCTAGTCACAGCCTTAAAGAGTCTATGGTATCAAGTTCTACAAACAAAACAACAAATAACTATATAGTAATTATAACCAGAAACTGGCGAAATATTAGACTTAATTGGAATACTAGGATTGTACAGACTAGTCGACTTCAATGCTCTGCCATGATGCTTGACGTCAACTAGTCGCTGATAGAGGCCATGATATTGATTTCAAATTACATGACAAAAATTGTAGTAACATAATCCATTACATTACATATTTACGGTAATATAATCGGACTACTTTTGGATTACTTTTAACCTAACTTGTTTATCACATTGATTTGAGTAGAATAATCTTGTACCATATTGACAAAAATACAAAGAGAAAGAAAATATTCCATTATTTGTTATCAACAACATGAAATGCATTAAATATTACATTATGTCTGGTTTCCCAGACTGGGGTTTGTGATGGAACTGCAAGGGTTAGTGAGTTTAATGAAAAGTTATTAAGTGATCAAATCATAACAATTTTAAATTAGAATAAATAATTTTAAAATAAAACGCTACTTAAAAAGATTTTTATCATTACATTTTTGTTTACCTGCATGTCATGTGACCATTAACCGACTAAATTATATTAGTATTATTATTTTCTTTATTGACCAAACTTACAAACAAAACTTTCAGGGGGTACTTCAAGTAAATGTATTAGGTCAAAGAAATTTCAGCTGATAAAAAAAGTTGGGGAATCCCTGAATTGCATGTAAATATGAAATATTGTGTGTTTGAAATGACAAAAGCCTCCCAAAAGACCAGAAATGGAATAGATTAAACATTAATCTCAAAGGCTGTGTAATCACAGACCAGATAAGCTTTTTGGGGGTTTTTCCTCTTACTTAATTCACTCGGATAAGTACTCTTATTCACCCTTTATTCATTCATCTGGCTGATCTTCTCTGCTGCGTAATTACCAAAAGATGCTTGACGGCCAGTGTAATGTTTGGATAATCCTTCCTCCAGTGAGATGCCTTGTCAGGGCTATCCGTTTAAACTTCCTGAGGAAGTCTCGGGGACGACCGCTCAGACATATGACCATTCAGAAGGTCCATTCACTGTCTGGAAACCTTCATTCTAGATTACAGATCATGCACTTAGAAAGGGTCAAGAAGATACTTCTCAGTTCACTGCGGCTCTTTTAAGTTTAGAGATTCTCTTGTATCGTAACTGTGACTCCAAATGAAATAATACTAGAAAGTAAACAAACACATGATTCCAAATGTAAACTATTTAATTGTGGATGAATGTTGCATGAATGACAACTCGTCAGCCTAGTTAGAATCAAAGAGATTTTCATGGAAGAATTATCGTTTCTAGAACTCCATGACGGAGTGAAATCCTTTCTTTGGAATCAATTCCAGCTGAGCCAGTGAAACATCCAAACACGCCAAGGTCTTTGTGCTAGAGAACAAAACAAATGACTGTCAAACTATTTTGTAATCATACAGTACATAGTTATAAATAGCCCCATACAAACATCAGGGATGCATCTCCATAAATACAGAAATACAATAGCAGCAATTTCATATGCCTTTCAGAACTTCAAGATTTACCTTGAATTCGTTTTGACTGTGGGAATCAGATGCAGGATGTTCTGCTGACATGTTTTAACGGCCTCTTGAGGAACCTTCGAGTTCCTCCTCCTCTAAATGATGTCTTGAATTGCTTCCATGAGTCTGGGACGGAGAGTGCCAACAAAGCTTGCCAGTAACACAGACGCCCTCGTGCCAAAGTGATTCCAAGAAGACTTGAAACCTTCCCTCATTCTCTGGGAACTTACTACTCTCTACTGGACCGCTAGTGCATCACATCTATTATAGCGCTTTAAAGTTCTTTCACCTCCAGCTGCAATGTGCATCAATACTGTTTGTGTCACTGTAGACATCATCTACAAACAATGTGATTTTATAAATAATGAATATATTCCCATGTGAATTTTATAATAAAGCATCTGCTAAGCAAAAAACTGTAAAAATGTAAATGAATTAGGAAGTGAATCCTTGTTGGTCCTAAATAGGACCTTCACATCGCAAGATCACAGAGCCATAAAATGGGCCCTAATTCAACAGCAACTTCCTCCCATCTGACATTTTGCTCAGTAAAGCCACTGTGCTTGTGACCTTCTGGTATTCCCCTGACTTATGACCCCTGGGCATCTAACCAATAAATAAAACCATAATTTATGCATGGCTTTATACGACATTACCCAGCTCCTTTTTTTCTTCTTCCTGAAAACAAATCATTAAAGCAGGCATTGAAATTTATTTTGCCAGAAACCGTCATTCCGGTTTTGCCCACTAGATGGGCAAATGTTCACAAAATAACCTACAATTTATTTTAACTTGACCTACCAATAGCAAAAATCTAAAGAAATGTACAGTAACACTTAACAATAAGGTATTTTCCTTTTAATTTTTTCAGATTAATGTATTAACCAGCAATGAGCAATACATTTGTTACAGTTATTCATCTTTGTTAATGTTAGTTAATAAAAATACAGTCGTTCATTGTTAGCTCACATTGCATCAACTAATGTTAACAAATACAACTTTTGATTTTAATAATTGTATTAGTAAATGTTGAAATGAACATTAACTAAGAATGATAATTGCTGTAGAAGTATTGTTTATTCTTAGTTCATGTTACCTGAAGTAGTTAACTAAAGTTAACTAATTATTATTATTAAAAATAATTATTATACAAATTCTATAATAGAACTTAATTTTTATATATATATTATAATAATAATAATATTATTATATCACCATTATTATTACTATTTATTATTATATCTTTAAAAATTATAAAATGTAATAATTTTATTTAATTATTTAATTTGTATAATAAAATTGTCTGTCTGAACGCTCGATTCTGATTGGCTGGAAGGTCTGCAAAAAAAAAGGTTTAATGCACAGGTAGTTGCAAATCCAAGTTTAATATTAATGCACGGTTTTCATTGAAGCACACACATGCATAGGTCACTGAGATCATGCTGCACACACACACACACACACACACACACACACACAGAAACATTCAGGGGCACAGAAACGTATCAACGCTGACCCACAATATTTATTAATAAATTATCTTTGCTACTAAACCGCTACATTATATTTCTCAGCCATGAGTGACATTGTTGGTTTTGAAGTAATTAAACTTACAGCTTCATTGTTATTAGAGAGAGACGCTGAACAGACGCAGGTAGTTCACACACACACACACACACACACACACACACACACACACACACACACACACACACACACACACACACACACACACACACACACACACACACACACACACACACACACACACACACACACACACACACACACACACACACACACACACACACACACACACACACACACACACACACACACACACACACACACACACACACACACACACACACACACACACACACACACACACACACACACACACACACACGTCTCGCTCTCTCAATAGTGAATTCAGTAAATGCTTTAATTCATTCATTCAAATAAATGTAATCAAGCAGAATGCTAGATCTAATGAGCCGTAACTGATGAAAATATCCATCATTTTTACCCTTCTGGTCCAATATTGCTCTGCAAATATCAACAGCTTTAAGTTGCAAATGCTGTCAAATGAGCATGGTATAAGCGGGATACTCCACGGCTAGCTGTGCATTAAATGATTTGAATGCACTCAGCTTCATGTCAGGTGGTACTTTGCCTCCATGTCATGCATTAAAATTGCTTAATGTACAGCTAGCCATGGATTTAATTTGTACTGGATTTATATATACTATACTTTTTAAAATGTAACACTAATATTTATTATTATATGATTTAAATTAAATTATAAAAATAGAAACAAATATCATTTATATTATTATTAATTTTATTATTATTATTATTATTATTACAAAAAAGTAATCTGAAGGCAAGTCTGGGGTTACAAATAAATAATAATAATATTTTTTCTCTGCATGATGATTATGCACCTGGGCTTTCATTGTACGTTAACTTCAAAGAATACTACCACTTTTACAACTGAACTTGTCTTATCAACTTTATTGAGAGTCACACTCAAATCGGTCCAATTCATTGGCCAAACATCACACATTTGTATTTTCCATATAAATTGGGAATGTATCAAGTAAAGATTATGAAAGTGCAAATACCATTTTCAAGGATTAGCTGTTTAACAATATAAAATCTGTAATGGGTTACAAAATGTGCTTTACTCACCCCACAAAAAATAGCCACCCCCCTCCCCCAAACAATAGCCTTGACACTTCTGTCAAGAAAACATGATCTATTTTTATTAATTACTTAATGCACAGCATACTTTCACATACAGGACAACTTGTCATTCACTTTTTTTTGTGTTCAAAATCTACCATATGCTTCATTTGAACAGACATCAGCTCTACCTCCACCTTTGGCGATTACACATTAGTCCGAAGAAATACTGCGATTTAGTGAGCTTAACTGATTCCGATCACGCATACATACTGTACATACAGAAAATAAAATCATGTGTGCACTCCTCCAAAAGGAATGGAATGATTCCAAAAAAAACACAAAAAAAACACTTTGCAGACAGGTTTGCCTTCATTTTAACTTTGTAAAGTTGTATGCAATGCAATACTGCATTCGGACATAAGGTCAGATTCAACATACATATGACATCAAGCCCACAGTAAAGCATCAGGCCCCTGCTCGATCAAACCCACAGCTAAAACGCCAATATAACGGCAAACCTATGAGCTAAAATGGGTTATTCCAAGGCTGAAATGTGAGCTAATTTTGTGCAATATTTCTGAAGTGCTTAAAACTCAGTGCTGCTGTGATTTAGCTGAAATGATAGTTGGCCAAGTGTTCGCAAGTAAAATAAAAGCAAATAAAAAACATTGTAATATTTGAAGTAACAAGCAGATATTGAAAAGTGGCACTGTGTTACAGTTTGATATACACAAAAAAAAAATATATATATAAATTGGCGCTTTTTTTATTTCTTTATTTTTTCCTTGTCGTCGACTTTATCTTTATATTCATTCATTTTTAAGGACATTCAATTTTAAATAAATAGAAAATTAATTTCCATAATTTATTGTAGAGAAATACCACAGTTAAATTAATCGTAAAAAAAAAAAAATTGTAATTGTGTGTAAGCTCCACCGTGTAGAAATGTACTGTAAATCTGCAGCTAAAACAGCTTCTGGACACCACATTGAGACGTCTCTGCCTCTACCGAAAGATCCATAGACGAGGATATTCTTAGGAGAAAACATGGTTTCGAAAAATGGTGCGTCTTGAAAAAACGAAAGCAAAATACACATATTCAAATTTTTCTATCAGATATGCACCCGGACCACATCTATGGATTTTTATCTGACATTTTAAATCTGAGAATTTGATGTTTACACATTGTTTCCATGTGGATATCACATCTTAACACACAATGTATAGTATCTCATCAAATATAGATGGATATAATCCGCGAATGGGTTTATTCCTTTTTTTTTTTCTTTTCATAATTGCTTTAAAAACACCCTGGAGGAAGGGGCCAGAGGCATGCGAAAGGAACCGAACATATAAAAATGTCTTTTAAAAAAACATCGAGCTCAGTTTCATTGAAAGTACAATGTGTATTGGAACTTCCCACACTCTGGGCTCCGAGCGCAAGAGAGTGGCTATAAATAAAGAGAAGTTTCACAGAAAAGGCACTGTGATAAGTTGCAAAGAGAAAACGTTTTCCAGAGATGATGCGGCGCTCCTGAACAGAGTTTAACCACGCCGGTACTTTCCGTTCTAATTAACCAATGACGGATTACAGTGATTACGTTTGATCGAAAAACAAGTGTTGTCCGCAACTAGAATTACTGTTCTTTTTAGTTTCTGTGATTATCAGCCTAACAGCCTCGCTCTGATACTACAGGTCTATTTTAAAGGAAGGATAGTGTACTCAATAGGGCGACTAGGCCCTCAGCAGCAGGCACGATCAGCACAACGTCCACTCGGCGTGTGCAAGCCAGTATTTTTGGCACCTACAGTATCTTTTACATCCTTTTTAATCAGAAGAACAGGAACTCGCACAGAATACCGTCCTGTTCTATACAGTAGATTTTTCTGGCTACCTCACTACGTCACGTCTTCATATCTCTTTCTGGTTCAGTTGCTGACTCTTTTAAAAGGTGTTTAACACTTCAGGAGTTTTTAGCGAGCAAAGAACACCTCATAAGCACACATGAGCACTGAGCGAGTACTCAAAACGTTTCAATTTCTACATATCTGACAATACAAAGCTTCTCGTCAGGTTTAATCTTGTTCCTCGGGTTTAGAATCCGGCAGCTACTTCATCGAATAAGTGGCTTAACTAGTGGGTGAAGTCAATATTTCATACAAGGTGTACTTGACCCTCCCATTCAGAGGAGCTACTGCTTGGTTGGTCGGGGTCTGAGTCACATTTTGGGGTATCGGAGTGACACGGGTTCGAACCGCTCGGAGTTTCGCCCAACTCGATGGACGCAGGAGGTACCGGACACATATCAATACCTACTAGGTCCAGCTGTGTCGGCCTGACAGGCTCACGCTCTCCCGCGACGATACCGGAGTCAAACTCGTGCTCCGCCTCTCTATCGCCACCTGCTGTCCACTGTGGAATGGCGCACTCGGTCTGCTCTGACATCATCCTCGCCGACTGAGTGCCGAATTCCTGGTGAGTTGCACTGGCTGAAGGAACCAAACTGATATTCTGCGGATTCATGTCGTGAAACCAAGCCATGATGTTACCTAGAAGGTTGGCGTTGTCTGAACCGAAATCAGAGGTTTCCATACGTCCCGCAGGAGCTTGGAAGGGGCCCTCTGCAGACTCACGGGAAGGATTGTTGAGATTGTCGAAACGCAGAGGGACATTCTGGCCACTGATATTACCCAGCTTCTTTAGGCTGTCACCCACCTCTAGCAGCTCGGAGCTGCTCAGGGCAGCACGGGGCACGTCCATCCCGCAGAGCACCGGGTCCAGCCGCGTGGGCAGGGATGTTCCGATGGCCCCCAGAGATGCTTCGTTAGCGAGGATCTCTTGAGCCTCAATGCCAGCAGTCATCCCAGACTCCTGCAGAGACAGCTGGATGGCCAACAGGATATTTGGATCATCCTCATCCAGGGAACTATGAGGCTGTGGGGTAAAAGATCAGACGTTAATGTCAGCTGAGGAGTTTCAGATAAACGCCCGTGACATTCTACCACAGAACCTCTGTTCAAAGGGTCTCAACTCACCATGGGCAGACCCTGTCTATGACCACCACCAATTTCGTGTGTGTCTATAAGACAAGAGAAAAGATCATTTTATTGTTATCCTACAATGTTCATAATGTAATAACAATTTTTACATTATGAGACATGTATTACATTTAGGGCTGTCAAGCGATTACATTTTTTATCTAATTACCGGTAATTACATGGTGTGGGTGATTAATTAATCTAATTAATCGCACATCAAAATTACTCATTGTATAAAATCAAATAGACATTACAAAAAAAGTAGCTTCAGAAAGAAATATTTTTGGGTGAACTATACCTGTAATGTTTGTTTTTATTAATATGGATTATTTTTAATGAAATTATACTCTAAATAAGAAACTAAAACTGCCAGTAGGTGGTGGTAAATGTCTAATTGAGTAAGTCATTCATTTATTCAATTCGTTCAAACGGCTGATTCATTCAGGAGTGAAGTAAATGGTTCTCTTTATGAAAATGGTAAATGTAAATGGTTCTCTTTATGGTCCATTGAATCAGGAGACGCATTTAGCTGTATACGTTAAAATCTTGTACTGTATCAGCGTTTCGTCCACATGGATCCGGCGTTTTGGGAGCATGAAAACCGATATTTTTTTTAAACCGGGTCCCAGAGTGGAAAAATCTGAAAACGACACCCTTGCGTTTTCGTGTGTACAGGAAATCCGTATATTTTGTGAAACGGTGATGTCATCACACCACGTCCTGCATGGGAAAGACTAGAAGGGATACAACTACGGGCACTGAGCATGCGCACATCAATACTGCGTCGTTTAATTACTGTATTTGCATTCTTGTAAGGGTAGGTTTAGGGTTGGGGTAGGTGTAGGCGTTAATAAAACACATCTGGTAAGTAGCACATTTATTTATTGTTATATTTTACTTTACCTCCGACTGTTGCTGTACCCCTTCTAGCGACAATTCTTCTCCGTTTTTAGTGTATTTCTGTGGTAGAATTACAGTGCCACATACTGGCCTGGCATGTATACTACATCGTCATTAGTCGTTTTCATGCTCTCGTGTGTACGCAGATATTTCTTAAAACGAGGGGGGGAAAAAAGATCGGATAGGGAAAGCTCTGGCTTCGTGTGGACGGGGCCTCACTGGTTCACCGGATTCATTCAAAAAAAGCCGGATTCAGAAATTATGCGTCAGATGAGTCGGAGACGAACAGTTCTGCTTTATCTTTATATTTTCTTTGGCAAAACTGAGCAAAACAGACAATATTGTGTCTAAACTAACACAATATTAACTTATCTATTTGATTAAACTGTTCTATAAGATCAGTATCGCATTTGCACTAGTCTCATGCTATTCTGGACATAAAAACAGAACTTGTGTGATATTGCTTAGGCCTATATATCATGATGCAAATGTGAGGGCATATTCACACTGATGAAACGGGGCATGGTTCACATGAAACATTGATAATGTGAAAGCTGTCATGCGGACCCGGGTGAGCTGAGTTCAGGGGTCACTTACCGAATTCGAGACTGCCTGAAGGATGTGGTCTGAGTTCGGTTGCGCAACTTGCACTCGAAATGTTCTGCGATTCATTCAGCAACACAGACTCGGGTGCGCAAGAAAAGTAACGTGTGTATGCATTTGATCAAATTAACGTTATTTAGCTCAATAAAGCACATGTAAGGAATGTTAGTGTTGCTGATTTACCTTGGATACGAGTGAGACTGAGCCTGCAGTGTATTCACGCATAGCACCAGCGGGAACAATTGCGCTCTGACGCGGACCACAACAAACGTGTCTAAAACACGCTTTTTTGCCACATATCTTGAATTTTAGGGAGATTCTAACTGCATTTAATAGGCTTCATCACACAGTGAGTTGTTGCCCTGCATCATAGGCTATTCCTCATCAATCAACTGTATGAAATGTAAGATGACCTAAGTAGGATTGGGGCAAGTGCATTAAATGCATTAATAATTAGAATTTTTTTACCGTAACTAATTAATCTAATAAACGTGTTAAATCGACAGCCCTAATTACATTATAAACTTCGTTATTGTAATAGCTTTTAAAATATAAAAAATATTAGTATTATCTTACAGTAGCCTACATTTTTAAACATCTAAATTCAACTAATCATTTTGGGTGAACTAACCCTTTAAAAAAGAAAGTGTACTTGTTTTTCACAAAGGATTACAAACCCTCTACGGAGGTGGATCACATCCGAATGATCATTAATCAACACAGAATAGAATACAAACTTTGGCTATTGGATTCAGTCAGATTTACTGTTTACGTCATTATATGCAGAACATCAGGCCCGACGGATTCACTCGATGGATTTATACTGCCTAAAAAAGCCTATATTGCAAAAGAAAGTGATAAATAGATTTACAGTGCATTTTTTGCTGAGCTTGGTGTGCAAACAGCAAAAAAAAAATCATGAAACTGTACTTGCAGCTGCTTGAACTATGGAGCACCAAATGCATACATGTGGGACCAAAAATGGGCACCAAAATGAGAACACATTCAATGAAGTACCTAAAGTGCCGTGGCTTGGATCATCAGGGTCGGGTGTGTTGCTGCGGAGGCTGGCCATGTCTCCTCTCCTGCGTTGCCGGTGTCTGCGTCTGTACTGGAATTCAGCATACTCCTACAACACAAAACCCCACACAACCCCATTTCAAAGCTGCTTCAAGAGGTGTACCAGCATTCCCACTGGACCCTGCGAATAAAAGTCAGACCCTCAGAAGAACCCTACACTTTTCTACAAGAATTCGGTTGTGTGGGCATCATCAACGTTCAGGGCTTTTGGCTTTATCATGTCACTAACAGATTGCCTTTTAAAGGAATGGTTCAACCTAAAATTTAAATCCTGTCATTATTACCAACCATGTTGTGAGGAACATTTTTAATAATGTACAAAATGTACATTAATATAGATAATATAACAATGATTTAATGACTACTTTTATGCTAGTTTTATGGTGTTTTGAAGCATTACTAAAGGTTTTTCCTCTTGTATTCTATAAAAATAATGAGACAAACGAGTTTGGAATGACATGAGGGAGAGTATAGGATGCCAGAATTTAAATTTTTTGGAGAACTAATCCTTTTAAGCTCCTCATATCACATACATATCCAAACAGTCTGACACTCATGAAATGTACTATGCCATTTCAGTGTATACATGTTAGTATAATCTATTTAGGATTTAATCACAGATCATAAGTAATCTATAATGCACTTCAAAACTGTATTTTCACCATAGGTCGACAAATCTAAACCAAACTGAAGCTGAATGCAATAAGCATGCAACGGTAGCAAACTTAAAATTAATATACATACATTTAGAAAAAGAAAAAAAACATTCCCGAGAGGTAACGCTCAAGCATCAATAATAAAAAAGTTGAATAAAGTGCATCACTATTATTCCTCTTTCTACAAGCCATAAATCCAGAGCAAAATGAAACTGCGCCAATGCCTGCATACATGATTTCAAAAGAAGAGCAGCAACCAGCAATACAGACTGAAGTGGTGACCTGGTTCACCTTGAAATGTCTGCAAAAACGTATATTTCATGACCTTTCATGGCATAGTCAAAGCAAAAAGCAGGAAACTGCCTTTTGAAGTTACAAGACCAAAGGCATCTTTTAGAAGACCATGTCGGGATATATGAACAGAACAGAAAATAAAAAGATCTGGGTTTCCAGATGATGTTAAAACAGCATCGGAATTCTTATTCTGGAGTGCACAGCAATCGTCTGAAATATATAAACAGCGGCAATAGAGTATGAACAGAAAAAAAGAAATCATGCGACCAACTAAAAGTTGACAATGACATAAGTGATGGGGTGTACATGACAGGTGCCATTCCACGGTTCGTTTAGCCGTTCCAGAGATGGGGTCTAATGAGGATTCTTTAATACCTGCGGATGGCTTCCTGTATACTGACAGTGCTCTCTCGGATCAATTCCCCCGAGAAAGGCATGATTCCTCTGGATCTTTAGATTAGAACAAAATAGCGGTACACTGTTTAACTGCACATTAAAGTTCTTACACATTCACAACTGCTGCAACAGGACTTGTTCTACAGGCACTGGCAAAACATCAGACACCCTACAACAACTAAGTTGGCCACAAATATACATTTAACAAAGACTCTTTCACAAACTATGGCCAAAGTCTCAAAACAAGCTAAACAAAACAGTTACCTCGGGAGAGGCGAAACCCAAGTACTCCCAGTCCCATGTTCCACCAGCAAAACTGTAAACGCAAACAAAAAAAGAATTAAGTTCCATGTGATCCTATACATTTTTAGGCTGCAGGTGTAGCTGTGTTACAAAGGAAAAGCAGCTCTTAGGAAATACAATACTAGTGCTGAAATGCAATAATTAAATCAAAATTGACCCTATTATATATTTAAATATAACATTTCAGACATTTCGTAGAAATGTGCTTGCTTTGTCATTTAAAAAATCTAGTTAAAAAAAAATACAGTATACATTTTTAAGAACTTACTGTGTGTGATTGGTTTCAAACGGTTTTTAAAAAGTTTTATACCATTTTCAAGATTGAACGTTTTTAAAGTTTAAATTTAAAGACTACAAAAGTGGTATGACCATTTATTATACATGAATATAATATATATAAACTTGATAAATATTATATACAATCACCTAAAGGATTATTAGGAACACCTGTTCAATTTCTCATTAATGCAATTATCTATTCAACCAATCACACGGCAGTTGCTTCAATGCATTTAGGGGTGTGATCCTGGTCAAGACAATCTCCTGAACTCCAAACTGAATGTCAGAATGGGAAAGAAAGGTGATTTAAGCAATTTTGAGCGTGGCATGGTTGTTGGTGCCAGACGGGCCGGTCTGAGTATTTCACAATCCGCTCAGTTACTGGGATTTTCACGCACAACCATTTCTAGGGTTTACAAAGAATGGTGTGAAAAGGGAAAAACATCCAGTATGCGGCAGTCCTGTGGGCGAAAATGCCTTGTTGATGCCGGAGGTCAGAGGAGAATGGGCCGACTGATTCAAGCTGATAGAAGAGCAACTTTGACTGAAATAACCACTCGTTACAACCGAGGTATGCAGCAAAGCATTTGTGAAGCCACAACACGCACAACCTTGAGGCGGATGGGCTACAACAGCAGAAGACCCCACCGGGTACCACTCATCTCCACTACAAATAGGAAAAAGGGGCTACAATTTGCACAACCTCACCAAAATTGGACAGTTGAAGACTGGAAAAATGTTGCCTGGTCTGATGAGTCTCGATTTCTGTTGAGACATCCACATAGTAGAGTCAGAATTTGGCGTAAACAGAATGAGAACATGGATCCATCATGCCTTGTTACCATTGAGCAGGCTGGTGGTGGTGGTGTAATGGTGTGGGGGATGTTTTCTTGGCACACTTTAGGCCCCTTAGTGCCAATTGGGCATCGTTTAAATGCCACGGCCTACCTGAGCATTGTGTCTGACCATGTCCATCCCTTTATGACCACCATGTACCCATCCTCTGATGGCTACTTCCAGCAGGATAATGCACCATGTCACAAAGCTCGAATCATTTCAAATTGGTTTCTTGAACATGACAATGAGTTCACTGTACTAAAATGGCCCCCACAGTCACCAGATCTCAACCTAATAGAGCATCTTTAGGATGTAGAAGAACGGGAGCTTCGTGCCCTGGATGTGCATCCCACAAATCTAATATAATATATATATATATATATATATATTATATATATATATATATATATATATATATATATATATATATATATATATATATATATATATATATATATATATATATATATATATATATATATATATATATATATAATTTTAATGTAATATTTTAACAAAACTGCTTCACTACTTTTCAGCCGAAAATGATAATAAAAGACTATAAAAGATTATTATAAATATGGCAAAAGTTTTTCCTTTCAAGAATTTCATCCTTTCAAAAAGATTTTTTGTAATAATATAGAATCGAGACAGTAAATAAATAAATTAATTAATTTCTGGAAGTAAGATGCGAAGCCACACTTGTGTAATGTTAATGAATTATTTAAATTACAAAATGTATATAATGTAATATTTATATATAATATGTACATACTTAATGTAACTTATATGTATATGTATATGTATATATTAATCATTTTTATTCAGAAATTTAAAAAAAATTAAACACATGTCAATCATAGAAGAGGTGTATTTAAGTAATTGTGTGTGTTTCGAGCATTTTTCAAATACATTTATAGACCTGGACAAAAAAAATTAGCAACATGTCATTGACCATGAAGTATTAGCTTTCTTGCCTTTTTTTATCTGACATCACCTAGACCAGTGGTTCTCAAATGGGGGTACGCGTACCCCTGGGGGTACGTGAAGGCATTCCAGGGGGTACGTGAGATTTTTAATTATTGCCTACATATATTTAAAAAGAAGCATCCATGCAAAAATACTTTAAAAATAATTCTTTAATAAATATTTCAGAAAAATATAAGTATAAGTTCATAAAATTAATTTTATATTCAGTAGGCTATTCGATTTCATTATCCTAAAAACCCAGAGTCTCCCCCATACCAGGATGGTTTGACCCAACCTGTCATATGCCGCCTGGCATCACCTGTCAACAGAGGTGGGTAGAGTAGCCAAAATCTGTACTCAAGTAAAAGTACAAGTACTTACTGAAATATTTACTCAAGTAAAAGTAAAAGTAACAATCGTAATATTTACTTGAGTAAGAGTAAAAAAGTATTCGATGAGAAAACTACTCAAGTAGTTAGTTACTAGTTACTTTCGATCTGATTGATAAGCGAAAACCCTGAATTTCAGGCTACTTGGAGAGCTTTCACACACCTCTCTGTAACACTTTACAATAAGGTTGTATTAGTTAACATTAGTTAATGTATTAGTTAACATGAACTAACCATGAACAACACCTCTGTTCAGCATTAGTTAATCTTTGTCAACGTTAGTTCATAAAAATCCAGCTGTTCATGGTTTATTTATGATACAGTATCATGTTAGTTCACAGTGCATTGACTAATGTTAACAATATTTTAATAATGCATTAGTAAATGTTTAAATTAACAAAGATAAATAAGTGCTTTATAAGTGCAGTTCATTATTAGTTCATGTTAACTAATGTAAACTAATGAACCTTATATATATGTGTGTGTGTGTGTGTGTGTGTGTGTGTGTGTGTGTGTGTGTGTGTGTGTGTGTGTGTGTGTGTGTGTGTGTGTGTGTGTGTGTGTGTGTGTGTGTGTGTGTGTGTGTGTGTGTGTGTGTGTGTGTGTGTGTGTGTGTGTGTGTGATTAATGGTTAAACAGTGTAAATTAATGGTGTGCTGGGCTAACTAGAGCTCTTCTTAAAACATACTTTGTTCTTATATTTGTATAAGTATATAGGCTATTCTTTAGGTAGGAATAAAATACAATACTGTTTTTATTTGTATGTATTTTCTACACTTCAGACAGGTGTCTGTCCGGATTTGTGTATAAATGCAAGACGTCACATTAGGCTATTCAATTTGTTT
The DNA here is from genome assembly GCF_949357685.1 of Gobio gobio. NCBI lineage: Eukaryota > Metazoa > Chordata > Actinopteri > Cypriniformes > Gobionidae > Gobio > Gobio gobio. Next base: position 21,909,606 of record NC_137108.1, on the reverse strand, counting down.
CGTTTTGTGAAGAAAAGGATATGTAAATGTGAAGATGAGAACGTTTGTTCGTGGACGTGTATTGTTTGGAGGATTCAAACGATTCATTGCTTGCACAAGAGCGCATATGAGGAAAACACTCGGACAGTGTGTGAAATAGTATTATAATAAGGGAAAATTTCCCATAGTTACCAAATGACCGTTAATAGTGTTCAAATATAGGCATCATTGTGATACTTACCGCTACATGTTCTTTAGGGTGGAATTCTTGTATGCTGAGAGATGTCAGTTCGTTTTGGTGCACACAACATGCATCGCATTATGAAACTATTCTTTTTGACATCTTGGAGTGAAAACATAGACTGAACTTGAGGCCACGGGCAATCTGCCTCCCGTAGCTCACACACATCTTCCGACTAAACGCGCGCTAATTATAAGCGGGTGATGCGTAGCAACCTCTCGCGAAGCAGCCTCTCCAACGTTTCGCGAGACTTGCGAAAGTTATTCACTTATTTTAATATATATAATATAATTATTACCATTTGACAGTAACGGAGGAACGCCACCGAATGTAACTAAGTAAAAGTACAGTTTTTTCACAAGAAATTTACTTGAGTAAGAGTAAAAGTACCCATCTTTAAATCTACTCTAAAAGTACAAGTTACCCAAAAAATGTACTCAAGTAAATGTAACGAAGTAAATGTAATTCGTTACTACCCACCTCTGCCTGTCAATCACTTGGATCAACAATAGGGTGATAGGGTGAGGGTTTTTAATGTTCTGTCCCCGACTGGAGTTGTCCCCGGAAATGTCCCCGTTTTACAGCTCGTTCCAAACAACCCGCAGATATATTGGAAAAAAAGCGCCCAACCAACATACAGCTGCTACGCTGACTCTACTTGGTAGCGCACGCTCCGCCCGCTTCAACTTCATGAAGAACGTACCGAGTCGAGAGCAGACAGAGCGCCATTATCGTCAAATATCAAAAGAAACCTCGTTGTCGCTTTCAAGGTAGTAACATACTAACTATTCGTTTTTAATTTAAAGTAATATTGTATGTGCTTTATAACAGAGCCTCAACAAGGTGCGGGATTGTTTTGTCCCCAAAAGATCTGCAGTCACAACGCAGTGATTACCACACATCTGAACTATAACTTCAATATAAAAACCTTAACCCTAACCCCAAACAATTACACTTGCAACCAACATGTGCAGAATACATATACTTTCTGCTTAAAATAATCCTAAAAAGCTAAATAACAAGACCAATTAAGGACAGTAAGAATTATTTTCAAGCATAAACGTAACAAAACTTTTGAAGTAAAAAAAGTAATTTATATAGTTGCCTATAAACTTAAATAAAATTATAAAATGTTACAATATTTGTTGAATAGTTTTATTTATCATATTTATGTTTTATTTTTGTTATGTGTTTTTGTTAAGTCATGTTACAATATTGTTTTGAACTGCTTATTTACAATGGTTAGCTTACCAATAACTGTTTTCATTGTTTGTTTGTTTTTTTTGTGTTTTTTTATTGTATTAAATCCAGACCAAAAATCCTAATAATCAAACAAATGAGATTTAAGTGATATTTTGACCACTCAAATATGAAATGTCCCCGGTTTCCATTTCAGAAATATGGTCACTGTTTTCACTACATTAGTTTGAATCACTACATTTTAGTGATGATAAATATTTGCAATAAATTTAGTCATGGATTATTATCATTTAAAATGTTCGAAATAGTAATTTTTTTTCAAATGTTTGAATTTTGTATGCGTTTATCTCTTCCAAAGTTTAATAAATCAGACACTGATGGCACAGTGCTCTGTTTTAAGTCTTTTTTTTCAACCAAAAATGCTTTGCGCTGGTTAGGGGGTACTTGGCTGAAAAAATATTTCACAGGGGGTACATCACTGAAAAAAGGTTGAGAACCACTGACCTAGACCATACACATAGATATGTGCGGCACGAACAGAATGTTAACCAAATCTTAACCAATGGCCAAAAAGTATCGTTATTCTTGGTTGCAAATTCAGTTATGTTGACTTTAAACTATTTTAAGAAGCCTATCATTGGTGAAGAGGCTCTTACCTGCGTCGAGGGGCTTCAGGTGAATCGTTGGGGGCCACACCTCTTGCCACAGATGCCAGAAACTCCTGCCTCTTTTGCTGCACCAGGCAGGCAGCGCGGATTATCTTATGACGAGGTGTGCGGAGGTAAGGCCGGTTGACTTTCTGTGCAAGATCTTCAGTCACCATTTCCAAGTCAGTCTAACAAGAAAAATAAGAGTGCTGCGTTGTAACTAACTTAGAACACACACGTTAAACATGTCCCAAGACTAGCATGTGTTATTAACCTGCATAAGTTCAAATATTTCCTTCTTTGTGCTTTTGGGCTCCAGAAAGAACCCGTAAGGGTAAGAGCACTTGAGAATACGACGAGTTTTAAGTAGTTCGTGCACTGCATCTTCAATGAAAGTAGTGTCTGGAGGACCTCCTTCTCCTGAAACAACATAATGCAATAAAGGAGTTAAAATATAATTTAAAAAGTCTACAACACCAAGCATTAAACTTGAACTGCTGCTAAATGTAGAAGGAATCACTGTCAGAACTAGTTTTCCTCTACACAGTACTTCCAGTCTGTAAATTTTAACACAGGGAAAGGACACAAGGTTGACCATGCATGAACATGGCATGGAAATAATTTATTAACATTACACAAGTGTGGTTTTTTCATCTTACTTCCACTCAGAACTTTGCTCAGTTGTTCCATCTTGTCTTTGGCCGTCTTAAGCAGGCGATCTTCAAGCTGTAGGACAGGGTGATATAGATACACTGTTTTAAACTATAGACCATTCGCCTCAGGATCATCACGTCACATCTAATGTCAGTCTACGGACTGCCAAAATTCTGCTCATTGACCCTGTGATGCATATTCCACACAAAACTGGAAAGAACATTCATGATCTGGCAAGCTCTAATCTGATTGGCTGGTGTTATTTAATATCTGCAAGTAAGGACACAGTATTTTCACGTCACCAAGAAAAAGTCATGATTAACCCTTCTCTGATCTTCGGGGTCTTTTCTGACCCCAAAGGACGTTTGCTCAAATTAAAAAAAAAAAATCCCTTTGTCCAAATGGCATGAGACTTTCTACAATAGTCAACACTCTCTCGATCTACAGATAAAAATAATTGGATTGATATCTGTTTTTATGTTCGTGTGAAAAAAAGTGTCACACTTAGAAAATGGACAAAATTCATCCTCAAAAACAGAAACAACACAGAACACGCATACAGAAATGAAGTGGCACACTTCCAACAATGCATAAAACATCCACAATGCAAAATGATCATGCTCACACACACACACACACAGGAATACATTTGTTATTGCTGTTCAGTTCATTGCATTTTGATGTACATGTTGTGTATTTTTTACTCAATATGTAATATAACTGTAACAGAACAAAAATTAACTGAAATGAACAGTTAGTAACTGAAGTGTAGATTAAATTTGTAGAATTATAAGAAAATCAGATGTTTGAAATAAATGATAAACTCTAAAGACTCCAACTTTTCTCCTGTTCAGGTTTGATTGTAATCATAATGTAACATTGAAAAAAATATTTTTTCAGTACAAAAAAATGCCAAACTTTGACCAAATTAATTAATTTTAATTGTGACTTCATAACATTTAGATATGAATCCAACTGAAAAATAATAGTCAGTCAAATAGCACATAGCAAATAGTGGCGCTCTGCAGCCTTTTACTGGTACTGTTTTTTTTTTTTTAAACAGTATTTTCCAAAAGATGGCCAAAAATCTTACACTAAACCATGTCAAATTATCCATGTTATCCCCACGAATGAAAGTTAGAAATTTGGGTCTTTTATAAAGTGAAATTTACATAAAAAACTAATTTTGTGTGAAAATACATTTAAAAAAATATTTTGTTTATTTATTTATATAAATAAAAAAATTATTATAAATGCTCCAAAAACTGCACAGATGTTGAATAAAAACATTAATAAACAGAGTAAAATTACAATTGTTCTAAAAAAAACAATTGTTTTGTCACAAAATTACATTTTGTTGCCTGTGGTCTGTGGAGACCCCAAATACCCTCAGTGTAATTCCCAAAAGAAGGCCTTTAAAAAAAAAAAAACAAGTTTCATACCAGTCTATTATTATTATGGTATAAACTTTTTCTGATAAACAGCATGAAAAAAACAAAAACTGTGGTAATTCACTTGATATGGCAATCAGACGGTCTCTTCCAGTCAAGCTGGTACTTGGCCAGACTAAACTGCATTGTGAACTAGACTAATAGTTGAAGATTGTGCGTATCTTTGTAGACTTTTACCTGGTAGCTGTGCTCGTGGTTCTTAAAGCGTGTATAATAGTGCATAAAGCGATCCAATTCCTGGAAGTTCTTGTGTTTCTTCTCTGCCTGCAAATAACAATAATAATATTTAAGTGTGTGTAAAAGTGCAGGCAAACTCAGATCTTTTTCTTTATTCAGTTTAATGTTAAATAAATATATAAATGTACATAACTGCCCTTTACATCTGTGGGGTGCTTTAAATGTATAGCACTAATAAAATAAAAAAAAACATGAGCATCATGAGTACACAGTCAATGGTACCTCAACAGTCATCTCTTTAGACTGCTCCTCCACCTGCTGAATGACCTCATAGCGTGTGCAACGGTAGTATCCTCCTGTAGAGGAACTGTGTTTTTTCCATTCTTCCAGACAGATCCAGCAGAAATCATACTTGCACTGTACAGACACACAAACATTCTTTATTAATAACGCCTATGCTAAAACAAACCACGAGTCTACTTTTATTATGTCACTAGCAAATGCATTTATCAGTCTAGCAGGAGGCTCACTGGGAGTTGTGGGATTCTGACAGCGGGGATTATGTGTGTTGCTAGGAAACTATCTCTCTCACTTTTTATTTTTGGAGTGCTAGTATTTGAAAAGTCTCAGTTTAGTAACCTTGTTGCACGATGATCAAGATTGAATTTAGAGTAAAGCATTACATCCTAAGGCACACATACGCATTTATTTTTTCTTGTAATCAAAAAGGTTTATCAAGATTTCCTCATCTACTATTCTTAAAATGATTTAACGTCAGCCCACTGTTGCAGAGGCAGACCTTTTCTAAACAAATCTTAATCTTTACAATAACATTCAATTATGATAAAACATGAAAGACCATAATGATAAGCAGCAAAGCTTACATTCAATGCTTTCAAATCCTTTTAACGACCCTTCCAATAAGGGTTTTCATCCAAATTTCCACTTTTTTGGTCTTGATTTACACTTTTCTTGGCTCACAGCCATGTCAGCACAATTCCCTTCTGGTTTACTTCCTACAGGAAGATAATATTTCATCTCTACTGAGAAACAGAACACCCCAGTCAAGGTGTCCCCCAAGGTTCTGTTCTTGGCCCTCTCCTTTTCATAATCTACAAATTTCCTATTTGTCAAATTACCAGCCATCATGGTCTTAGTTATAACTGCCGCGCTGATGAGATTTATTCTAGTACCTGTTCTGATATACACACCCTCCCACTCATATTGATCAGTGGAACTGGGAATTTTCTTTAAAATAAAAAAGCTGAATTAAAACTAAGTAGGCCATATTTAGGCCATATACCAAACTTCCTTGGTATCATGTTTGACCCTTTGTTCACTTCCAGAGTTCACACCAACTCTCTTGTCAAGCAAGCCTGCATTCTACACCTCTGAAAACTCCATGCCTCCACCCCATACTTAACCTGGTATATAAATAAATCCTATTATTATTACGCAAATAACCTTGGCACATTGCATGTGGTTACAGCCCTCATTCTTCTGAATGGGAGATTTGCAGTTGGCACAAGATTTGGAGTTGGTGAGTAACCACAGGCAGTTGGCAGCATCTTCATACGCCTCACTTACACCTGCCACTGAAATGAAAAAAGACAGAAATAAAGATGCTTGAGGTCCAAAACCATTTTTGGACAGGTAGGAACAGCACTACAGAAAATGCATCCAAGTGGTTACTGCAAAGTATAGAGAAAAACATGCTCACGTTCTTCTGGTTTCATGTCAGAGACTTTCTGAAGCCACAGCTTCCAAGTTTGGCAGTCACATGGTTCATGGGCCTCTCCTTGGCACTCCCTGTGAGGAGAAACATCAGCATGATGTCAGGCCTAAGTATGAGGGGAAATTCCATTTCTAGTGAATATCTTATTTCTGATCTATGCATTTGAGTTGGAATGGCTTTTTAGGGATAAATCGGTGTCAAACATGAGCAAAAGATTAATCTATGCTAACATATTAACATGGTGTAATGTAACAGTTTTTGATCTGTACCCTCCAAGTTCAGGAGTCTGAGATGTTCCACATTCAAGTTTAACATTTAGCACTGCCATCCACGACCCACTCAGAACAGAACTGTGACCCACCAGTTGAGAACCACTGCTATTAAACAACGATGGCAGACTGTAGACCGCAAATGCCTTTAAAATGACCACTTCAGCCTAGAAAATGCACCTCCGTATTAGATTCAAATCCATATTCACACAGACTGATAAAATGTTTGTGTATGTGAAAGGGAGGAGGGCGTTTTGACTCAAATTTAATGCTCAGATCTGGCACAAGCAGTGATGAGATACGAGCCCACTGAGTGGGTGTGTGTGTGTGTCTATGTGTTTGTGTGTTGGGGACATAAGGGCCAGAGCTGTGGGGAAGAGAAACTCAGCCAGCTGCATCGGCAGAGACCACTGTGAGCAAAACATACATACAAACACACATTCTTCAATATGAGCCCTATAAATCATGTTCTAACTGAACTGGAGTTTTTGTTCAGATTCATAAATTCTCTCTTCTGGTACTATGGCTCGAGAGATTTGTATCAGTGACTGGCACTGACCAGCAGAAGAGATGGCCCTTTCCACAGTCCACTGCAGGGGCCTGGAGGCGAGGAAAACTGAGCGGGTCAGAGGTGCTGGCACCTGGTCCCTGCCCAGCCAATCGCACCGCTCTATCACAGCCAGCCCGCGGGCACCACCGGATGGCAGGATTATTCTCAACAAACGCCTGAGGGAGAAGAAAAAGCGTAAAAAGAAGGAGCAAGGAAAAACGGAAGAGAAAGCAAGTAAAGGATGCATTTAAAACATAAAACACTTATCCATCATTTATTTATTAGGTGACTTTCTGCAATTCTCTGATTTCGATTGGTCAAATGCAGCATTGAGCATATATATTTTATATATATATATATATATATATATATATATTCCAAATGAAGAGATACAAGGAGCTAGATGAGATAAAATGCATCTATACAATTTTACATTGTAAATATCCAAGCTAAACAGCTGCAGATTAATAATATAAATTTGTCAGAGCCGATGGCTTCATGGGCAGAACTCCGACATGTAGCGTGGTTGCGCTTTGGGCGCTCATGGTCCTTTCCTGATCCCGCCCCCCTCTCTCTCCCACCACACTTCCTGTCCACTCTCCAACTGTGCAGTCTAAATAAAGGCATAAATCCAAAAATAAATCTTAAAAAAAAAAATTATAATACATAAATATTTGATATACTTTGTTTTGAAGTACTTTACTGACTTAAATATGTCCCTTATTTAAATACTTATAAATGTATATATTTATGTTGTAAAATGCACTACACTACCATTTAAAAAATTGGGGTCAGTAAGATTTTTTTATATTTTTAAGAAGTCTCACCAATGCTGCATTAATTAGAGTAAAAACAGTGACATTTTATTACAATTTAAAATAAAATAAAAATTTCTATTTGAATATAAGCTGAATTTTCAGCTTCTTTACTTCAGTCTTCAGTGTCACATGATCCTTCCGAAATCATTCTAATATGCTGATTTGGTGCTCAGGAACATTTCTTTATTATTATTATTAATGTTAAAACGGTTGCGGTTTCTTTCACAACATATCTTCAATCACTTTTAATCAATTTAATGCGTCCTGGCTGAATTAAAGTTTTACTTTCTTTAAAAGAAAATCTTACTGACCCCAAACTTCAGAATGGTTGTGTATATATTGAATATTGAACCATTTTTCCTAATAGCAATCAAATATAGATATAATAAAAAAGTATCAATTTCAGATTAAATAAAAAAAGAGCTTATTTTAGTCATGTAAAGAATTTGCCTTAAACGTTTGTTAATTAAAAAAAACTAAACTAAAGTATTTTGTCCTCTACGGTTCATCTAATTTGCTGAGTCTTGTTATGATCCCAGGATGAGAGTTAATTTTTACCAATAGCTCCAGAAGTCCGTAGGTATACTCTGACCCTGAAAATGGCTACAACAGAGCGCAGACACCCCTGTGGAAGAGTCAACATCACCATAGCAACATAATGAAAGGCTTGGGACTCCCCAGCGTGAGAAGTGTCATTCTCAGACATTTTCAGATGAGAGCTGCCATTGTTACAGTTACTTCAAACCTCTCAGCTCCCATTTCAATGTTCCACTGTTTTTGACTGACTTCACAATAACACTAAACACACACTAAACACTCCACTGAGAACTGGTCTGTGTGACTGGAAAACCATCTATGAAGACAGAATCACAGAGTTTAAATCAAAACCTAATGCTGACTGACTGCTGTATAGCTCATGTTTAACTCACAATATCACACAGTAATACAATTACAATGGCATCCACATAATTCAGACTAATCAGACTAGTGCATCTGATCATGTAATTATACCTTGATGTCAAACTGCAGATAACGTTTGTCCATCTCTCTGGACACAATGCTCTCAATGACCTCAACAGGAACCAGCTGGAAGCAGTCAAAGGCTGGGCAGAAGATATTATGGGCCTCCCCCTCCTGGATCTTCAGATTCAGAAAACTGCCAAGGGCAACGTACATATGACAGTTACATGATATTACAGCGGTAGTGAGAACTGACAGTGACTGTAATGTGACTAAAACGCTGAAAGGCTCTAATAAAGAAATCTCTCACCTTTCCCAGCATACTCTGCAGAACTCGTGACCACATGGAATATCAACGGGCTCCTCAAACATTGAGGCTGCACACATACAAATGCCGCACTGACAGAGGAGAACAAAACAACCTCAGTTAGAGCATATCTAAATAGACATAAAATAATTATACACAGATGTAGCAGCATAAAATGGATCAGAATAATAAACTTAAAATAAATCACATTTAGCCGATTTATCTCATGACAAACTATTCAGGAAATGCAGCCAAAATCCTCATGCCTATTCAATGATTATCAAGTTCACTTCTGGTGTAGACCGCGGCTTTGTGAAAGTGGTGATAATGCACCGAAAGGAACCCGGTTTTAGACTACAATGCCTTCTTTATTGATACATGAAAGAACTGACTGTTACAACATACTGAGACGGTTCTGATCGCTCATGAACCAAGCTCACTTCACAAAGCATTTTGAAGGTCTTCTGATACACACCAAAACGCCGTCAAAGAACAAGCGGCGACGAAAGCCGACAGTGGTGTCGGCTCACATCAGCTGCGTCTGCATGGGCAAAAAAAATTTGTGCTTGAACACACCTCAAAAACTACAGCCGACAGCGAACGGGCGTTCTGCACCTGCGTGAGATATAATAACTGTCCACAAGAGCAGATGACTCTGTATTCGTCATAAAGGGAATGTGAACTAGGAATGTGAATATACAAACTGTAACCAAAGCAGCGCTCGCATACTATTTAGAATATGAATCATCAATTGGGCAACATACGGCCATGCTGTAATGAAAATATTCACATATTGGAATGTTACGAAAAAATGAGATGAGGATAAATTTATAAGCACCTTCTTTGTGTCTTCTGCATTTGCTTGCTTTGTAAACCAGCGAACGAGAAATAACAAAACAAAAGTGACAAAGCTAACTAGCCAGTCAGAGTATCTCTTTTCCCGATTCAACATGCTCAATCGGTCAGACTAAAGCCTTGTTGTGTCCAGGCCCTTAGATAACGCTGCAAATGCAACTTAAGGTGCTTTCATACTAAACTGATGTCTGCCAATTGGGCTCTCAGAAGCACAGAAAGCAGGAAAAGAAGGTTCAAGACTTTAATTTCAGCAATAAAACGTATTAAAAAAACCACAAATCACTTTAGGTAAACTTCAAACTGGTTTTCATATGTTGAAATTTAATCAATGGAAGTCAGAAGCCAAACCTTGGTTAAGAAAAAAGATTATGTTCATAAAGTACAAATTATAAAAAATTATTGCCTTTGGTTATTCGATTTTGGTGTTTTTGTATTTCCCTGTGTGTTTGAATTATTCAGGTTTTTTTTAGGCGTCTCGTATTTGCAAAAATATTAGCAGTTATTTACACACCTACCCCAACCTGACCCATTAAACATTTTATATCCATGTGTTTGCGTTTTTTTAAATAAGTGCAATAGGAAAAGGGAGAAGAATGAGTTCGGAAAAAGGCAGATTCAAACTTGGGTCAGTCGTGTCAAAAGTTAACAACAGCTTCCTTACTCTCCATGCCACTGATCCGGTTCCCAGTGGGATTTCTTTTGTAATTTTGTCTGGCTTAATCAGACAATGATGGGGGGAGTTAGAGTAAATAGCCTCTGCCAGAAGGCGGGCTATCTGAACATGATCTAAATAGACACTCTGAATATATTATACTATGAGCAGTGTTGGGGAAAGTTCATTTTAAAAGTAATGCATCACAATATTACTTATGGAAAGTAAAGAGTTACGTTTTTTACTTTTTCTCATCTGGGCTGGACTGGTCTTGCTTGTTTGTTTTTTTAATAACAATCTTTTACTAAGTTATATTATTGGCAAATGTAAAAGCTACCAAAAGTGAAATTAAATGCGAATTCACACCTTTAGCTGTGCTGCCATTCTGGCTTGCAGAAGAATAGGACCTCTTCCGGCGAGATTCTGAAGTGTGCATATGATGGACACTTAACTATCCCATGAGGCCCAGAGAGAGGATTTGTGAATGGAAGTGAAGCGGTGCAAATGACGCTGGTAGGTCACATGATAATGACAACATGGCGAATGTACTACGTCCGGATTACATTACATTCATACTACACAAATTCATACTATATAATATGTTTTTTAGCGCTCGCAAAGTTAATCAAAATAAGTATCTATTTGCAAAGTTATTCAAAATAAGTACCTACTCAAGAGAGTGTGCGATTTCAGATGCAGCCAACTACTTCAGAAATGTATCTAAAGTAATTTTTGCTTATTAGTATGATTAGATTGGGTCATTGAAGGTCAGCAACAAAGACAATGGTTAATAAAGTGAGATTAAATACATAAAGTATATTTGTCTCATTTAACATTTACTGTACTTATTGCAGGTCTGAGTAATATTTTGAGTTTGTATTTCACGGTTATTCATTTTGAGGAATACTGAATCTGTTTTTGTGCAAGTGAGATTAGTAAATGCCTGCTCACATTTAGTCTAGAACTACAATAACCTTCATATTTATACAGTGTTCACAACGCCTCTGCACATTGCTCCTGATTTCTCTCAACATGAGGACAGAGGAGCTATCAGTCAATAAATGGGAAAACAAAGTAACTTGCGTTACTTATTTGAAAAACTAACTCAGATATTTTGTTGTACATTTAAAAGTAATTTACAGTTTAAAAGTATTAACAAAAAGGTAATCTGATTATATAACTTGTGTTACTTGTAATTACCCCCAACAATGACTATGAGTATTGGTTCAAAACATTTTAACAACACAATTCTTATACATATGTTGTTGTTTTTTTCTTATCTTAAAAAAAAATGCATTAACACGTTCACGACAATAAAATCTTTCCAATTTCATTTTTTTACATTTTCATATTTTAACAGGCCTTGTTTTTATTTAATAAAAAGGTTATCGTGAATGCAGAATATGGAGAAAGAATCTTGGAGCAACCTGAAGTTAAATGTCTTTGTCAGGGGAACAATGGTAGCATTGATCCAGTTTATGGGATTTGAACCTACAAACTTTCAGTAGACCCAATCTAACCCCACTGCTACACCACCCGAATGTATCACTTAAGCATTTAAATTATATTACATGATTGCACAAATTGTAGAAAGATGAAAAACAAATTACTGCATATCTCCAAAGAAGAGGCTGTAGAATTACTACCAATAACTAATAGAGGACCAAATCTGATCCCTCACCAGGGAGCGATCGTCATCAGCAGGGGTCAGGCTGATCTCGTCCGGAGAGGTGATGGATGAGCGGGTGGTGCGAGGCGTACGGGGTGAGGGCAGGGTGTCCCAGGTGTTGTAGCCTCTAGGCGGAGGAGTGGGCATCTGAACACCTGAGCGCTGGCAGCAGTCTTCAGCATTAGACATCCAAGCTTCCAGGAGTTTCTCCCTGTCCCAGTCTAAATTTCAAACAGATACTCAGGTCAGTGTGCTTGGCAAAAAACAGCTACAGGAGGAGTCACGCCAATTCTAAAAAATACATTCTTTCACCTTTCAAATGTTTTAAATTAGCTGGAATAACAAATGATTCAACAGTTTCAACAAGGCTGTTCCTCTGAGTGGGGAAAAAAATACCCAGAAGTTGTTTTCCCAAAAGATATGAGAGCACTTGATTGTCATCATATTAAACCTGCCAGTCATGGTTGGTATACTCCCACATGTGAGGAACAAAAAGGAGGTGAAGCTATTAGCAAGTTAATTTTATTAAAGAAAACTACAACAACAAAAATGTTCATTAACACATGAGCATGCACCCTCTCGGGGCTGCAAAAAAGCGTTGATGATCTGAAAACACAGACAAACATACAGAATATGTTAGAGATCTCCACTGAGATATTCTGCTTTAAATAAAAGTGTAATACAGCCAGTCTGGGTTCCTTCACGTGGCTGCTGCTGTTACCAAATCTGCGATCAATCCTTCTTAATGATGATCTGTAATAAATCTAAGCATGGATCTCGACCATATTGTTTGCAATTGTGGTTGTGAAATAAATGCACTTATGAAACTTCTGTGTGACAACATGTATTCATTTTTGCTGTTGTTATACCAGAAAAACATTAACTTAATTCAGAATTAGGAAATTCAGGAAATAGTTTTAGCTTTTTGAGAGAAGTTTTACCAGTTTTCATAATGTAGAAAGGGTGTTAATTTATATGATAATACTATAAACCAGGAAACGTATACAAGTAAACAAATCGTATGCATTGATGTTGTCGATTTGTGCTTATAAGTAAAAGTGCAATAATTCTAATGAAATGTAAAAATACATTTCTCAAATGACATGATCAGTAATAAATTTGGAGCAAACTAGTTGTTTTCATCCGTTTAACTCTGACTAAAGTTTCCATTGACTAAAACTTGACTAAATTGCCCAGACTTTTAGGCCCGGTTTCACAGACAGGGCTTAGATTAAAGGGGTCCTTGATTATGGTTTCACTTTTTTGAGCATAAACAACACCTGCAAAGTTATGACATTCAAAGCTCAATGCAAAGGAATATATTTTCTTTTACAGAAATCGTTTTTTAAGGACTACAACAAATGGCTGGTAGGGACTACAACAAGCTTCTTCACAGGTTAGTGACATCACTAACCCTAAAATTTACATAAACCCTGCCCCCGGGAACACGCAATAAAGGGGGTGAGCCCGTGTTGGGCTGCTTTAGAGAAAAGTTAGAGTTGTTGTAGTCAAGCACATTTGAGTAGTCTGCTCAAGCTGTCGCATCAGTCTTTTCACATTTATTGCAATATAGTACATAACATAAATGCAATAGGATGTCATAAAAGCAAGATGACAACATAAGTTATAACCGTAATTAAACTAAACTATATCTGTTCTATCTCCAGGCAATTTTAGATTATCATGACAGAATATGCTAATCAATGACTTGAAGTTAGTGAACTCCACATCAGCTACATAAATTCATCAACTAACCATGTAGAAACGTCCTGTTGCATTCTACATGTTGTCACTTCTTCGTGAGTCTCTCCATCATTGTCCGACTCTGGTTTTAACATAAAAGGCTGAACAGTTTCTGACCTTTTCAATGTGTCTGCGTGAGGTAATCAGAGCTGCTAACACAAGCTCTTGAAGCTCCGCCCTCGTCTAGAAAGGGGTCCGGGAGAAGCAGCTCATTTGCATTTAAAGGGACACAAAACCGGCACGTTTTTGCTCACCCTCAAAAAGTGACAATTTTAACATGCTATAAAAATGTATCTGTGGGTATTTTGAGCACTCTGGGCGCATCAGAGACTTACTTTACATCTTGTAAAAAGGGGCATAATAGGACCTCTTTAAACCAGGATTAGGCCTTAGTTCAATTAGGACAAAGCAGCTTTTTTTTAAGCGTGCTTTCAGTTAAAACAGCTCAAACATGCATTTTAGTCTGGGACTAGTCTTAAACCTTGTCTGTGAAACCAGGGGATAGTCATCTAAAATTTGATGAAACAAAAAACAACTAAAAAGGCCATTTGACACAGGACTGTGTAAGCCTAATTTAAAAAAAATAGCTGAGAAAATTATCATTGCAATTAGCAATTACAAGCAACTATTAAAATGCATGCCAAGACATTCAATCGATAATAAGTGCAAAAAGACATTAAAACCTTTTTGAACTAGCTCCAAGTTCCAGTTTTCTGCAAACAGAACAAAGGTTCCTCTTCCTCTTGTTCAGGGCTACACAATGGGACGTGGTGACATATAAAAAGGACATGGTATATACACGGCATTATTTGGTATCTTTGGATGAACTTATCAGTCAGCATCAATGAAGAGCGCAAGGGTAAGAAAAGATAAAAAATGTCACTTCTCACAGGAAATCCTGGAGACAGTCCAGACAGCAAAAGACAGATAACGCAGTCCATAATCCAAGGCGAAACAAATAAACAAATAAAATGTATTGCACATCTAGCTCAATTGTTTGTACTCTGCTGTGTTTAGTATCATGGTTTCAGAGTCAAAAGTATGAATTTGGGTTTAAGATTAAAAGAAGGTGAGACTGCATATTTGAGCCTCAGCTGGTGGTCTCAAGAGAGGCTGTGGCAATAATAGCAGCGCACATGAATCAGAGCTCTGCCCTTTTTTCCCATGGGTTCAAGTCATCTGGAACAAGGCCTGCTAGACAGCCTGCTCACATAATTAGAGATTATTAAAGAAAGCACTGATCCAATTACGAGTCTTGTGCCAGAGAGTTTAGCAGCTCTAAACATGAGTGCTCTTGTAAAATTAAGGAGAAGGAATCTTGGTCTGAGATAACAAATGCTTTTTAGCTTTGCCGTACAGCAAAATACCTAACAGTTTATTCAATTTCTCCAGGGACAATACCATACCCATTTCAAATGCACACAAAGCTATATTTTTCACCCATTTCAAATGCACACAAAGCTATATTTTTCACGAGTTAGGAACTGGAAGGATTGCATCAGAATGAACCTAATAGGTAGACCTGTGCTGAAAATGCCTGCACATTTATTTACATAGAATTCGAAAGGCCAGCCCACACAAAGTTCTACAAATGTCTCTCCTCTTGCATGTTTGTTTGTTAAATAATACAGGGAGTGCAGAATTATTAGGCACGTTGATTTTCTGATCATATTTTTTTTCCAGGCACATTTGACCAATTCCAAACCACAGTAATCCTAATAACTACTATTGATTTAGTATTTAATAATGTATAAGTGATTTATAATTGTTCATGAAGGCTGGAAATGAAAATCACCTTATATTCAGGTGTGCAGAATTATTAGGCAGGTTTTCTTTTACAGATAAATTGAGCCAAAAAAGAGATTTAACTCAGACTGAAAAGTGAAAAAGTATTAAATGCCCATGAGAAGGATGCAATACTAATGCAATACTAGACATTGCAGTTAAGGCATGACCACTGGACAGTGAAATGCTCGTTGGGTCAGCAGGATCTGACAAAAACAGGTGGTGAAGAAAAGACACCTGTTAACTGCAAAAGAATTAAGAATTAAGGTGAAGAATTAAGGGTGAAACCATCAGGAACCCTTTAGTCTCCAGCGCCACCATTTTCCAGAGCTGCAACCTACCTGGTGTTCACCCTTAATTCTTCACCTTAATTCTTAATTCTTTTGCAGTTAACAGGTGTCTTTTCTCCGCCACATGTTTTTGTCTGACCCTGCTGACCCAACGAGCATTTCACTGTCCAATGGTCACGCCTTAACTGCAATGTCTAGTATTGCATTAGTATTGCATCCTTCTCATGGGCATTTAATACTTTTTGACTTTTCAGTCTGAGTTAAATCTCTTTTTTGGCTCAATTTATCTGTAAAAGAAAACATGCCTAATAATTCTGCACACCTGAATATAAGGTGTTTTTCATTTCCAGCCTTCATGAACAATTATATATCACTTATACATTATTAAATACTAAATCAATAGTAGTTATTAGGATTACTGTGGTTTGGAATTGGTCAAATGTGCCTGGAAAAAAAATATGATCAGAAAATCAACGTGCCTTATAATTCTGCACTCCCTGTAGTCAGAAGCATCATATACATAAAAGTCAAAAGCACTGTATCCATTCAAACCAAACCAAACTACATGGCCCATCAGTTTTGAGTCAAGCAGAATGAAAAGATGAAAAATGCTTAAGGCAGGGTAGGTGATTTGTTCCAGAAACATTTTTTATGCTGGTTGAAAGTCACTACACATCCTGATAGCAATCACTAAGCTAAGTGGTCTAAATGTATTTTAGGGCTGCGCAATATATCGAAATTATCAAAATATCGCAAATGTACATATCGCAATATGCATATCGCAAGGGCACGCAATATTTGAATGATTTTAATAGGCTACTTCAACATTGTGAAAAGTGTACGTTTTAGGTTGATGCATATAGCAGAGAATAGACTGAGCACATGACTTTTTAACGTTAAGCAAGTCACATAAGTAACAGAGTTATTAAATGCAATAACTTGCGAAAAACAACTCCTTGCAGTCTTGTGCTGTCTGCTGTCTGACACACACACCGAAACAAGCCGTTCTTTTTTTCATGTCGTTACACACTCGAACTGTCAAATACACACACAGTTATGTCAAAATGGCTGTCTTGACGAGTATTCATGTAAAAACAGTCGGTTATGCTTTAAGTAAAAGATATCAGTTGGGGAAAGAAATAGATTTTACACATTTGAAGCAATATCGTATCGCGTATCGAATATCGCATTATTTAACAAGGATATTGCATATCGCATTTTTCTTCAATATCGCACAGCCCTAATGTATTTATATAATATATATATATATATATATATATATATATATATATATAGTCTGTGGAAGGTGTAGGAACATAAAATGTTCGTCCAATCATTGCCCTCGTTCCAACGTATTAGTTCAACGTATGTATTTCCATACCTCCGCGCACCCTGCTCGCACAAACATCACACGTCATCAGCATTTCATGCTATGCAGAGTTAGACAAATGGCAGCCATCTTTTACAGTTCCTCCTGCACCAAAACAATGAGCTCATTCATATGTTTTTACATTTTGCTTTGAAACCAAATCTTCCGCCATCGTCTTGTCAGTCAGCTCACCTCACCCTTGCTGCTGATCTGTGCTGCGACTCTCGTTCGGCTCACGCTGACCCTAACGGCTGGTTTCCACCAAGCGGTACGGTTCAGCACAGTAAGGAACGCAATTTTTGCCGTTTCCATTGTCAGAAGTTGTGAATGGCACCCTAATTCCGAATCATACCACTTTTTTGGAACCCTTCCATTGGGGTACCTAGCACAGTAGTACGGTACTAAAGGGTGGAGTTAGGCTCACTGCAGAACGTTAATTGGTTGATAGAGAATCGTCACTTTCGCATGCTTTTACAGCTGTGTTTTTTCTTGCAGCCTACAGACTTGGCTCAAACAAAGCGGGTTTTCTTCTTGTGACAAACAGCCATATGCCAACAAGTTCTGCTGTATGTCATCCATTGTTGTTTACGGTGTTGCTTTCTTCTTCACACGAGAATGGCACCGATTGCTCCACCACGATGAACTTTCAATTCTCTTTACATGGCATGTAAACCTCTCTCTTTCTATTATGTTGAGTGGACGTGTGTGAAAAAAAGCGACAGAGGGCGTAAAGCTCAGTCGGCAACAAAATGATATCTGCGCTAAACTTATTTTTTGCCTCTTAACTCAATCACATGCAAATTAAATCATACAATTTACGATATTGTTCCGAATATAAGGAGGCGGCAGTGGCTTAAGGGGCGGCAGTGCCTCAGTGGTTCATGTAGGTTGTCTACAAACCGGAAGGTTGGTGGTTCAATCCCCAGTTCTACCTGACCAAGTGTCAAGGTGTCCATGAGCAAGACACGTAACCCCAGCGGCTCCCGACGAGCTGGATGGCGCCTTGCATGGCTGACACCGTCGTCGGTGTATGAATGAGTAGGGTTAGGGTTAGTGGTTAGTAAGTGAATGGGAGAATGTGAGGCAATGTGTAAAGCGCTTTGGATGGCCACGGGTCTGTTGAAAGCGCTATATAAATGTAGTACATTTACCATTTACCATAAGACGACCCTGATTATTAGACGACATCCCTTTTTTCAAGAAGTACCTTTTGGAAAAAAGGCGACGACCAGCGGACCGGTAGACTGATAGACGCCTGCTTTCAAACGCATTCGTATGGAAGTTGAGCGCGAGCGCACCTATGTGCACGCACGTCAAACAGAAGCATGGCGACGGCAAGCGCATAGTTTACGTTGGCATTTTGACTTTCCGAAGACTAATTATCACCACAGGGAGAGGCTCCAGTCACCTCCGTCTGCATGTTAAAAGATAATAGGCAAACCACACTGACTGGTGGATTTGCAACCCCACTCGCAGCGTCAAGTGCGATTGCCACGTAGATCACAAGGTGCATCAGTGTTTTCACAGCGAAAGATACAAGGCTGTTTTCTGCCGTAGTAAATGGATTCCAGGCTCTGCTTCATCAAGAAAAAGACCAGCGCAAGGATGTATTCCACAGGCTGAAGGAGAACGCTGTGCTGTTGCAGAACCAGGTGTTGTATTTATTTTACTATCTCTTTCTCTAAATGTGTTGACATGGATTTTTTTTTTCAATAATTTGTTGATGATTATGGCATATTTATCTAAATGTGTTGATTTTCTTACTCTTGCAAGTGTAATGATACAATTTTGCCTTTATAACAATGTTAAACCCCTTGTCACTGTTGTACTTAAATTTTACCTGTTCTTTTTATTTCTGCTATTCCTGCTATTCCTTTTTATATTCTGCTATAGGATGAGAGTGAAGAAGCTGAGACAAACTCCTCCCAGGAAAACACCATTGGAAGATCTCCTTGAAGGGACTTTTTGAGGATTTGTTTTAAAATTTCAATTGAGCCATTATTTGAGATAAAATACATATTTCAATTTTACAAAGAAATATGCAGAATTTTGTCTGAGAAATAAAAGGATACATTCATTTTGTCTTAAATCTCTTTTTTTTTTATTGTGAGAAAATCATATCGTGAAATTAGTATCGTGAATCATATCGCATCGTGAGTTGAGTGAATCGTTATATTGCTAATTTATAAAGAATTTTTTTTATAAAGTAAATGCTTTTATTTGAACAATTTTCATATTGCATTCTTTTCTATTTTAATTTTTGTATTGAAAGCATGGTAAATCCTGGTAAAATGTACAAACTAAAAAAATTTAAAAATGTATATAACAATTAGGCTATCCATCTCCTAGAGAAAACCATGTAGCCTACCAAAATGTCATTAACAGTAGAATTTAAATCTTATTGTAGTTGAAATATGGGTACCGTCTTACATTTTAAAATCAAGTACGTTGGAAGTTTGGTCCCTTCAGCAAGGAACTCAAACCTGACAGTCACATGGGTCTTTTTGCACTCACGATCTTGTAACATTACACTCTGACACATCCAGTTTTCAGCTACCAATAAGCATGTAGTTCTTTCAACACATAACATAATTCAATTTGGGCCTGCCAATGGAGACAAAATATCTTGTGACCAAACAATCGTACCGTGAGCCCGAAGAAGAGCCTCTGCGGTGAAGAGAGGAGCTTGCAGCATGTCTGCCGTCTCCACTATCAGCATGTCCTTCAGTCTCCTGAGGTCTTGCACTCTCAAACCTTCATAAAACTGAAACACAGACAGAGTTATGTGTTAAACATTGAGTCATAGCAAAATCACTAATCAGTCATCTGCATACAACTCCTTATATTTTTATTGGTCTAAAAAATGCAGGTTCAAATCTGTCACATCTGGACATGAGGGCTTGAGGCCGATGTGCTTGAAAATTCCAGAGTTTATTTGGAGAGCTCACCTCCCTGCGGTCTAAGGCTGCGTACTCTGCCTCGATATCCTCGGCATGGGGGTCAGTGGAGAAGACCATCTGAGACTCCAGACTGAGCGCAAGCTCCTTATGATGCTGCCTTTCAGCACAGTCACATGGGGTCTCCTTGTTCTCATTCTCTGCAAACAGGTCTGCACCACGCTTCACCAGAAACTGCAGAGGAGTTCAAGAGGGAAATACTGTTAATATACAGCGGAAAGATCAATAGACTTAAGAGGTCGTAATGTGAGGAATCAAATTTCCCTGGATCTTTTGAGATAAGAGTTCACAGAACTATGAAGACATACTGTACCTTTCATGCACAAATAAACACATTTCCTTTACATGAAAAGCAGATATGGAGGAAAAATTGGTAACACTTTATGTTAGTGTCCTTACCCGTTACATGTAGTTACTATAGTAATATAAATTATAAATAATAACACTAAACCAAACCCTCATCCTAACCCTTACCCTATAGTAAGTACATGTAGTTAATTATTATATACCCGGTTAATTATTATTACCCAGTACTTAAATGTATCATTAAACTGTAACACGGGCACCTTAAAATAAAGCGTAACCGAAAAATTGTGTGCGTTTCCCTTCAGGTAAAGGATTAAGGATCTGTTCCAGGAAGTTTCAAAACATAAAACGGATAGATTTTACAATAAAGTTCGAAAACATTTAACAATAAGGTCTCATTTAAAATTAGCTAATATATTAACAAACATGAACTAACAATGAGAAATATATTTTCACAGCATTTATTAACCTTTGTTAATGTTAGTTAATACAAATGTTCATGTCCATGTTAGTTCACAGCACACTGGTCCAACCAACCAACCAGAGGACATTGCACTTTTCGGAAGGAGGGGCTTCATAGAGACAGGAACTAAACAGACAGACTGGGAATAGAGGTGCTGCAATAACGTAAAATATGTGGGGGTTTTTTAACAATCAAGCATGAAAACCTATTCTAGTAGACCCCTCTAGTAGAGGTCTATATGGAGGCTACCGACCCGGGATCCGTATGGGTTTGGGTCTAGATTTTAAATGGTCAGCCGGTTCCAGCTCTGGTCCCAATGTATTACTTCGGGTCCCGGATCTGTTTAAAATTGTGTGTAATACCCGAGTCGATCAGACACACGGCCATGATCAGAGTCATTCAGCGTTGTCCGTGTTTTGTAACATGCAACTTGTCACCATGACAGCAAGTGGACTTTTGAAGCTGGAATAATGAGTGGATTAAGCATGCTCGGCAAGAGAGGAATAACATGGGTGGAACTTTCTTGGCAAGGAGGATTGTATGCATTACAGACAGGTACAAAGGAGAAGACTGCTAACAAAAAGAAGCAAGACAAAGAATTGGGTAGGTAAGACAAATTTTCACGACTTATTTATTGACATGTTAATAACAATTTGCTGTGGAATATGATCGGGTCCAGTCGGGTCTGTGTCTGCATGGACCCAGCTTTCAAATAATAGATGGGTCCACGACGGTTCCGGGTAGTACATTTATGGTATTTCTCGGTTCTGCTTGGGTCCAAGTAGGCCTGTCATGATAACTCTTTTTTTTTTTCCGCAATATATCGTCCCAGAAATAATTGCGATAAACGATATTATTGTCATTGTTTTATGCCACTGAATATATAATCCTACACTCTAAAAAAAAAAGGTTCTATATGGCACCAAAAATGGTTCTTGGCTCGTAATCATAGGGGAACCTTTTTAGTGCTATATAGCACCAATTTGGGTGCTTCAGTGATTCTTCAGAGGTTCTTCACCGGTTCTTTGACTAAGGTGCTATATAGCACCTCTGAAGAACCACAGAAGAACCACTGAAACACCAAAATTGGTGCTATATAGCACTAAAAAAGGTTCCCCTATGATTACGAGCCAAGAACCATTTTTGGTGCCATATAGCACCTTTTTTTTTTAGAGTGTAATATTACAGCATAACAATGCAAGTAGACCTACACACTTTCAAATGACAACCTTTTAATTCTTTAGATCATGGAAATTAAGGGTAAAAAATATATTATCCTAAATAAAAAATAAAAAAATGGACAAAATAGTAAATACAAATGTTTCCTTGTGAAACGGCTTTAACACTCGTCATTCTGCGTTGACATTTATATGTGCACTGGAACAGGGGATTGCGGCTTTGAAATCGAGTCCATTTGGGCTTATTCTTCCAAACTGTCAGCAGTTGTCAGGAAAACACTATAACGCCTCAAATGCCGCCTTTTTTTTGACCTGTCGATAACCGCTCTGTGAATGAAGAAACTGCCCGAGAACCACTTTCACCTCCGTCAAGGAAAACATACAAGATGACAGCACATTCGAGTAAAATGTTGGTGACATTCATTATCATGTAAACATAATGGGCGATATATTGCATCACAAAAAAATTATTGAGGTCACTAGGTCCAGGTCCAACTTTTCAAATAATAGACAGGTCCGGGTCTGTTCCGTGCATCACATTTAAGGTTCTCTTCGGGTTCGGGTACACATTTTTGGACCCGTGAAGACCTCTATCCTCTAGTCTAGTAGTTCTGGTAGAATTTTTTATCTAAATTCCAATATATAGCCTACTAATACATTTTAATATTTCAAGTTGTATAAATTAGTTAACAGATAATCTCTTATTAACAAAAATTAACCATGAAAAATAGTATAATTATTATTTAACATTAGCTTTAAAGTGTAAAAAAAAAAAAAAGTGTTGATACCTAATGCATTAAATAATATTAACCTTATTAAAACTTATTGTAAATTGTTACCCAATAAACATGCACACTTTTTAGGAATTCATTTTCTGTGAATGGATGTCTTAGGCTTCTGCACACAGATGATTTAATCATCTCTATTGCCAAAACAAACATTTCATTCAAGATTTCCAAATGTTCCAGGTAAGGGGTCTATATATGTGATATGACGATATTAGATTGTGAACGATCTCCACGATCTGCTTATACAGAGAGATGTTAGGGGCCATTTACACAACACCATTTTCAACAAAAAAAAAACATAAAACTTTTAATGCGTTTTGGCCATACATTTACACAACAATGGCGTTTTGAGGGCCTGAAAACATAAACGTTTGAAAACTGGTTTTAAAGTGCAAGTTTTTGAAAACGATACCGTTATCATCTCTTTGTAAACAACAAAAACGCAAATTTGTGAAAACGGCGATGTCATGCGCATATGTATTACGTGTTTAGTCTACAGGTGTGTGTTGTTTCTTTACAAAGTGACATCGCCAACTGCTGGCCAGGCAGCATAGCACAGTGTTTGTGAACAGGGATCACTATATAGGGAATAGTGAATGAGTGAATGATTTGGGTCAGAAAAACAGTGTCAGTGCACATGCACATTTTGACAGATACAAGCACCAAGGCTACAATGTGTTTTCCATACCTCCACACATGTCTTCATCCCTGAGGCAGCAGCATAGTGTAACGGTGTGTTCTTTTTGTTATCGGTGGCACTGACGTCAGCACTCTCATATTCACCACGGTCTAGTTTGGCACCAGTCCACTTTAGGATCATCTGGAGGCACTCAGCCCGCCTGCGTTCATCTTCATAGGGCCGGGCCAGACGCGGCTGCAGCGCCCCTTCAGATAGCAGGATATGTGGACCCATGCACAACACATGCAGTCCGGTCTCATTGTGCACGTTACGTTTGTTGGGGTTCCCATCCTTGCTGAAGAGGAAGGACCTGTGAAAAGATGGCATGGTGAGCTAAAAATAAATGGTAAAACGCACTTAAATGTTGGGAAATGGTAAAAAAAAAAAAAAATTTAGTCATTGGTTCACAATTGGTTTTGCATCAAAAAAAGATTTTAGGGATGTATTGATATTGAAATTCTGACGATACAATAAGCTGATGATTATTTTGACACCACACCACACATAGAACTTTCCAAAGTCTCTTTTTTTAACAATTATACATTGAGCAACACTGGCCTGCTGATTCAGACCCAAAATCTTCAGCACATTTTTAGTTGAAACAGCTGGTTTGCCTTAAAATAACTTTCGAAGCTTGGCCCATAAATTCTCACTTTTTAGGCAGAAGTGTTTCAAACTAGACAGGAAAAACAGCAGAATGTGATTGTACATCATTTGAGTACTTCTAACAGTATCAAAGCATTTAAGAACCAAGGAAATCATCTATAAAATCATGCCTGGAGACTGACAGACGGCCTACGAGTGCATCAGATTCAATTGCTATGCGGGTCAATGACATATTAGACTGTCCACAATAAAAAAAAAGGTTTAAAACGTGCCCATTTCTCCATGTTGGTTTGTTTCATATGGTTTTGAAAACCTTTTTCAAGAAAAGTTACTCTAAAAATGTCAAGAGGTGTAACCATCAAGTTAAAAAGTTTTTTTTATTATTATTGACATACACTTTTCTAGAAAAATAACTATTTTAACAAAATTATTCAAATTATTCATTCATAAATATCATTACATATTTGGGTAGTTGCACCACATGACATGTTGCACCAGTTTGTCGTAAAAAGGTCAAATTAATCTTAATTATTTTAAGACACATTTTGACCTTGACACACAGTCATAAGAGTTTTCATAAACATATTTATGGTATTATTTCTTGTGAAATGTTTTTCATGTTGGTTGTACCACATGACTTGTAATTGGCAGACAAACATTTTTCAAATTTTAATAGGCAGTGAAGCAGTTTTGTTTATATACTTGTGTAATATTTTTCTTAAGAAATAAGTATAAAAGACTGCAAAAAATACTTAAAGGGATAGTTCACCCAAAAATGAAAATTTGACATTTATCTGCTTACCCCCAGGCCATCCAAGGTGTAGGTGTCTTTGTTTCTTCAGTAGAACACAAATGGAGATTTTTAACACACAGGAAGTGATGTCTCTACACTAGATCGTGTACATTGACCTTCTTTCCCGGAAGTGCTGCGCTTTCGGGGCTGTTGGACATGGTGTTGTATTTGAGGTAAAAAAATTTATAAATACTGTTCGGTTTATCACACAAACCGATCGTTTCGTGTCTTAAGACATCAATGTGTTGTCACGAGCCGCGGGGTTTAATTTGAAGTTGTCTGTGCATGTTTTTTTTACCCTAATAGAATTAGACCCCATTGACATGCATTCTATGAGTGACACACAGCAACGGTTGAAGTTAAAAATCTCCATTTGTGTTCTACTGAAGAAACAAAGACACCTACACCTTGGATGGCCTGGGGGTAAGCAGATAAATGTCAAATTTTCATTTTTGAGTGAACTATCCCTTTAAGGTTATCGGTTATATCACCCTGACATTTTTATTTTATGCCCCCCAAAAATATCCAAATTAATTTTAATTCAGAAATTGGAAATATGCTCATCATAGAATATGTGTATTCAAGTCATTGTATGAAATGTATTTAAAAAAAATTATGAAAATTGTACAAAATAATACATTAATATACAGTATGTCAAATCAGTGCCATTGACCCATTAATGACTACTAGAGATAAATAAAAACAAAGCAGAATACCAAAATGCTAAATATTACTGGAGAAACCATGTCTTACCTGAGTATGCGTGTCATGGCATGTCTGGCAGCATAATGGAGCGGGGTGTTGTGTTGGTACGGTTCCCCATATGAGGTGTTGGGGTCTAGTGACTCTTTGAACTGAGGGTTGCCCTCGTACAGCTGATAGGCCAGAACCTCATCGCCATTGATCAGTGCCTTACGGAACTTGGTGGCTGTGTTCCCCATCTCTCGCTTCCCAGCTCTCCAGAACGATCAGACCTCTTCAGCCTGTTGGCCCACAGATAGCTGACATGGTGCACTTCCTGGGAACAAGAATAAAGCAAACAACGTGTTCACTGTACGGAGAACTTCATTAGATAGGCATTAGCTACATCATGTAGGCCAGGGGTGTCCAAACTTACTCCTGGAGGGCCACTGTTCTTCATAGTTTAGTTCCAACTTGCCTCAACACACCTGCCTGTAAGTTTTTAGTACTCTTAAGGGATAGTTCACCCAAAAAGGAAAATTCTGTCATCATTTACTCACCCTCAAGTTGTTCCAAACCTGTATGAGTTTCTTTGTTCTGCTGAACACAAAAGAAGATATTTTGAAGAATGTTTGTAACCAAGCAGATAGAGCAACCATTGACTACCATGTAGGGGAAAAAATACTATGGTAGTCAATGGTTGCTCTATCTGCTTGGTTACAAACATTCTACAAAATATCTTCTTTTGTGTTCAGCAGAACAAAGAAACTCATAGAGGTTTGGAACAATGTGAGTAAATGATGACAGAATTTTCATTTTAGGGTGAACTATCCCTTTAGTAAGACACTGGTTAGCTGGTCCAGGTGTGTTTAATTGGGGTTGGAGCTAAACTGTAGGACAGACTGAGAGTCTGCAACCGTATTTAGACGCATGTATGAATATCTATATCTGCAATAGACTTCAGCAGATGATTTTGCTAAAGTAACAAAATACAACAAGACGAAGACGTCAGCTAACATGATACTAAAAAGTTACCATAGTTTAAAAAACTTGCTTTTCACTACAGTGGGTTTTGTCTATGTGGTGTTTTTACTATGCTTTAAGACAAACCATGAGCAAATTCAAGTCAATACTATTGCTGAGCATTTTCTCCTTAAAAGTCCAGTGAACCAAAGATAGTGTCAAAAACATGGTGAATTCACTGGTGAAATCCTTGTGAAATCCCCCGAATGGGAACATGGTTTGTGTAACATTAGCATTGTTAGCTGTTTGATAACGTAGTAAAGCCAAAGGCTAATCATATTAATTACTGTTATGTGTCCGATGTTGTAAAGAGTGATACCATTGTGCAGTGTTGACCACAGTAACTTCAGTAAAGTTGAGCGAGTGGATGTCTTAGCTCCACTCTGTGAGTGAGTGGAGGCGGGCTAATTTGCATATTCATGTATCCGTGTATACTAAATGAAGCAAGGGTGTAGAGTTACATTCAAGCTATCTTAATGCATGAAGAATTGTTTTTTACAAGAAAAAAACTTTTAAATATGTCATTTTGGTGATCAAAGATGGGTTTTGAGGAATACAGTTATTGACTATAGGCCAGGGGGAACTGTAAAACCCTGTAATATTGAGTTAATACATAAACAGAAACCAACACATTCTCACCAGTAAAAGTTAATCCCATTTCTTCGGGAGTTTAAATCTCTTGGATTTATTTCAGTTTACTATGGGCTTGTTCTTGTTTGGTGTCGTTTCCAACAAGATCTGGCAACACAAATGAGTCAAGACTCTTTCCCTGTGGTTTTCTTGCACCAGGCATAGAGAAGAGAGAAAGATCTCTGACGTGTTTAAATACATCACTACCAAATAGTTGTTCAGTTCGGCTCTGTACACAGAATTTTTGTAAATGCAGTTGTCACTACCTGAATAACTCGAGTTAATTCAGTTGTAGAATGCAGTTGAATTATGTACAGAACAGGATTAAGCACTAAAAGGCAAACTGACAACAACCAAATTTAACATCAGTCTGTACATGGTTATGGTAGATCTGAAAAATCTAACTCCACCACAGGGCATGTTATTACGTAAAACTAGCCAAATAGAATATAAATCCTATTTGAAGATCTATTAAATGTATAACCTTTACAACCACGTGTAGTCCAAATCTGCAGGAATAACCCTGAAGAGTTTATTAGGAGCGAACTGACTCCCCACCATAACCAAACAGCACTTACAAAACAAAGTCACATGTTTAACCACAGGAGAGGCCTGACAGAAGCAGATGCTAAACATGTCCCACTTCACATGTGTGCCCTTTAGAAGACCTGCAAAAGCATAGACGCCTCTGAGAGCTGACCTAAAACCAGCGCATTTACACAAATCCTTTACAACCGTCCAGAGAGAGAAATTAAAACAGGTCTTGGATCAGAAGCAGACGGATAATTGTCTCAACAACACTGACTCATTCTCCACAGGAGCTTGTGAGGAAAGAAACAGACTTCCTCCAGGAACACTAGGGGCTTCCGGCTCCCTCTGCCAACTGCTGTCGGCCTACTGCGCGCAGGTTCTGTCGAGGGGCAGGATTCAGCAGGGCAAAAGTTATGCCCCCACAAATGCCATCTGTCAACATGGACACCTGAGGGGTCAGTTGTATTCATATTGCCACGGACATTATGGGTGAAGTATCTCAAAAGCAGAAAAAATAAATAGGGCCATTTGCAAAAACAGACTCAGTTTTACCACAGACAGGCAACCTCATGGGTAAAACACAACTCGACTGGCCTAGTTTATGGCTAACCTCTTTGGGTGGAACTACATTTTAAAGAGGGGTCTCACAATATTAAAGGGATAGTGCATGCAGAAATTTCAATTCTGTCATTGTCATTTTTTTTTCTGTGAAATACAAAATAATATATTTTGACATTGACTTCCATTGTATCGGGAAGAAAACACCAAGACATTTCTCAAAATATCTTATTTTATGTTGCACAGAAAAAAGAAAGTCATAAGAGTGGGACAACATGAGAGTGAGTAACTCATAGTGTACAATCTTCTCCATGGAAAATTTTATTATTTTTATATCAAAGTGCCCCATATCTGCAGGGAATTGTAATGTGCTAGTCATGTCTACCCTTGAAAAAGATACTACCATGCTAATCGTAGTTTCCACCATAAGACAGTTGTTACTCTCATAATACTATGACCATTTCAAAATCCTGCTGTTTAGTACCAACAGTGCTTGTTTGTTTCTTGTTTTGTTTCTTTTAATGCAAGTTTTACTCCATCTCATACTTAGCGCATCCATATACTTTCAATAACTTTTGTGCTAGCTTGTTTAGATGTGCTTTTATATGTCTGTTTTGTAAAACATTACATGAAGTAAACTTTGAATTATTATTAGCATCTCTGCCAATTGCATAAGGCTAGTCATGTGATGCCAGCATGGCAGCATCCACAAGTGGGCGACCCACTCAGTGCAGAATAAAACGGCTTTTTCTAGAAGCCTGATTTAACTGGAGCCTTCATTTGTTGTGGATGTACATCGTTTTTATGGACATTTTTCAAAAGTGCTAGCTTTATGTGTACATTTTTAAGTAGCACAAATTACAGACTGCACCTTTAAAAGACCGAGAGTCTGTAGCAGATCCCATATTAAATCTTTTATGGCTCATCAGTAGCAACAACTGTAGCAACTATAGCATTTTGGAGCGGAAACTATGGGTGCCATGGTAACTTTTGTAAGGGTATTAAGATTAGTTAACGTTTAATTTCTCCAGTTGGAGAGTGAAATGCTCGGCATGCAGGAAGTCAGCTGTTGTGTGTGTGTGTGTGTGTGTGTGTGTGTGTGTGTGTGTGTGTGTGTGTGTGTGTGTGTGCTGCTCCAGATTCTTTGCGCTGTTTATAGCCAAACGTCGATTTCCTAGAAGGGGCTGGGCGACGTGTTTACAGCCTCTGCCATTTACATACACATTAGATAGATACACACTCGAATCACGAGAAAATCACCACTGGACTGTGCTGTCATGAATTGCAAATCATTATTTACACTAACAAAAATAGTCACCGGGGCGAGTTTTCAGCGACTGTTTCAATAGCTGGATGGTTTTATTTTCCCTGCATTCCTTATTGCGCACAAAAGCGCATCTGTTACTTCTAGTTATGAAATCAATACATGAGCTGCTCGCTTATGTTCAGATCAGTCATGATAACTGTGTTAGCTTGGCAACTTGGCATTATAAACCAAGATGTTACATCAAAGAGAGAGACACAGATTATTGTTTATAAGCATAACTTCAAGAAATAAACGCAATTTAACCGCTGTCAACTAGTCGATTTGTTGTTTTGACACATAAAGCTATTAATAATACTGTATGTCGTTACAAACAAGTCATTTTACCGATGGAGCACAATAAAAATCGAAATAACCTACTTACCCAATTAGCACGACGATAGCGGCCGTTTTTTCTAATTCTGACTGCGAATTATATAGCGGTTATCTGATGAAACTCTGTTGACCAAATAAAAAATCTGCCTCTCGCCTTTGTTGTGAACGGGTCCTCGGCCGCCGTGAAGCCTCCGTCAATCGCACCGATGCCTTCACTGAAATTTTGTATTTCAAATTAAAAGTCTCACCAGTTGCGCTCCAATACAAAAGTACCGAGGGAATGTTGATCTTTTTTTTTCTTCTTCTTCTTCTTTTTTAAAGAAAATAATCTTTAAATAAACAAATTTGCGTTTGCTTTGTATATTTTGAAAATGAATAAATAGTAAATTAGATTAATAAACGGACTTCCAGTTGAGTAACTTACAGCAACATTGCAGCAGCACCGATCGAAGTTAATTAATCACATTTTACGTTGGAACAACAGTAATCCCTTATAATGACATTTTAATTAAATTCAGTTTATATATACGCCTATAGCAACAAATTGCAGTTCGTTACTGATTACATGTAGCTTATTTTAGGTAATGTATTCTGACTTTTTTTTAATTACTTTTATGCTACTTTTTATCACATTTGTTTGAGATTGTTGATGTGAAACACACAGAAAAAAGTTATCAACATCATGGAATGTATTACACATTAGGCTACATCACTAGGTTTTCCCAAACTGGGGTTTGTAAACTGTTGATTAAATGTGTTTTTAAAAAAATTAAATTGTTGACAAATTTTGTTTGAGTTGAGAAAACCCAGCATACCTTCAAATGTTTGTTTGTTTGTTTGTTTTATCTGACATGTTATCCTGTGTGAAACAAGAAGAATTAGAATCAATATTTTATAGTATAGTAGTATAATATAATATAATAGAACTTTTCTGCCATTCTGTGAATATATCATGTAATCTATTAAATATTAAAAGTAGACTAATTGTAATCTTATTATGGGCATTTAAGCAGAATATAGTCTAATTACAAGTAGTAGGCCTTTTTCATTTTTGGAATCTGATTACGTACTTACATGTTCAGTTACTGCCAGTCGAGCAGCACTCTATTCCATTTATCATATTGTCTCTGAATTTCTTTTGTTTGCAAAAATTCATTGTCCCCTTAGCAGTGAATGGGTAACTATGGAAACAAGAATTTTATAGTGTCTCCTTGCATATAGGTAATTATTAAAAATGCTTAAAAGATGCAAAAGTCATCTTTCATCTTTAATCATTTTTTATTAACTATTTTTGATAAATGTCAATGTATTTTAGATAGAAAATGTTTTTTAGACATGATATTGGATATGATATTGAACACCAGGTGGCAGTGTTGTAAGAAAATGTTACTTGACGTTGCAAACACGCTTCAAGTTGCAAAAATGCATCAAATACCGTAAATATGGTTTTGTTTTGATTTTGAGAAGTAGTCTAACGGCTGGAATTATTAATAAACTGTTGAAAATATAATATAAATCCATATATTCGTTTATGAATTGAACTACTGTTTAAACTCTGAAATACACAAAGACTAGACTGCATTTCCATATCGCATTTTACAGACATATGTTAGCTCCATAGAGTGCCGCAGTAATGACGTCACTTTGTAGCATATAAACTCTAAGAGTTTACAGTGATCTCTATTAAACTCCTTTTTTGTGTCCACTTGTCTTTATTTTTTTCCACTGACAGGTAGCTAGTTCACCAAAAAATGAAAATTCTATCATAATTTACTCACCCTCAAGTTGTTCCAAAGTATGAATTTCTTTCTTCTGCTATAAAATAAGATATTTTGAAGAATATGGGTAACCAAACAGTTGATGGGCCTCATTGACTTCCATTTTAATTTTTTCCATCAATAGGGCCCATCAACTGTTTGGTTACCCATTTTCTTCAAAATATCTTCTTTTCTGTTCAGCAGAAGAAAGACATTCATACAGATTGGGAACAACTTAAGGGTGAGTATATGACAGAATTTTCATTTTTGGGTGAACAATACCTTTAATTACTTGATAGGCTAATTAAAATCTAACTGCAGTGTAATATCATCAAATTCCACCCTTTTAAGCTGTAAGGACATTCTTAAAATGGTGTCCCTCATAAGTAAAGTCTCGAAAACAATGGACCATTGTGAGAAAATTCAAGGCTTCACTCTCTCAGACTTAAACCTGTCTCATGACCCTATAATGCCTACATAATTTGAAATAACACTGCCTGAAGCCATAAAGAAATACAGCATTTTTTAGTTTTATGAGAAGGTTTATTATTCGTATTATTGTTGTTGTTGAATAATAATAATAAAAAACAATATACACCGATCAGGCATAACATTATGACAGGTGAAGTGATTATCTCTTCATTACGGCACCTGTTAGTGGGTGGGATATATTAGGCAGCAAGTGAACATTTTGTCCTCAAAGTTGATGTGTTAGAAGCAGGAAAAATGGGCAAACGTAAGGATTTGAGCGAGTTTGACAAGGGCCAAATTGTGATGGCTAGACGACTGGGTCAGAGCATCTCCAAAACTGCAGCTCTTGTGGGGTGTTCTCGGTCTACAGTGGTCAGTACCTATCAAAAGTGGTCCAAAGAAGGAACAGTGGTGAACCGGCGACAGGGTCATGGGCGCACAAGGCTCATTGATCCATGTGGGGAGCGAAGGCTGGCCCGTGCGGTCTGAACAAACAGACAAGCTACTGTAGCTCAAATAGCTCAAGAAGTTAAAGCTGGTTCTGATAGAAAGGTGTCAGAATACACAGTGCATCGCAGTTTGTTGCGTATGGGGCTGCATAGCCGCAGACCAGTCAGGGTGCCCATTCTGACCCCTGTCCACTGCCGAAAGCACCAGGGCACGTGAGCATCAGAACTGGACCACGGAGCAATGGAAGAAGGTGGTCTGGTCTGATGAATCATGTTTTCTTTTACATCACATGGATGGCAGGGTGCGTGTGCGTCACTTACCTGGGGAACACATGGCACACATGGCACCAGGATGCACTATGGGAAGAAGGCAAGCCGGCGGAGGCAGTGATGCTTTGGGCAATGTTCTGCTGGGAAACCTTGGGTTCTGCCATCCATGTGGATGTTACTTTGTTTTTATTATTGTAACGTAGTATGTCTGATGATGAAGAGGAGAAGCAGAGAAGATCAAATATAAGTCCTTTTATTTAAATAAAACAAAGTAAACTCAGGTAATCCAATTGGCAGAAACAGCAACAAAACAGTGTGTAGAACTCAGTAACAGTGAACAACTGAAAGGAGCACAAAGATCACACAGTGATAATGAAAACATAACGAACAGGTGCGATGATTAAATGAGTTTCCATGACAACTGATGACTGGTGGGAAACTAGGAACAAAGGAAAGACAGGAAACAGGTAACTGAAGAATGCAAACTATAAAGTCCATGAAAATGAAACTAAACACACAGATCATGACAGAATGCCCCCTCCCAGGAAGGCGTGGCCTTGAGCCATGACAAATAGATTGAGGGAAAAATAGATAGGAGGAACCAGGGTGGAGCAGATGATGGGAGAAACCATGGAGGCACCATGAAGGAGTTGACAGTGGGAGGAGCCATGGAGGAGATGGCGGTGGAAGGCCCATGGAGGAGTGGATGGCGGTAGGGTCCAAGGAGGTTTGGACGGCAGATGACCCAGGAGACGACCATGATGGAGGCAATCCACGGCGGTAGTGATGAGGGAAGGGCCAAGGTGGTAATTTAAACCAATCGACTGAGGTGATGCAGGGAGATAGTGATGTCCAGGTGACATCCAATGGACAGAGAGAACGCGGCATCGCTGGACCTGGAGACCAAGGAGCGGCCAAGGTGGAGCCAGTGGACCGGAGGACTGAGGGGACGACGGTGTGAATGAGGACCCTGGTGGAGTCTGCGCGATGGAGGAGCTCGACTGAGCCATAGAGGTGGAGGGATTGAGCACAGCCAACAACCCGGAAGTCTGTGGCGATGGTGGAGTGATGACTGACCAGGGCAGAGCTGGTGGGTTGAGGGAGCCTGGTGGAGCTGAAGGAAGACAGTACCAGGTAGACCCGAGGGGGGCGAAGAGCCAGGGCGAAGCCGACTGGTTGACAGTCCGAGGTGGAGCTGATGGCTTGGAGGGACGAGACGGAGCCAGGGAATCCCCATGCCACGGCTGAGCTGGTGACTGAGAGCCCCAAGGCGGATCCGGGTTGCATGGCTGAGCCAAAAGGCTGAAGGAATCCAGGGGAGGCAAGGCAAAGGGAGTGGCTGGCTTTGATGGAGCGAACAGGAGAGGAAGGTGGAAGGATGGTGGTGACGAAGACAATACTAACCAGTGACAGAAGATTTGTGGATGGGCAGGGTAGGAAGCATTACCTCTGTAATCCAGTCTATTAGCCATTCTTCCTCTTCCAGCTCCACTAAAACTCCCACAGGCACAGATATAATGGCTGGCTCACACCCCTCTGACACCAGGACCTCAGGCATCTCTTCTGGGACAGACTTTGAAGAGCTGGCACTGACTCTGTTGGGGGCTTAGGCTCAGGCACATGGGCGTAGATTAAGCGAGGGACGGGGGGAGTCTCACCGGTCCTAGTCGACCCGCTCCGTGGGGGATTAGGACCGGCGTCTAGTCGCACCGCTTCTTACTGGCCTACGTCTGTTACACGGGCAAGTTTGTTTACGTAGAAGCCAATGTGAATAAATCTAGATTTAAATTCAAAGACACAAAATAAAATATACATGACCTGTCATTTTATTCATATCCAAAAACGAGGCGATCTGAACACCATGGAGTGCTAACACTCTCGAGCAACACTACTCTAATTCATACTCGAAGCCGGAGGGCGCTCTCTCACAGAAAGTCCAAAACGGATTCGCTGAAGTAATCACGTTCCAAAGGAATTCACAGCGCTGAACCAGCAGCTGAATAAAGAGAATTATGACTGATGAAACGCGACGACAAACACATGATTTCGACAATAGATGGTTCATGTGTGTTTTTCAATCCATCTCAAGGTATTTATTGACAATAAAGTATATGAATAATGCTGTGCTAACTGACATCCTTTTTAATGTTTAGTATCTTCTGCTCACCAAGGCTGCATATATAAAACAGCTGTTTTCTATGTGAATATATAGTAAAGTGTAATTTATTCCTGTGATCAAAGCTGAATTTTCAGCATCATTACACCACTCTTCAGTGTCACATGATCCTTCAGATATTATTCTAATATGAGGATTTGCTGCTCAAGAAACATTTATGATTATTATCAATGTTGAAAACAGTTGTGCTGCTTAAAAATGTTGTGGAAACCATGATGCATTTTATTTTTCAGGATTCTTTGATGAAAGTTAAATGAACAGCATTTATTTGCATTAAATAAAGCACTTATTAAATAGAAATCTTTAGTTATATTATAAATGTCTTGTGATCAATTTAATGCATGTTTGATGAATAAAAGTATTAATTTCTCTCTTTTTTTAATCTTACCACAAAAGTTTGAATAGTATCATGGTTTCCACAAAAATGAAGCAGCAGCACAACTGTTTTCAGCATTGAAAATAATCATAAATGTTTCTTGAGCAGCAAATCAGTATATTAGAATGATTTCTGAAGGATCATGTGACACTGAAGACAGTAAGGATGCTGAAAATTCCGCTTTGATCACAGGAATAAATTACTTAATTTTTTTTTTTTTACTATATATTCACATAGATAACAGCTGCTTTAAATTGGGATCATATTTCACTGTATTACTTTTTTACTGCATTTTTTATTAAATAAATGCAGCCTTGGTGAGCAGAAGACTTCCTTCAAAACATTGAACAATTGTAATTTTTAAACTTTTCTAAACTGCCTGGGGGTAAAACCAGTACTGATTACCAGGGCCCCAAGGGGAGAGAGGGCCCTCGAAAAGTCTGGGAAATATTTTATTTTACCTGGATATTTTCATTTCCTAATTAAATTTCATAATGAATGTCAGATGAAATGTAAAGTTAGTGTAGTGGCTGAATAACTTGGATGATTGACTGACTACATTTTGTATACAAAAAAGTAAAGACTATCTAATGTCTCACGGTCCCACCCCTTGCTAGTCCATCTGCACTGATTTTGTTTATGCTAGTTAGTTGAGCATCTGGTGGAGCGCAAACTTCTACTGTAGAAATGTCTTTCTCAAAGAAAGCCAAAAAAGAAAGGAAAGAAAACAAAATGAGGGGAAACAATTGGTAACTGACTTCTTTTCAAAGAAAGGTGATAAATAATTAGAAATCCCCCCCAATAATTAGAAATGGCCCCATCGTCAATGTCAAAATGACTGAGATGGCCAATCAAATCAAAGGTTTACGTTCTCTTTTGGCTCGTTCACAGTCTTCACACAGACGAGCGCGTAATGACGTTGCAGGGGCTCTATTCTTTCCAGTGAAATCACAACACAAAATGTACTAAGGAACTTAAGTAATAGCAGTGCATTTATGTATTTATTCACTAACGGGAAGAATCTCGAGACTAACGATATATGACGCAAATTAATGCAAATATTATTTGCAAATAGTCCCAAAATGATTATTTCCCAACTAGAATTAGACCTAGATTTTCGTTCACTGTTCTGTTTCTTTATGTTTTACAAAAAACAATGCTCAACCCCAATTTTAAATTAATAGGCTATAATATCTCAAATTAGCAATTATAGGCTCATCAGTGTCATAGGTGGCTTGGTAGCTCATCGTTAGCTACATATCATGTCAACATTATATTTATGTCAGATATGGCATTAATAGGCTACCTTCAGTGGCATTTACTGGGGGGAAAACTCCAATGTCATGAATAAGCTATCTGTTCCTTTAGGAACATGGTGGCCCATCAGGACTGCCTATGCATAGAGCCCGCGATCTTGTGCTATGCCCCTGCGAACAGGTGTGATGATTAAATGAGTGTCCATGACAACTGATGACTGGCGGGAAACTAGGAAGAAAGGAAACACAAGAAACAGGTAACTGATGAATGTAAACTAAAAAAATAAAATGAAACTAAACACACAGATTGTTACGATTATGAAACAATTTGTATAATTAAAAAAGACCGGTTTCCAGAAAGCTAATTAAAAGCATATCAATGCACAATACTTGTTGCCTCTCCTAAAACATTATTTGGTCAGAGTATACCTCAACTTGGGTCTCGATGAATGCACAGTAATCCTACAAATTAATCAAAATCCTCTTTCATACCACATGCTTTAATATAAATTGCATTATAATACTCAGTAAGATTAGGATCACAAAAGATGAATGAATATTTTATAAGCAGAAGTTTGCAAGGAGCGCATGGTCAGCCACTCCAACTGCTAAAGTAGTGCTAATCCTGGGGGTATTGAGGTTATTAGACTCAGGAAACTATTGTGAACTAGACTGCGGAGGATTAACACATCACATGTTCACTGGGCACTATAGGAGGTGCTGATGAATGGTGCTCGGATGATATCTTTTTACTAGTGCTGTCAGTTAAACGCGTTATTAACGCCGTTAACGCAAACCTATTTTAACGGCGTTAATTTTTTTATCGCGAGATTAACGTTCTTTTTGGTCTAACAAACTTTGTAGTTTTTTCACATGCTGTTGCAACAACTAGTAACGTTAGAAAAACTACAACACCACTCCGGGTGTAGCTAGACCGGAAACAAAACATCAGGCACGCTGCGGCTGCCCACACTTGTTTCGGCCATTAAAACAGTAGACGTGGATGGCAAGCGTGAGATGCCGAAATGAGAAACGTATTAAGCCATGGTTTAACTCAGGGGTCTTCAACTAAAAGTGCTTGTCTTGAGCGCTGCTTTCTGCTCTGATGGTGCGTAGCCTACACACCGGACGCGAATGAAGCGTTTTGCGCGAGTGATTTAAGTCAATGCAAAGACGCAAATAGACATTCTGCGGCGCGAATTAAGCGGCGTGCATGTCGCGTCATTCGCGTCCGGTGTGAGCGCACCATCAGTCTCTTCTTCACTGCATGCTTGACCGCGCGTCTGGGTCTGAAGTGAACGTAGTAACAGTGAGCATTGCAACGTTAACTGTTTCATTACGTCAAAAGGCTTCGCGGTCCGGAGTTCACTAGTTGGCGACCCCTGGTTTAACTGCACTATAGGCGGAGTCCTAGTTTACCTTGCATGTGCACTTTGTAATTTTATTTTGTATCACCCTGTTTTGATCCCTTAGAAAGGGCTGTTGAAGGGGCTGTTTGTGCAACAAAGTATTTTTTTCACCCTTTTATTGATGGACAGTGCTACATTGTGTGAGCGATTATTTGCTCCAAGTGTGAATGACTGCTTCAAGTGAGAATGTTGGTGTGAAATCGAACACTACAGTATGCCAATGTTGTTTTCAATAAAACAAACATTTGAACAAAGCAAGCCGATCCACTTTTCTATGTTGATAAGAGCATTAAAATAAGAAAAAATAATGGGACAAAAAGAAATGGGGCATTTAGAATAAATAAAAATGTGCGATTAATTGTGAGTTAACTATGGCATTAATGCGATTAATCGCGATTAAATATTTTAATCGTTTGACAGCACTACTTTTTACGTTTGCGATTGGATGATAAGCATCTTGCCATGGCAGCCATTTGAAGTTTGAATTTTACAACACAGATTAATGGAAATATAAATAGTTTCGCATGGAATACAGTATGGGGCATAATGCAGACCCATAATGTGGCAGCTCATACAGTACCTTACTGACATACTGCATGCTGTTACACGGCAATTGCCATTATTTTTATTCTAGAGCTGCAATGTTGCATTGGCTGCCTTTGAAAACACTAAGGAGAGTCTTAGGAGAGAACTGTGCATTTGCATAGAACTAGCAGAACTTGATCTGACCATATAAACTTATAATAAATTGTATAAATTAAAATGAAAGTATCTATATTAGTATTATCTCATTCTAATTATGTTAATAATGTTACATTATGCTGTGTGTGTTTCATTTCATTTCACATATTTTGTTCTCAGGAACAAATATCATTTATATCCAATCAATAAATGAGTAAAGAGAGTTATTTTGTATTATTTTATTATGTTTATAAAGCAAAAACATTTTTTTATTGCAACAAAGCAATTTATATATCACATCAAATTAAGAGTCAGTCATTAAAATAGAACAATTCTTTAATATGTCTTGAAGCACAGAGTTCATCCGGTCATGCATCTTTCTCATATGTCCTCATAGCGACAACATCATCCATGGTACATTTCTGTACAGTAGAATGGAAGAATAGAGAGAGAGAGAGAGAGAGAGAGAGAGAGAGAGAGAGAGAGAGAGAGAGAGAGAGAGAGAGAGAGAGAGATTAACAGCATGTTATCAATGGATGCAACACCTAATGAAAAGCCTAATCAAGCCTGATGGTTTTCTAATAAAATAATATAATATTTTTTTATTTTTATGTATATAGGTAGAGAAAGCATTTACAGTATAAATTGCAGATGGCTTGTACACATACCGCTATCATTTTGGAGTCCTGAATCTCTCTTTCAATTATTGTGGTCTTCCCCTCCCAGGACTGAGTTTGAATAAGTTTACCATCTGCGAGGCTCATAATAGTCTGAATAGGAGAATGAAGAAATTAATGAAACTGAAAGGACACATAATGCTTCCATAGTAAAATATAACACATTTTAAAATATATGTAGGCCTACTGTATATATTTGTTATATAGAATATCTATCTATTTATTTATTTCAATGCCTTACCTTCACTTTTCTGTCATCTGCTGTTGTCTCATCAAATTCTTCATCTAATTTGAATTTGATTTCCAGGGTCTTGAAAGTAGTGACAGCTTTCATAGAGATGAAGCCCTGGTCATCCAAAGCAATCGACAGACTGGGTTTTGCTAGGTTAGCCATTTGACGAGAGGCAAAACCAGCACCTGCAACCAGCAATACAGAAAATAACTCCTATAACAAGTGCATGACTGTAATAGACCTACAACTAGACAAAAAGTTTCCTTATGACATAAGTGCATGAATAAAAACATAGTTATATATTCTTATGTATATAAAACACTATTAGTCGATTTCTGTCTTACCTACAGCCTTCATGTATTCATCAAAATTGTCACTTGAAGTCATTTTCCATTTACCAACGAATTGCTCGACCATTGTTACAACAAAGAAATAACTGGATAATTACAACACAAGACGGTTTACTCTTTATTATATGTAGTGTTGCAAAAGGGCAGACGAGAGGGAGATTTAAAGAGTTTAGGAATAAGAGTCACCACCCGCTGACCAATCAGTAACTGTGCTGTGATATTTGAGAATTTGATTGGTTAACAGATTTTGAAAGGGGTGGGCTTGATAGATCTGTATTTGAATATTATCTAAGGTCAAAAGTCAAGCCATACTGTATAACAAATACTTACAATACTTAACAATAACAATACTTCTGTAGAATAATTAAAGTGGACATGTTGATTATGCTAATAATAATAATACATTTAACTTGACAACTTCTTTAAGCAACGGTTTTGTTAAGGAATTAGCCTTTGGACTGACCTGATGCAGTTTAGAGATGACAGACCCACATCAAGTGCAAAACTGAAGCTTTAGTAGCTTTTTTTAGTAGCCTGCTTGAGAGTCTTGGTCTTAAGGCCGGTCTTAAGACACGTTCTTTAAGGTCTTGGTCTTGTCTCGGTCTTGACAACTGTTGTGCTCTGTCTCAGGCTTAGAGGATTCGGGATTTTGTTTCAAGACTGGTCAAGACCACAACTACTGGGATATTAATAAATTGCTGGTGCATTGTCTGATTTATTTATTAACATCATTAATGTGATTAGATGTAAAACTTACTGCTTCAGATGCAATCAATAACTTAATATCTAATTTGATTTATTTATTGTGCCGGTTCAGAAATTGCGTCAGAAATGTCTCCAAAATCAATACAAATACTCACAAAATTCAAGATATTGTTGCAAAAAAGTACTTCTGGATTTGTATATCATAACATGTGATATAATTAAGTAATATCACAAGAGAAAGAGAGCTGTTTTCACAAATTT
This sequence comes from Gobio gobio, assembly GCF_949357685.1. NCBI lineage: Eukaryota > Metazoa > Chordata > Actinopteri > Cypriniformes > Gobionidae > Gobio > Gobio gobio. The sequence continues at coordinate 21,868,353 of NC_137108.1, read as the reverse complement.
GAGCATGACTGCAAACATGATATTGCTTTTATACAAACATTCAATACAATTTGTTTTACATTTTCCTCAACATTATTTATGCATTTGTAATTTACCAATTCAGATGCAACTTCTGTACCACCTCTACAGTGCAAAGATGAACTTGGTAACAGCTCTGTCTTATTCTAATTATATGTATTGATTAAAAATAAGTCATTTTACAGGCAGTAATGTGGATCTTTATGAATTGAAGGAGTGCTGGTCTGGTCTTGGTCTTGACTCTGTCTCAACCCCTCAAAGTCTTAGTCTTGTCTTGGTCTCAAAACACATTGGGCTTGGTTTCGACTTGGTCTTGGATTAGGTGGTGTTCTTGACTGCAACACTAGAATTTGCCTAAGAGTTCTGAATTTGCACTTGAGTCTATAATTAGGATGGATTTAACAAAACATGAAAAACCCACTGTAGATGGACTGCTTTAATGTATGTAATAGCCTACATGTTTTCTTTCTCGCTGTCCAAGTTTAGTGCAGAATGCAAACAGTGACCTCTGCTGGTGATGATAAGTAAAAAGCAAATATACATCAGCATTATAGTCCTGATAATAAAGACCATAATAGTCAGACATGAGGGCCATCAATAGGGTTTCTGTTTTTGATCACTCAGGATCAGTGCTGGAGATGATTACGCTGACATGTCAAACCAAAATAATGTTCATAGTTTGGTATTCAATGTAAACCATAAGCAACATTTCAAATCCACAGCAATCTTCAGTCATAACTTACAATCATAATTCGTAAGTTATATTATTCAACATGTTATATTACTCACAATTCATAATTGTGAGGAAAAAAAACTCAAATTTGATAAGCAAATTCATTTAGCAATTTCAAGCTTTATATTTTCAAAAGAATAATGTTATTGTAAAAAGTAGAATGATTAAGGAATTTACTTTTTTCCTGTGTTTCTGTCAGATTAATTGAATTCATATTTCAATACCCAACATCCAAACCATGTACAACACCTCCCAACTCTAATGCAAATGCTGGTTCAGTTTAAACAAAACAATAATAACATCTAAAACCAATTTACAAATATTGAATTTAAATCATATACCATTTTTGCCAAAATTCCATTGAAATTGATTATTCATTCATTAAAAATAAATATTTTCAAGGCAAAAATGCAGGTCATGCCTGGATTATATAACGACTTTAAAGTCATTAGAATACGTTTATTGATTCTCTCACCATTTGATGAGCATATGGTGTCATGATTGCATCTACTCACTTCACATCATTGAATCTCTTATAAAGAAAAATCATAAAGAATTCTCTGTGGCCTTTATGGTAAACCCATACATGTTTGCAGGGCAGGTGCATTGGCATCAAGCTTACCTCCAATTATTAATTAATTAAACACAGACATTAATTCCCCTTAATTAGTCATGTAGATGCTGTTGTCCAATCTCTGACCTACCAGATGACTGCTATTAATAATTAATTACAAGCAAATGTGGCTGTCTTTAGTATTGTAAATAGTAATTTACAAAAACAAATGTTCACACGTGTAGCAAATAACATTTACTAGTGCTTGTGTGTGTGACAAGTTAATTTACTCCCTTGACAAACAGTTTGTAGTGCGGCACATGAAAATAGCACAGAGACTTTAGGGAATCACAATTATGTGGTTGCAACCGCTAATACAGAATGAAACTAACCATAATGGAGTACACAATATAGCACAAAGGTCTTTGAGTGCAAAGATCTGCACTCAACAAAACAATAATTAGTTTTAGGAATCTGTAGAGAGCGGAAAGAGGGGGGAAATAAGAAAATGTAGGGCAATAACAGGCTTCTTGCAGTGGGATGATTATGTTATTACTTGTTCTGGTGCACTAACATCAATTACTGCCTTCCACATATTTTCCCACAGGCTGAACCTGCTCTCACTGCTGCTGAGCAGCTGCTTTAGTGGAATCCGTGTGGACAGTCTGACAGAAAGAATGAGACGAACTTCCCTGTCAAAAGGGTTTTCTGTTTTTGCCCTCTAAAATGATGGCATGCCTTTGCTCAAAAGATTGCAGCGTTGGATTATAAAAATTCGAATAGTATCTATCGAATAGGACAATACAAAAGAGATAATTATATCATATGTTTGCTTTGAATGTTTAAAATATTGAGTTTATATTATTATATAGCTTGTATTTGTCACAGTACAAGACACGCCCCCTCTGCAGCCATCAGTACCAGATCCACCAGAATTCTAAACATTTGCACCTGTTATCACTCATCAGTTCACCTTCATAAGCCATCATCTTATGCTATCGCTATCCATAGAGATTAGAAATACACACCATCCTCGAAAAACCGCTGAGTCGAGGTCGCATCAATCACTTCTCCCCCACACTCTGCATTGGATTCCTATACACAGAGAAGATCTCCTTTATGGTGCTGGAAGGATCCACCGCGGACATCATCCTGGGACGCCCACATTAACTGGAACACCGGAGAGATTCTTCAATGGGGTGAATCCTGTTTCCATGACTGCCTCGATCCGGTTACCAAAAGACCCTCGAATCATCAGCACAGTAATTCCAGTTCATCTCCACAAGAAGTTCCTTTGCATTCCACCACCATTGAGAGTCCTCCCACGGAGAAGGTAGTCAACATCCCCTCCAAGTACTGGGTGTTCCAGGATGTGTTCAGCAAGCGACTGGCGACTCAACTTTCACCACATCGGCCATGGGACTGCGCCATTGACCTGTTACCTGGGGCTACTCTTCCTAAGGATCCCGGAGCAGAAGGCCATGGAGGAGTACATCCAGGAAGCCCTTCAAGAGTTCATCCGACCATCAACATCCCCTGCCGCTTCCAGCATCTTCTTCGTAACCAAAAAGGACGGAGGCTTGCAGCCGTGCATTGATTACCGGACTCTCAATTCTCAAACCCTCAAATTCAATTATCCTCTTCCTCTGGTCCCATCAGCCTTGGATGCATTGCGTAGAGCTCACATTTTCTCAAAGCTTGACCTGCATTCTGATCTACTCCAGAACGATGACCGAACACCAACATCACATGAGAAGTTCTCCAGCTATCATAGCTAGTCCCATCCAATGGACTCTGGACAACCAGATTCGTCAGACCACAATCTCAGAACCTGTTTCGCCGGGAGGTCCTGAGGGGTGTATGTATGCACCATCTGCCTGTCGTCTGCCCCTCATGGACTCAGCTCACACCTCTCCGACCTCTTGACACCCAGGTAGCCAGTGAACCCTCACGCTCCTTCGCCAACGCTACTGGTGGCCCTCGATGACCCAGGATGTCTATCGATATGTCAAGGGGTTCTCAGTCTGTGTCATCACCAACACTCCCCGGTCGTTACCTGAAGTCAAGCTGGTCCCACTTCCGATCCCTCAACATCCCTGGTCTCATCTGGGAATAGACATCATGACCGATCTCCCAGCATCAGAGTCCAACACATACACATTTGTCACCGTCGATCGATTTTCAAAATTCTTCAAACTCCTAGGAGTCTGCATCAGTCTATCATCCGTTTATCATCCTCAAACCAATGGCCAGACTGAGCGCAAGATCCATGAAACCGGGAGATACCTGTGGTCATACTGCCACCAACACCAGAGCAGCTGGAGCCGGTTCCTGCCCTGGGCGGAGTATGCCCAAAACTCTCTGTGACAATCCACCACTGGGCTTACTCCATTACAGTGCATGCTAAGCTTCCAACCACCCTTGATATTAACCCTGGTCCGGCGAGTGAACATTTTTGTCCTCAAAGTTGATGTGTTAGAAGCAGGAAAAATGGACAAGCGTAAGGATTTGAGCGAGTTTAACAAGGGCCAAATTGTGATGCCTAGACGACTGGGTCAGAGCATCTCCAAAACTGCAGCTCTTGTGGGATGTTTCCGGTCTGCAGTGGTCGGTATCTATCAAAAGTGGTCCAAGGAAGGAACAGTGGTGAACCGGCGACAGGGTCATGGGTCGCCAAGACTCATTGATGCATGTGGCGAGCGAAGGCTGGCCCGTGTGGTCCAATCAAACAGACGAGCTGTAGGCTAGCTCAAATAGCTCAAGAAGTCAATGCTGGTTCTCGTAGAAAGGTGTCAGAATACACAGTGCATCGCAGTTTGTTGCGTTTGGGCCGCAGACCAGTAAGGGTACCCATGCTGACCCCTGTCCACCGCAGAAAGCGCCAACATGGGTACGTGAGCATCAGAACTGGACCACAGAGCAATGGAAGAAGGTGGCCTGGTCTGACGAATCATGTTTTCTTTTAATTTCAATCTCCCATTCTACCACATCCCAAAGGTGCTCTAAAGATCTAGTGATTGTGGAGGCCATTTGAGTTTAGTGAACTCATTGTCATGTTCAAGAAATCAGTTCTTGATGATTTGGGATTTGTGACATGGTACGTTCTGCTAGTCTTAAAGGGATGGACATAGTCAGCAACAATACTCAGGGAAGGCTGTGGTGATGCTCAACTGGTACAAAGGGCCACAAAGTGTGCCAAGAAAATATCCCCCACAACATTCACCAGGAGCAGCATGAACTGTTGATACAAGGCATGATGGATCCATGCTTTCATATTGTTTACTCCAAATTCTGACCCTACCATCGGAATGTCGCAGCAGAAACTGAGACTCATCAGACCGCAGGCAACGTTTTTCCAATCTTCTATTGTCCCATTTTGCTGAGCCCTTGTGAATTGTAGCCTGTTCTTAGCTGACAACACCTGCTGTGTCTTCTGCTGTTGTAGCCCATCTGCTTTGGTTTTGGACACATTTTATGTTCAGAGATGCTCTTCTCCAGACCTCTGTTGTAACTAGTGGTTATTTGAGTTACTGTTGCCTTTCTATCAGTTCGAACCAGTCTGGCCGACCTCTGCCATCAATGCTAGAGATGGTTGTGCATGAAAATCCCAGTAAATCAGCAATTTCTGAAATACTCAGACCAGTGCATCTGGCACCAACAACCATGCCATGTTCAAAGACGTTTAAATCACCCCCCCCCCCCCCACACACACACACACACCCCCCCAAGCCAAGAAAACGCACTGAGTTGCTGCTATCCAATTGGCTGATTAGATATTTGCATTAACATGTTGTGTTGATAAGCTTAGCCCATATGTTGCAATAGTTTACTGTCGTCTGCTGGTGAAGCACTATAATAACATTACAAAAAGCTTCTTAAAAAACGCAAACAACATGTTCACAGAACCCCAAACCTTTATTTTCACCAAAGTTTGCACACACAGAAATGAGAGGGGAAAAGACAAGTTTGGCAGCCGAAGACACTTCAAGCATATTTATAGAAGAGACAGTGATCTGAAAAATAAATAAATAAATCGAAATAAAATCATAATCATTCAGTGCATATTCTGCATCTGCCCATCACTTCACCTCTGGAGAGAAAGGACACAAATGCTCGGTCAACCTAACATGGACACACACACACTTACAGTACACACACTCACTCCAATCTCACCAAAATAAACCAAATAGAAAATAGTCACACGTCAAAGGCTGTAGTTGGGAGTATATGGGGATACATTCAGCTGGTAAAGATGTTACCTATTTTATCAAGCCAAACACATGTCAGAACATTCGGGGAGATACAACTCCTTTAATTATACCGCTGTACTAATGAAGATGTCCTGCTAGAGACAGATGACAAACATCAGCCTTGAGAGCCGAAGGCCTGAATCAATGTGTGGGTGTGGGGGAGGTCACCAAATAGAGCAACTGGATAGGAACTGGCTGGTTATTTTTTCCTTTTCTTTTAATATAATGCAGGCGAAGCTGTCTAGTCCAAAGGGTCCAGAAAGGGTGCAGTGTTTCCAATCGTCAGCCAACAAAAGAGTACGTTTGCAGATGTCGGCATGCAGATGTTCATAACATTTCAAGAGAGGGATATTTCATTTCACAGAGGTTAAGCAAAGGAACTAAAATACAGAATTTCAAATGAGACACTATTAACATGTTTTTATTTGTTTCAGTACTCATATCTCAAGCTATTTGTTCAGGAAAAAGTGGCTATGTCTTGATCATGCTGCATATAAACTTAAGTGCAATATATATTTATGAGTCTTGGGGTATGTTCGCTTTTTAAAATGTAAATCTATGTTGACCTGGGGCCTGAGCACTGAAGCTTTTTGCATTCTTCACAATTACACCAAACTTTACATCATTTAACACTGCAAACGTAAGCAAGCAGCTTTCTCACAACACCAAAAACCTTTCACATGATCAAACCAGACGTGCCTGAATCGAAAACAAATCTGACAAACAATAATAATAAAAGAATTAACACAATGTACCATGTAGATTTGATACATTTGATTTGTTATCATTCAATCTGATAGATAGATAGATAGATAGATAGATAGATAGATAGATAGATAGATAGATAGATAGATAGATAGATAGATAGATAGATAGATAGATAGATAGATAGATAGATAGATAGATAGATAGATAGATAGATAGATAGATAGATAGATAGATAGATAGATAGATAGATAGATAGATAGATAGATAGATAGATAGATAGATAGATAGATAGATAGATAGATTAAAAAAATGTATTTACAAAATAATACGTGTCTTCCCATTACTCTATGAAATCAAGCAAGACCGTTCAAACAGTATACGAGTGTGATACTAGTTGTTTTGACTGGTTTTTACCAGTGGTTGTGTGTGAGTGTGCGTGAGCAGGATAGGATGACAGGTTGGCTGATGAAGGGTATGAGGAGGACGAGAACTTCACGCTATTAGCTCTTCCCTCAGCTCCTTGTTCCTGCGGACAATTGCAGCATGTCGCTCCTGCTAGGACAAAAAAATACACATAGCATCACATACTATAATATTGATCATTCATTTAAGACTGAAATAATAAACATTAGAATAATTAAAGGAACACTCTCTAACTTCTTTGTTCAAAATGAACAAAATTTAAATAATGGGTCAATACATCGGTCCTTCTTCCAAAAATATGTTTTTGTCTTACCCTGATTCACTATGGTAAGCCTATTATAAGTGTTTATATTTGATGGTTTTCGTCGGTCGCTTGCCCGTGCGTGTCTCATCATTTCCATAAATAGAGAAACGTGGCTCCGGCTGCTCTGACGCGTGTATGGAGTGGGAGTGGAATAGGTTAGTTGTAAGCTAAAACTCGAACCTCCGGGGAACAGAGGAGAGTCTGCTGGCAACCCGTTAAAACATGCTAGCAGAACATGCTAATTCATGCTAGCAATGTCTTTCTCTCTTTCTTTCCCTTTCCACTTCACTAAATTTAAAGCTTATAACATCAAAGTTTGTCCCAACAAACTTTACTAATCTAGTTTCATTATGGGTTGTTGTAGCGCTGTGCTGGATTTTATTTTTCAAGAAGTGCCGTGCCTATTAATGGGTCTTTCTTCAGCTAGTCAGCTTGAGATCCTTTCTATCTAAACTGGTTATATCTCTAAAGCCTAGTAGTGAATGTTTTATGAGCAGTAGGATAATCTCTCTCTTTTTAGTTATGAGAAGAAGTTTTAGCTTCTTAGTTAAAGTTTTAGCGAGAAGTTATAGTTTACCTTTAACCAACAAACTAATCTAGGTAACACTTTAATTTAAAGTGACAGTTACATCTTACTACATGTTGTTACTAAATTAAATAATGCATAATTACAAGTAACTAACCCTAAAACAAACCCTAACGGTAACTCTATAGTAAGTACATATTTCTCAGTACTTATTTGAGCAACCTTAAAATAAAGTGTTACCATAATTGAGGTGTTTTGCTCACCTTCTCATGCAAGCGTTCTATCATGGCCGCCATGTAAGCCTCCCGGTTTTCCTTGATCTGCTCCATCTTCAGAATGAGCTTTTCCTCTGCCATCTTGCTGAAGTTGCTGTTCTCCTCCATGGCTTTGAGCAGCACATCTCTCTCGTGCTCACGTTTCTCAGCAAGAGCTTTGAGCACCTGAGCTTCCTGGGACTGTTGAGGAAAGCCATTATATACATGAGCATTCAAACAATGCAATTAAGGCGTGGAAGGGTATACATTTCCTGAGGGTTAAATTGATTTCAAAGTGGTTGACCTATATTTATTGATGCATTGATTCATGTACACTTGTCTGTGTTAATACAATTCTAAGCTTTATAGCTACAGCTAAGAACGCTTCTATACATTCAGTTCCACTAACCCTCCTGCGGTCCTCAGCAGCTTCCAGTTTCTTCTGGATGTCTTCCAGTGACACATCCCTCTTCTTTGGAGGGGAGGTGATGCTGTGGGCCACGTCTGACACAGGTGAGGGCGGTTTCAGGATCACCTCGAAGGCCTGGCCGGAGGCCCTTTTGTTTATGGGCTTTACTTCCATGTCTACAAGACAATAACCAATGTCAAGTGACCTCACTTAATAAAAGGGGCATAGATTCAATGAAAGCATGTCAATTAATTATTTCCTCATCAGAAAAAAAACATCATGCTTTGGTATATAATTATGACCAAGTCATAATTACGACATTGCTAAGTCAAAACTATGACATAAGTCATAAATGACAAAAAGTCTAAATTGACAAAAGTTAGAATTATGACATCATAAAAAGGAGGGAAAAAAAGTAAAAAATTATCATATAACTATGATAATCAAAAATCAAAATTGTGACATACAAAGTCAAAATTATGACAATAATGAGAAACTAAGTCAGAATTATGACATCTTAATGTCATATCTTGACATTAAGATGTCTTAATGACATCTTAAAAAAGTTAAAATTATGAGATACTAAGATAGATAAGTCATAATTATGAGATAAAAAGTCGAATTGACATAAATAGTCATTAAGAGTTAAAAAGTCATAATTATGACAAAATGTTTAATTATGACCTTTTTATCTCATGATATTGACTTTTTGTCATAATTATGACTTAGTATGTCGTCATTTACACTTTTTATATCAATTTGACATATTGTCATAATTTCAGTTTTTTTATGTCACAATTATTTAATAAAGGATGATTTTTTTCTTATGCGGCGCAAATAGACTTCCATAGTTAATTCATGTTTCAATTAATTTATCTTTTCATAAATTTCCGAGCATAATTAATCAAGATTCTGATCAAGAAATGATCAGCATTTTTAATGCGTTCTTATATTAATTGTATTATTATTATATAAATATCAGTTACACTCCACAACAAGGCCCTAACTAACAACAAAAATGTGCAATACATTTGTTACAGCAGATATTAATGTTTGGTAATAAACATTAGGTAATACAATACGACTGTTCAGGTTAGATGAGAGACAACTTTTGAATATAATAATGTTTTCGTAAATTCTGAAATTAACATTAAGATTAAAATAACGTTTTAGAATTGCATTGAAAGTTAATGTTAATGTAGATGACTAATGCTAACAAATGGAACCTTATTGTAAAGTGTTACCAAAATAGCATACGATATTCATTTCAAATGCGTCAAATGAAAACTCATTTGTTCTCTCACTTACCTTCAAACTCACAGACGAGGTTGTTGCGTGTCTGTGGGCTGAAGCAGGAGCAAATGAGCGAGAGCATGGACAGCTCCTTCATCTTCTCTTTGTATGCTGGAACAACACAAAATTGGTCCCTTGTTAGTCGTACACACACCCACTATAGGCTGCTCGAGCCCAAATGTGCTGAAGTTTACAGGCCAGAGCATATCGCCCGGTCTCTACAGCTCTTTAGAGGATTCAATTGGGGGCTATAACATACCCTGTACTTCATCTCTGAGTGTCTGTCTCTATGATGCTTCAACTGAGCGACTGATCGACACTGCTACTTTACCTACATTAGCTCTTTTCAAAAGCTTATTATATCATTAGAGTGGTGCACAATGAAAATAATGTATTCATCAGAAATTCAGTGAACAAGCATATCTCTATATATACACCGAAAAGAATATTGTCGGATTTAAGTACATTTGACAAATAGTTACAAGCAACACATTGCATTAAATTTGTGTGAAAGAATGTGAAAGACAAAGTATTTTATTGTAAAACATAATTCCAATAATCTTTGTTTCATTTACAACTTACAAAAAAGCATAAAAAGTGGAAAATGGAGTCTACCGAGATCATTTTTCCACAATCAAACAAATGGAGCTTGCAGGCTCATGAAAAATGCAGCGGGCACACTAATGACACTTCTCATTTCCTGCCCTCTGTAGCGTTTTACAGATTACAAGCACATCCAACAGCCCATTAGCAAGAAAATTACAGTCAGACACCAGTCAGACTAGGACATGCTAAACAAGTATTGTACTAAATAAGAAAATCAAGGAAATATGATAGTCATCATATAGCTATATCCCATATTTCCAATGTCCAAATCACATGCAGGAGCAATTTCCTGCCCGGGTCACAGACTGGTGTCCAACATAAGTGTCAATACTTATTTGTCCGGTGCTGCAAAGGCCACCATGCAGCATCCCACTGCTGCAGGGCTGGCCGGTCTCCCAATCTGCGTCTCCTCGGCCTCCTGCAACTCCCCAGCCATTCTTAGCAATATCAACAAGCGGGCCCTCGGCTCGGGAGCCTTCCACTGATCAATGAATCCTGACAGAACAGCCCGTGAGCGATTCGGAAAGGCGACTTTACTGCTTCAGTAATTCTACAGGATACCCAGAGCCCGAAAAAATGCACAGTGAAATCCGCCCATGCCATCTGGTCATGAATTGCATGGATCTGACTCCACAACAAAACAGAGGCTACAATGGACATAAACACAATAGATAATTTAGATTTGTTTTCTATATCTATTTTCTATACTAAAATGAGCAGAGCTATATCAATGTTGTTATGTTACAACAATGCACGTGATGAATGAGCCAGGCCTGTGCGTTATATCTCAAGATGAGAATGCTTTCGGCTTCTAAATGCATAAAGGGACTCATTTAAAAAATAAAATGAATGAGAATCTGTCACCTTATCTTCGATGCCAGTTTATATGCCAGCACTCAGGCTTCATGTCTATTGGAACAAGGACGATGACATCCATAACCAAAAAACTGCGCTAATTGTCATGATTATTCCTTATAAAGCAAGAATCGCGAGTTAAATATGGGTTATTAAGGTTAATGCTCCATGAGGAGGTATTCGTGTGGTTTTTATGGCTATATTGTCTGGGCAGCGTTTCTTGGGTGCGGTCTTTCTGCATTATGATGCGCGGCAGCAGGAGCAGGTGCGCCATCGCCAATCATCTTACATATGTCACTATATCGAGACATTTACGCATGCTTGTTTATTCTAATTCATAATGCAAGTCACATTCACTTCACTGAATATTCTAAACTATATTAATGGAGGAAATGCGACACGTACCTTTGTAGGATGCCTCCGATCATGTAAACGTAGACTCGAGTCGCAGTTGCTTATACAATGTGTTTTATGCACGAATAGGCTTTACATAAGAACTATATTAATATAGCATTGTGCGTATTCTGCATAGATCGTGCATGGTATAACGCTCAGTAGATCTTTTCATAGACAGGCTCGGTCTCCATTAACACGTCTACAAATGCCTGCAACAATGGATTAAGATGACAAGTGAAGAAATGCGCAGCACGTACCGATAGCTGTCTTGGCCATGGTGTCCTTTCTTGAATCCGTATAAATTTCCACAATGGGTCGTGGTTTGTGCCAGTGGCGTTGAGAGAGGATGATGCTTAAGGCACTGAGTCAGCAGAGCACAATGAGGAGCGCGGAGGGATGTGAGGAATGGGAGCGGCTGACTTATGATCTAGTCGGCGCGCAACAGCAGATTGGCCACCGGCAACACTTCACTTCACTGACGTGTGTGGGAGGAAAAAAACTGGCCTGCATCTAATCGAGCGCTAGATGCTGTAACTATCGCGATAAACGATATTTTAAACACGTACTTGGCTCAAATAAAGTCATTATGGAATTAAAGTAGATTCTTATTTTTAAGGAATATTGTAGAATGTATTCTAAATGATGGCCTTCATACCACCATAATCTTTAATCAAAATAACTTCCCCTAGCCTCGTCTCACAATGAAATCTGTTCTCCGATGACGTGTTTGCTGCCGCGAGGGCGGGACAACCTGTCACTCACATGACATCACAGCCATAGCAAACCACAATGATCCACAAAATCAAATATAATATTAGTTGTAAATTGTAATATTGGAACCCTGTTGCAAATGTTCTGATTTGTGTAATTTTGTAACATTAAATAAACATCAACAAAATCATAAAAAAGGCAAAATGGGGAACAGAGTTTTTATTTTATTAAACTGCTGTACACAAGTCAACTAAATATATAACATTGTTATATGTCTTAGTACATATTGTGCCTTTAAACCAACATTTGGCCCCAAAATCCAAATGTTGGTTGAAAGGAACAATATGTAAGATAAACCACGAAAATGTGTATATATTTTGTTGACTTGTGTACTTACATTATCCCAAATTTTTCCAAGAATGTTTAAATCCAAAGAAATCAGCAATTTTAACCAGGACACGGACCGTGTCCGTGCGTCACCTATCAATGAAATCATACTCGCGTTACCCTCGATTTATCTTGTAGAAACTTGGAGACACCAAAGACGCTTTAATATATATTAGTTCTTAGTTTTATCAGACAGGTGAGCAACTGTTTGGATACATTCATCGACAGAAAAAAAAAATCATTGTTGTATAGCTCAACACAGTTAGTTTTATTGTTTAAATCTCGTTTTCTTGATTTACCGCAAGTACCATGTTTTTTATGTCTAATATCAACCTTACTGCAGCGCCAGTGTGCAACAAGTGTCTTAGCCGCCGAGCGAACGCACTGAGTAGCATTGAATAGGCTTTCCTGTAGCTCAAACAGTAGAGCATAGCGCTAGCAACGCCAAGGTCATGGGTTCGATTCCCAGGGAAAGCAAGAACTGACAAAATGTAAAATGTGTGCCTTGAATGCAATGTAAGTCGCTTTGGATAAAAGCGTCTGCCAAATGCATAAATGTAAATGTAAATGTAAATGATGGCCCTTCATACCACCATAAGCTTTCATCAAATAACTTCTCACAACGAAATCTGTTCTCCGATGACGTGTTTGCTGCCGCGAGGGCGGGACAACCTGTCACTCACATTACATCACAGCCATAGCAAACGACAATGATCCACAAAATCAAATACAATATTAGTTGTAATATTGAAACCCTGTTGCAAATGTTCTGATTTGTGTAATTTTGTAACATTAAATAAACATCAACAAAATCATAAAAAAGGCAAAATGGGGAACAGAGTTTTTATTTTATTAAACTGCTGGACACAAGTCAACAAAATATATAACATTGTTATATGTCTTAGTACATATTGTGCCTTTAAACCAACATTTGGCCCCAAAATCCAAATGTTGGTTGAAAGGAACAATATGTAAGATAAACCACGAAAATGTGTATATATTTTGTTGACTTGTGTACTTACATTATCCCAAATTTTTCCAAGAATGTTTAAATCCAAAGAAATCAGCAATTTTAACCAGGACACGGACCGTGTCTGTGCGTCACCTATCAATGAAATCATACTCGCGTTACCCTCGATTTATCTTGTAGAAACTTGGAGACACCAAAGACGCTTTAATATATATTTGTTCTTAGTTTTATCAGACAGGTGAGCAACTGTTTGGATACATTCATCGACAGAAAAAAAAATCATTGTTGTATAGCTCAACACAGTTAGTCTTATTGTTTAAATCTCGTTTTCTTGATTTACCGCAAGTACCATGTTTTTTATGTCTAATATCAAGCTTACTGCAGTGCCAGTGTGCAACAAGTGTCTTAGCCGCCGAGCGAACGCACTGAGTAGCATTATAATATAACTTTTTAACACACTCAAATAATGTGTCTAATATGATAAACAGCACTGACCAGAAAAAGCGAAAGCGGTCGTCAGTTCTGTGAAATCCAGGCGCCATCAAGCTACACCTTTGTTTTGAATAAGCGTCCTCTAGCGGTGAAAAACTGCACATTGTGGCTTTAAGAAAGATATGTGCTTTTTTACAATAACTTAATTTGCATAAATACTGAGGTGGAATGAGATTATTTACTTGTCTTGCGCGATGTACAAATGTTGCAAATTAAGGCATTTATTTGGGTGTGTTATTATTTACCAAATTATGTTAATTTATATTTTACTCCTACACAATTTTAAGGAATGTAAAAATTTTGTAATGGACCCCTTTAAGGTCAGACTTTGATAACATGTTTTAACAGTCAACAGCATCGTAAATCCAGCAAAGTTTTTTATATATATATTTTTTTTTAAAGTGTATGTACATTTATAATACTATACTTTGTATTATATTTGCATTAAATGAGAAAAAAAACTAGTTAACGCTGCTGTGAGGGTGTTTCTAATACAGAGGCTATGGGAATGATGGTAAAATTGACCTATTTTTTCTCTTCTGACTGCCATTATCAATCTCTATCTATTTTTCCTCTTTTTGAAAGTTGTGAAAACACTATTGTGTAGTTTTTCTTTTGCCATTTGAGCAAATGGAAACACAAAAAATATAGGCCTATTAAATATAAGGCACTATCCTACACCCGGCGCAATGCGGCGCCACGCGCAGCGCAAGTGTTTTTTGCTAGTTTCAGCACAACAGAGTTATCATTTTCACGTCCAGCGCCAGGTTGTTTAAATAGCAAATACACTTGCGCCCATTTGTTCGACCATGGGCGTGCTGGTTTGAAAACGAGGTGTGTTCAGACGTATTGTTGGCACGTTGCTATTTTTAGGTAACTACAAAAAACGACTGCAGTATTTTTTGTGTTATTTAAAGGGTATGTTAGTAATATATGCCTATAGGCGGGTGCACAAAACGCATACACTCTGCTTATTACACACACACAGAGACGCGCAGCAGCACAAAAAACATTTTTAAATATTAAAAATAAAAGGATTCCTCTCTGGAGAAGCATTAAGGCTTTCCGCTCGCAAATTCCGCCATGTAAACAGCAAATCCGCCATGGCGCGAGCGCAACTGGCTTTTAAAGGGAATGGGAGATGAGACTCTGATTGGTTTATTGCATGTTACACCCAAAACACACCCATGACTCATTAAGAGACTAGGTACAACCCTTTTGGACCATGTGCCGGGTGCACCAACCATTTTTTCAGTCGTTAAACTAGCAAAACTGGATTCAGACACGCCCTAAGTGCTTCTGCGCCATGCGCTTCAGACCACACACTTAGATCGTTAAAATAGGGCCCGTAGTCTCATTTATCGGTATAAAAGTTTAAACAAATATGACGACTTCTGAGAAGCCCGGAAATGGAAGGGTCAATAGGGATATCAAGCAGAATCAAACAAATGCTAGGCAAACAATTGCGAACAAATGTCTAAAACCCCCATACTAGGTTAATTTTATGTTAAATAACAGTTATTCAAATATATCTAAAAGGACTCCCAAAAAATGCTAGCCTGACAAGCCAAACCCACATCAAGATGTTGGGTCTGGAAACACACCATTGGCAGGGCTCAATTCGAGGGGGCGGGATAAATGGTTGTCTTTCAAATTCCAACTGCACGCAATAGGATAGCGCTACAACCAACCAGAGCAACGAAGAAGGTGAAGCGGAGCTAGTTGATAGATTAAACATTCGCCGGCAACTCTGCCATCATTATGTTAAGCCCGCCCACCGACTCTATACACGATGTGATTGGCCTGACCAGAGTTTGGTTTTTCCAGCTTGCAAGCCAAAGGAGAGTTGCTACTACTCTGCCTGCAAATTATATTTGCTGCCGCTAGGGTGTGTCTAGATTTCTAGGCTAAAGAATTTTACCAAAATGTAAATATTAGGGATGCACGATATATTAGCCAACATATCGGTATTGGCAGATATTAGTTCATTTTTAATGTTATTGTTATCGGCACAATAAGATTAATAAAACTTGGCCGATATACTGTATTAAAGCCGATAATAATTATAAAAAAATAATAATTAATTATTTCCTTCAGCCAAGACACTTCAGATGCACGCTGTTCCCCTTGATGGTTTTGAATTGCTTGAAATATTATTGGAATCAGTTCCAAAATTAGAAAAAGGAAAATACAGTTAAGTGCAACGCAAACCGGTCAAATAGGCTACATAAAATTAGAATGAGAACATCATTATAATTGTTTGGTAGGGACATGGCTTTTTTTTCTTTTGTAATCAGGCTCTCAAAAATTTTGATTTAGATTTATTGCTCAATGTATCAATTATCGGCTTTCAAATATAAAGAATTATCGGTTATCGTATCGGCCACAATTTTCATATCGATGCATCCATAGTAAATATGTTGCAAAAAACTACATACTAAGATCATTTCTGTTGAGGCAACTCAGTTGGCTCTGACAAGTTTCTACTAATATTCTCTATTACATTTTCAAAGTCTTAATGGACTTTGATGTGCATAATAATGTTGTCACATTGTTGACACTTGTTTATTGCATTAATATATATATATATATATATATATATATATATATATATATATATATATATATATATATATATATATATATATATATATATATATATATATATATATATATATATATATATATATATATATATATATATATATATGAGAAATGAACTTCATACAACTTCCATTTATTAAATTATTTATTCTTTGTGTTTTATTTCTCAGAATACTGTATAACAAAACATTCAGTGACAGAATTTGAAATAACACTGCATGTTAAACATTAGAAACTTAATTAAATATTGATTAATATTTCTCCTTAAGACGTTTGTGATCATTACAGTAGAATTTTACAGTTTGTTTGAAACAACCGTACAGTGACAAAAATAATGCAAGAGAGGTTTACTCTTATTAAAAAATGTGGACCCTTCTAATGTAACTAGTGCTATAAATGCTTAATTCTCCTCTCATTTCTAAGACATCTTTCCCTTTTACACAACTACTTCATCAGGAGTAGTTTAAATACAGCGCACTTTAAAACAAAAATAAATAGCCGGTATTTAAGACAAATCAAACAGTCTAGAACATAATGTGCCTATTACCATTTCAAAACAAGTAAATTAAGCTATTAAATTCAAGGCATGAATTTGCATGAGCTTGAGTAAATTAAGGTATTTCTGTTACTTTGGTCATTTTTTATAAAACTGGGTCAACTTATAAGAGCTGTGTTTTTTACCATATATTAATATAATCATTGTCCTGATTAAAACTCTACTGTTCCCCACCTTCAGCTCAGGACTGTTCTGAAAGTTTGCTTGGAGAGCTTTCTGACAAGTAGCGAACTAGCTTTTCTTGGAGGCATTCAGCTTCTTTTTGATGTAATGTCCGACCAGGGACTGAGGTCGCTGCTGGTAGTTATTCAGGACGTCATGAGAGCTGGTCAGCTGGTCTCCTTGGAGTCTGTCCAGCAGTGCTACACACACAACCGCAGCTGAACACACAGGAAAAAAAGCTTACGAAGGAAGCATCTCAACTCATCCACAATAAACAACATTAGAAGGTTTAAGGAGTTAGTTCACCCAAAAATGAAAATCGTCCCATAATTTAGTCGCCCTCAAGCCATCCTAGGAGTATATGACTTTCTTTTTTCAGCCAAACACAATCTGAGTTATATTAAAAAATATCCTGGCTCTTCAGAGATTTATTATGGGAGTGAATGGTACCTTTTTTAAAGCCCCCCCCAAAAAGCGCATCCATCCATCATAAAAGTAATCCATATGGCTTCGGGGTGTTAATAAAGGCCTTCTGAAGCAAAGCGATGAGTTATTGTAAGAAAAATATCCTTATTTATAATTTTATAAACTATAAATCACTGGCTTTCAATAACGGTCATATGCGAATCTAGTTCCGGCCGAAGAGTGACCCCTGACCTGAAGCATGACTAGGTGATAGGTGTAGCGTAAGCTTAAAGGGTTAGTTCACCCAAAAATGAAAATTCTGTCATTAATTACTCACCCTCATGTCATTTGACACCCGTAAGACCTCCGTTCATATTCGGAACACAAATGAAGATATTTTTGTTGAAAGCTGATGGCTGAGAAAGGCTTCAGATAGGCCTCCATTGGCATTCAGTACATTTACACTCCCAAGACCCATAAAAGGCACTTAAAACGTTGTTACAAAGTCCATCTCACCACAGTGGCTCTACAATAATTGTACGATGCGACGACAATAGTTTTTGTGCGCAAAAAAAATCG
The DNA here is from genome assembly GCF_949357685.1 of Gobio gobio. Classification (NCBI taxonomy): domain Eukaryota; kingdom Metazoa; phylum Chordata; class Actinopteri; order Cypriniformes; family Gobionidae; genus Gobio; species Gobio gobio. The sequence continues at coordinate 21,850,159 of NC_137108.1, read as the reverse complement.
AAATAACACCTTTATCCAACTTCTTATTGCCTTCCGTGTATGCCTCCACGACGCATGCGCGAGAATATGACGCAGTTCCGGCGCTCGGACATATGACCCAGAAGCGATTTGTTTACAATCAGAGGAAGACGCGCGTGTCTAAGCTGTTGGATTCTACATTGATCGTGCTTTAGGTCTCAGCGTAGTTCTCAAAATGGGGCTTAAGTGTGCATTTCATGGATTCCCGAACGCTGGCGCTACATCATATTCTCGCGCATGCGTTGTGGAGGCACACACGGAAGGCAATAACAAGTTGGATAAAGGTGTTATTTTGATTTTTTTTTGCGCACAAAAACTATTGTCGTCGCAACGTAAAATTATTGTAGAGCCACTGTGGTGAGATAGACTTTGTAACGACGTTTTAAGTGCCTTTTATGGGTCTTGGGAGTATTAATGTACTGAATGCCAATGGAGGCCTATCTGAAGCCTTTCTCAGCCATCAGCTTTCAACAAAAATATCTTCATTTGTGTTCCGAATATGAACGGAGGTCTTACGGGTGTCAAACGACATGAGGGTGAGTAATTAATGACAGAATTTTCATTTTTGGGTGAACTAACCCTTTAAGGCCTGTACACACCGGGACGAATATCGCGCACACTTATTGCCAGCGTTTTTCGTGACGTTTTTCGGCGCGTCTTGAGTGTTCACACCCAAGCGATTTTCACTGGCAATGCGCCGAGTGAACGTGCACATTCAGTGGATGGCGCTCCCTGTACACAAGCTGGTGCTGCAGCATTTTACGCTTCTGACACTCGCTTGTCACACAGAAGAAGACGAGAGACAGTATTTACGTGCTTGCCAAAACCACATATATATTATGTCTATGGCCAAAACCATTCACACACTTTTTGCTAACTGGCAAGCAGCATTAGCAGCTCATCTTCTTCTTTGTCTACTTACTACTTCTTCGTCGTATCAATGTGTGCTCGGCAAGACCGATTTTGTGCTTGAGCGCCACCAAGTCGTGTTTTATTGTCACCTCAGCAGCTAAATCCACGTGAACAAAAGCGCTGATTTCATTGGTCGGCCAGTTTTTAACGCAGCGCATTAAAATAAAAAAACGAACCTGAGGCGTTCTTTTTTAAATTACGCTTTTACGCCTGGCGTTTTGCACGTCATTGTGCACACTCACATTGGCGCCCATTGTTTAGTCACGAGGCGTTAAACGTCTGCGATGAACGTGCGCGAAAATCGTCCCGGTATGAACAGGCCTTTAGGCGAAAGTTAGTCTCAGCCTCAGACGTTCAGAGTTTCGAAGTCGTCATCTGATTGTTTGAATTCTACAGTTTGTCCGCAAGACGTGTGTGTTGCGTTCTTAAACGCCAAACTCCCTCGTGGAAGAAGAGCGCCGTCGTGTTTACAACTGTGACAAGAAGCCCTTATCAGGATCAACTAAGACCCAATCCCATTTCTACCCCTTAGCCCTTCACTTTCCCCTTCCCCTTTGTTTTTTTGCGCGTTCACGTGAAGGGGTAGGGATGTCTCGATTCTCTTTTGGTTGGAATGGTATGGGTAAGGGGAAGGGCCAGATAGCACTCCAAACGAAGATTTTTTAGGACCACACTTCGAAACGAAGGGGTATGAGGAGTTTCCCTGCATACACGACTGCGATGCTTCTAGAATGTGTGTATGTTGCCACTCGGGATCGATCACTTGTGTGTCACCTGGCTGCCAGTTTCTCTGTAGCTTGCTAAATCTTCTTCGCACTATTTGAGGGATGTGAACACAAATGAATAATAGTTAAAAATATATATCTGGTCATCCGTCATAACGCAGTCAATATTTACATCACGTATCGTCTGTAACCTCTTGCGTTACCTAGGCAACGACTGACTCGTTTATATTACATTGCAAAGTGCTCCGTTATCGCAGCACCACAGTAGAAAATGAAACCATATCCGTACCGGCCGGCTCCGATCAGCACGGAATGGTTAATAAACAAAGAGAACAGTTTGCCCTGATGGAAAAGCGGCTCCACCAGTCTTGTATGTTCTGTATAATTCTGTATCGTCTTAGGAAGGCTCATACGTTTTTGAACTGAAAACGAGCACCGTTTTATTAAGTCCAAATACAGCTCAAAACTACGTTGGGAGTGAGTAATTTGTTGAACATACTCGTGCCTGATTTCTGTTAGATAGCCTACGGACTTCACTGCTGTTCATACTGCTTAAATGTTACAGGACACTAATAAAAGAAACGGTGTATGATGACATATGACGTGTAATGGTATAGTAGTGGTGTCCCATTTCTTAGGGGAATATTTTCACCCCTATGCTTTGCCACTCTGTTTCAAGGGGCAAGGGGAATGGGTAGGGGTAGGTGTAGGGGTAGGGGAAGGCGAAGGGGTATAAAATAGAATTGGGATTGGGCCTTAACGCTGGATTTCCAAAAGTATCGGAAGTTTGTGGCTCCATTGTTGCAGTAAACTTGCACAACATTCTTGAACGATTCATTTAGAGACGCACCCCGGTCTGTTATTGCAGGGACATCGACTTTACATTTTCACGCCAATAAACATGACACCGAACAAATCAAACTGTGATTGTTTTTTTTTTAAATATAACTCCAATTGTGTTTGGCTGAAAGAAAAAAATTATATACATCAAGGGTGGTTTAAGGGTGTGTAAATTATGGGATAATTTTCATTTTTGGGTGAACTAACCCTTTAATGTCTAACCATTTAAAGAGGGCAATCTCAAGTCAGCTCAAACAGACTAACTGCAATAAAAGATCATAAACCTCTAGCCCCCGTTACAAATGCATAAACGCCCATTTGTATGAACCTAAACAACCAGTGGAATAACACATACTTATGCAAGTATTAATTATTAACTTGAAGAAATGGTGTGTTAAAAAAACGACATACCTCGAAGATTGCTCAGTTTGCACATGGCCGCAAACACAGATGACTCCATCTCAATGTTACGAACCCCAGCGGCATAGGCTTCAGCAAGATAGCTCTGTTTATCTTCTTCTCTGTATGAGCAGAGGGCACCATCCAGCCGTGCTTGACCTTTACAAAGGCAGAGCTTTCAAATACAGCATATATATTATACTATAGATTTAAGACTTTATTTAAAAATAATTCTACCTTCATAGAAGTCAAGGGTGCACATTGTGTTAGCAATGACAGTCTCAAACTCTGCAAGTTCTTTGCCACACTGAAGCAGCTCCTCTGCAAGTTCCCCATCCAGTTCTGTGCTCCTGACCACTGGTTTACCCAGGATGATCTGCTCAAGTCGAGGCTGAAACACAGAATCCACCGACTGTTTGGTAACCACCACAGTCCCTGGCTTTAACCCTGACAAAATACAGACAGAAAAACAGCTCGAAGGAAACTAGTAAGGAAATGATTCATACAAATCCTGTGGTTTACAACACCAGGGTGAAGTTAGAGCTAATTTTGAAATCATGGGAACACCCTTTTGATTAAGTAGTTCAATGGTAAAAGCAGTGTACCTATTCCGCCTGACGTTCCGATGCGCACTACGGTGACATTAGTGCAGCGGGCATGGTACAGGAGCTTGATAAGCTCATGCAACATTATAGAGATTGACGGGATGCCCATGCCATGCTAGAACACAGAGAATATTCAATGTTAAAATTCAGACAAACTTTGTTTGCAATGACCTGAGCTTGATCTAAATTAAATTATGATCTGATTCAACGGGATGGTGTAGACCTGAAATAACCCGATCAACAGGAAACATTTTTTTCATTATTTTGAATTATCTTGTGCACGTTCATTCCAATTAAAACGAGTGCATGTAAACATACTTAGTTGGACAATCCTTCGGAAATCATTCTTATATGATGATTTGGTGCTCAAGAAACATTTCTTATTATCATCACAGATGAAAAACTGCTGCTTAACATTTTTTTGGAAACTGTGATTGATTTTTTTTTTTTTAAGTCCAAAAGAACAGCATTTATAAGAAATAGAAATCTTTTGTAATATTATAAATGTCTTTATATTCATCACAAATGTCAAGTTATAGTTTTGATGAATTTAAAGGGATAGTTCACCCAAAAATTTGAATTTTGTCATTAATTACTCACCCTCATGTTGTTTCAATCCCTTAAGACTTTCGTTCATCTTCAGAACACAAATTAAGATCTTTTTGATGAAATCTGAGTGCTTTCTGTCCCTCCATTGACAGCTACGCAACTGACACTTTGATGCTTCAAATAATAATTTAACTCTTAATTTTCTGAAGAGACTTGACAGCTTTTATTTGCATATAAACATTGATCAGCGTTCTTAAACAGAATCTCAACCGAACCCGTTTGATGCGCGAAAACAAACCTCACCGGTTCTTGCGGAAGCTCAAATGTGCTGCGTAACACATGAGAATGAACCTCATTAGTTCTTGCACGTCAAAAAAACATGCCTGAGCTTCCGTTTATCATAACTGAGGTGTGCGTTGATGAATGTTTATATGTGGAAAAAAGCCTAATTTGAAGTTGATATCACAAAAATTTGAAGTCCCCATGAGATTCTGTTTAGGCACTATACCAAAAATAGCCACCGGGTGTCACACATCCCATTTTTTTTTTATGCATTTTCCTGTCAATTTCTGTCTAAATATCACTTCCATCACAAAAAGAAAAAAAATAGGAAACCTTGAGGTCTTTCCGACGATATGTGTTTTGTCAAGATTAGAAAAGATTTTGATTATAAATACATTTTGTAATATGAAACATGACTCCGTTTCCATGGTAACGCAACGTTTGATTTAAAACCAGTTTTCACAGGATGAATTTTGAATTCGTAAGCTTTCAAGTGATACCTAATTTATGATAATTACTAAAATATATGATACGAAAAAAAGGCGATCAAAAAAAAAAAGGAGCGGGACGGTGACAGTTAAGTGGTTAATGATAGAATTTTCCTTTTTTTAGGTGAACTATCCCTTTTTAACGCATCCTTGCTGAATAAGAATTTCGTTCAAAAAGATAAAAATCTTACTGACCCCAAACTTTTGGAATAGTACTGTACATACTCACACTGACAGACAGCACAGGTCCAATTTTGTACATGGCATAGCGATCGGTTCCTGCACATATATTTGGATATTCTGCGTTGGGGTCTGAAAGCCCCAGTTCTTTGGCAATGTATTCAGTGAAAGACTTCATCCTCCATGCACTTCCCCCTACGCACACAAACTGAGACAAAAAAGTACAACCAAGTGGGTTAGACAGACCCAGATCAACCTAAACGAGTCATGTTTTAGTGAGAAATTAAAGTGAATTAAAGTTTACTTTGACATCTCCAAACATCGCTGCTAAGTCATGAGTGGATGTTCCCAGGTTAAAATGGTAAAGGATGTCATCTGTCATGGAGTCTAAATGGGGATTGTTCACATAAATTGACCTATTCAGGGAAAATACAAGTTTGACAGTTATATGATAGCGGTTGGTTATTGTCCCTGGTGTTACGAAACGGTTTAATGTAACACTTTAACAACACACCATAACGTAATAATAGTCAGTCAGGAGGACTATGTAACCCAGGGGTCGTGAGAAGTGCTCTGTGAGGAACATCATTTCCGTTTTGTATCGCTTATAATATAACTGAAATAAACGTTTGAGCCCAGCGAATGAAATCGGTCATTTATCCAGTGCGCTATACAATGCTTTGGGTTGCGTTACGAATATCTTTACATAAAACACTGAATGACATATATCGCAAATCAAATGAACACATAATAGAGAATAAGGTAATAAATTAATACACTATCATATTCTTTTCATTCGCACCTATCGCATGCCCCGTTCTTCTCTTCGTCCAGCGGCATTTTCAGTTTCCTCCTGACATGAGAGATGGAGACATCAACAGATTACTTTTCAACGTAAAATTGTCTGGTCTAACAACTAAATGTCCTAAGCAGAATACTTTATCGAACAATAAAATGGATTAAACAGCATTCCTAAAAAAAACATATCTCTCAATGGAGTTCAGTTACCGTAAGATGTTTATAACGCCTCCTGATCCAGTGTCCGGTCCGCCAGCAAGGTCACTTGCTAAAATACCGGCAGGTTCGGTCAGTTGCAGTTGCTGTAAAACATCCGGCTGTGCCGCTGGTGCGGTGTACGTGACGACACCGCATGGGAAGAATAGTGGTTTTTTTTTTCTTTTTTCTTCGCAAGCCCCGCCTCCTGCGGCAGGATGGGCAAGCTGAAGCAGCGGACTGGACAGTTGAGAAGTCCTTCATAGTAACGATCAAGATAAAGGCGGGGCCTCATTTCCGTAGGTTGGATGCTGACGTGATGAACAACACACAACATTGTGCTACTTTTAAATTTTTTACCTGAAATCACATTACATTAACTAATATATATATATATATATATATATATATATATATATATATATATATATATATATATATATATAATTTTTTTTATTATTATTTTAATGTTTTACTCATTGTCATGGATCACAAAATATTACAGGCCATAACAATAGATCATATTTTCTGTAAAAACAAACAAAAAAAGGTGTCTTAAATAGCTGAAAATTATGATTTCTTCTTGAATTAATCCGTGTATTTTTTTTCCACAGGTTCATCGTGTAATCAAAATATTTTTTTTTTACTTTTCTTTTGGTAATATCTCATTTATTTTATCTATAAAAGCCCTAAATAATCATTAAATTGTTTAAAAATAACTTCTCATATATCAATGGGTCCATAAATCTTGCGTCAATTATGTGACCCTATCATACTTTGCCTTTAAATTGGTGGAATTATCTCCCACAACCATGTAAGATACAGGAAACGATGTCACTTTCCCTCACTGATAAGATCTTTTCTTGAGCACTGAAAGGTATATGCGCTCTCTCTGAGAAAATATTTTACTCTAAAAAGTTCTTACACCAAGAGTTATTTTTGTAAAATGTCAAAATTGTTGCCACAATATCAAAGGGAAAACCGAATGTATCACTGATCACAGTGGGTTGTTTTGTAAAAGTTTTGTATTCATGATTTTTATTAGTGCTATGTGCGCTTAGAATTTATGCTAGCAAGTGTAGTTTTGGCAACAAAAAAAATACAAATTGTCAATTCTGTTAACGTCAAACTCTGTTACCATGCTAGAGTAACAATGTTTGCGGTATGTAACAATTCACAGTAACAGAGTTGACAAACAGTACTATAAAGAAATCCCCCCCCCCCCCCCCCCGTTAAAAGTAAAAAAAGTTAAGCTTGTGTTTGGCAAGCACTAAATTATTAAAATTGAACATGTTTTCAATAAGATGCTGTAAAGAATTTCGGTTAGTGAACAGTTTATTTTTTTGTTTTTGAAATGCAAAATGTATTTCCAATTATAGAACCACTCGTATATACACTTTATTTGCAAAAGTTTTGGGACGCCTGCCTTTACATGCACATGAACTTTAATGACATCCCATTCTTAGTCCTTAGTCCTTAGTTTACTCCTTACTCCACTTAGTTTGTGCACTGGTGTGCAGTCCTGATGGAACAGGAAGGTGCCATCCCCAAACTGTTCCCACAAAGTTGGGAGCATGAAATTGTTCAAAAGTGTCTTGGTATGCTGAAGCATTAAGAGTTCCTTTCACTGGAACTAAGGGGCCAACCCCTGAAAAACAACCTCACACCATAATCCCCCCTCCACCAAACATTACACTTGGCACAAGAGTCTAGCGTATCTAGAGTCCAGTGGCGGCGTGCTTTACACCACTGTATCTGACACTTTGCATTGCACTTAGTGATGCAAGGCTTGGATGCAGCTGCTCGGCTATGAAAACCCATTCCATTAAGCTCTCTACACACTGTTCTTGAGCCAATCTGAAGGCCACACAAAGTTTGGAGGTCTGTAGATATTGACTCTGCAGAAAGTTGCCGACTTCTGCTCACTGTGCACCGCAGCATGCGCTGACCCCGCTCTGTGATTTCACGTGGCCTACCACCAACCTATCACGGTGCCACGCTTGAATTCACTGAGCTCCTGAGAGCGACCCATTCTTTCACAAATGTTTGTAGAAGCGTCTGCATGCCTAGGTGCTTGATTTTATACACCTGTGGCCATGGAAGTAATTGGAACATGTGAATTCATTGATTTGGGGGGATTTCCCAATATTTTTGTCAATGTAGTGTATATACCTGTATGTGTGCATTATATAAATCAATAAAACAATTCAACAGAGCAGCAACTAAAACAAATGTTTATTTACTGAGTGTAATGAATTTAGTCAAATAAATCCAATTTCAAGTTAAGATAATAAGTTGACAGATTACAGTGTGATACAAAAAGCAAATATTGCCTCTGCCCAGATGTGCAAATCATGGGGGGGAAATCCTTGCATAAGATCCAGAGTGGCTTATTATTTTACCATTTTTCTAGTAACCTCTAACAAGACAATATTATAATACTGAAAGGGCTACAGTACCGTTACAATAACAAACAATGTTCCACTTCACAACAATGAATTAAATACATTGCAAACAAAAGAGATTATTTTCAAGTTATATGCTTGCAAAAAAGTGAAAATAACTTACTGTACCTTGAGAAGAAAAAAAAGCTTATTATTACCCATCATCCACAGGCTCAATAATTGTCAAAAGATAGTGGCAGTGCTTGCCAGCCTCATTCTCTCTCTATAATGTCCAGTGTTAATACAGTTAGGCAAAGTGAACACATCCCCAATCTGGTTTTCTAATGAAGAACTCAGACTTATGAACTTGCTAGGAGTCTAAAAAGGTGAAACTCGACGTGCACTTCAATCTTAAACACTTCAAGTCCAAATATCCACAATAATTCAATTTTCACACAGCAGATCATGAAACTAGAACACCCGTTTTAGTGTAGTGTAGTAACACCAACCTGCAAGGATCAAAAAACCTGAGTTCGACATCACAAACGTCTGATAAGGTCAAATGAAAGAGTGTGGCCAAGAAAGGACAAAGAGTGAGTTTAAAACAAATTAGGTTGTGGAATCTTTTGCAAGGATTAAGGCGTCAGTCCTGTTAGTATCATTTAACACTGTACTGTGAACTGGTTAGGAAAAAGCACTGCAACACCTACACAGAATACAAATTATGAGCTCAGAATTCAAGGACAGCATTTTTGTTTCATTACAAAACCTCAGTTTTTATTGTAAAGCTTAAGGGAAATGTTTTCAACCTTTTATAACAATGAAAGTTATTAAATTAACGTGATGAAAATAAAAATATTTTTTTGAACACTTTTGACTTTGGTCCCCATGCAGTCAGTTTTAGACCATTGTTAAAAAAAGACTAAGAAATTCCACATTAGGCAGCCCTATGAAAAGAAATGTAAATAGATAAACTGTTAATCATCATTAATGTGCAACACAAAATACTCATTTCAACTCAAGCTCTTGCATTGCTTGTGATTTTAGTTGATATTATTAGATGATTGGTATTAGTAGATGAATGCACTTACAAGTCCTCGTCGTCATTGTTGTTATTGTTGTAGTTGGTGATGAAGTATCTGGGCATGTCATTGGTTCTCTAGAGTGGGTGAAAAGATGATAATCGGAAGTTGTGTGATGCATTTTCTTTATCACACACCTAATCGAACCATCTTCTGACAAAGTGTGTCAAATAATCGAAATTAAAATCTATGGATAACTCACTCCATTCTCCAAAACGATTGGATGTTCTGGTAAAAACTCAGGTTTCTTCTTAGCCATTGGACAACTTGCCATCTTGATGAGGAAGTCCCGAGTGTAGCAAATTCTTTCGGCTACAGTAGAAAAACAAAAAGGCAAATAAAGACACTCTATATTATCATCCCTCTGTTTTACTTCTAATTCCAGATATAGTCATCTCCCTAATACTTTTTAGTGGAGTTTATACTCTCTTAAAGGGATAGTTCACCCAAAAAAATAATATCATCATTCACACACCCTCATTTTGTTTCAAACCTGTATGAGTTTCCTTCTTCAGTTGAACACAAAAGGAAGACATTTTAAAACCAGACAATCGACGGCACCCGTTGACTAGCATAGTATTTTTTTTCCTACTATGGAAGTAAATGGGTGGCGTTAGCTGTTTGATTACCAACATTCTTTAAAGGGGATGCCTAATACTATCCCATGCATTTTAACTTATTTACACTGTTAAAGAATTGGATTCTCATGCTAAACATGGCCAAAGTTTCAAAAAGTTTCTGTGCCAAAAACACTCCTTCAAGGTTCGTATAAGTTTTAGGGCTGGTCCGAATACCATTTTTTGAGCTTCGAAGCTTCTATAGTAATCAACATCGAATATTCAAAGCTTCAGAGGGAAGGGGCTGAACATATTCTTCTCTCTAATAAAGGCAGGATTCTCGAGAAGTGGCGCGCCTCACATGGGCAGGGCTTATATGCTCCGGGAATGGACATTGACCTAGTGATACAAAACACATAGGTCTGTTCCAGTTTTGATATATTATAGTAGTAAAAATAATTTTGTTCAAGGAGAGAACAGATTAACTACAATTAAAAAATGAATGTGCCACGAACGAGAGTCGCTGCACAAACAGAAGCAGAAGTCAGATTTCATTCATCACGAGAGGGAGGAGCTGAATGACAAGATGATCGCGGAAGATTTGGTTTCAATGCGAAAGTAAAAGCGCCTATTTAAGGGAGTTTGTCATTATACGGTTTTGTTGTTGTGTTTTTCATTAAGAGCAATAGGCTTATGAACCCACAATTCAAGCAACCCACCCCCGAATCGGCAAATCTTAAGTAAACTTCGTTCACAGCCGCTCAGTGCACAAGCACTGCAATGTGACGGTGAGGGAAAATGTTCTCACCGTCACATCCCTAACGGGCAGGGCCTGAAATTAACATCCGACCACACGCCAAATGCGGGTAAATTTTGCAATTGGCGGGTAACACTATCAATCTACCTGCCACATTGGCAGGTAGCCAATGAGAATTGAGTGGTTCATTGGGCAGTTTGAGAGGATGCGACTACGTTCATGTGATCGGAAAGAAGAGGAGGCCCTTCTCTTACTACGTTTGGATGTGCAAGTATTAAACTGTTGGCGAGATGGGACGAGATAATAATCCAACGTAAGCTACAGTACAATGACAGTTGCACAGATGTGTGTGCGTCATGTGCGAGTGCATGTTGGGAGTTGGGAAGCGGTGAGAAAATGTCCGGTATGCGGTAACTTTACCAGTAATAATAATATTAATTTAGTTCTGTTTAACCGTTCCTGAACGTGACTAAATCGGGCATCAACACAGCCGTGTGTGATGTGTTCACATACGAGCTGCGGTATGTCTATATCTGGACTCAGATTAGCAGCAGTCAGTATGACTGTCTGTGACACGGGACATCAATGAATAAAAATATTTTTAAAAATGTATATTATAAAAGTTATATTAATACTTATATTGATTTCATTAATAACTTGACAGCATGCCCGGTTCTACGGGGGTGCTAGAGGGTGCTAAGCACCCTCAAACGCAAGCAAAAGCACCCTCAGTTGATACTGTAATATTGGCGAAACAGATTTGACAGAATTGCACATTTGCTTCCACTGGAGAGTGTCAAATGCATCTATACTCACCTAAAGGATTATTAGGAACACCTGTTCAATTTCTCATTAATGCAATTATCTATCCAACCAATCACATGGCAGTTGCTTCAATGCATTTAGGGGTGTGGTCCTGGTCAAGTCAATCTCCTGAACTCCAAACTGAATGTCAGAATGGGAAAGAAAGGTGATTTAAGCAATTTTGAGCATGACATGGTTGTTGGTGCCAGACGGGCTGGTCTGAGTATTTCACAATCTGCTCAGTTATTGGGATTTTCACGCACAACCATTTCTAGGGTTTACAAAGAATGGTGTGAAAAGGGAAAAACATCCAGTATGCGGCAGTCCTGTGGGCGAAAATGCCTTGTTGATGCTAGAGGTCAGAGGAGAATGGGCCGACTGATTCAAGCTGATAGAAGAGCAACTTTGACTGAAATAACCACTCGTTACAACCGAGGTATGCAGCAAAGCATATGTGAAGCCACAACACGCACAACCTTGAGGCGGATGGGCTACAACAGCAGAAGACCCCACCGGGTACCACTCATCTCCACTACAAATAGGAAAAAGAGGCTACAATTTGCACAAGCTCACCAAAATTGGACAGTTGAAGACTGGAAAAATGTTGCCTGGTCTGATGAGTTTCGAAACTAAATTCACAAAACCTTTTTTTCTGGTTCTCAGGAAGATGATGTGTTAAAATAATAGTAACGCATTAAAGCAATTTAAAGGCAGACTAATACATTTGTAGACAATTTGTAGCAAAATATTTGTGAAATTCCAATTGTTGGTAAAAGTGAATAGTAAATAAATATTTATACATTTCTCACTGTACACTGCTTTGGTGGAGCACATTTACAAGAGCACCCTCAGTAATTTCAGAAGCACCCTCAATGATTTGATTCTGGAACCGGGCCTGCTTGACAGCACTTATATGTGTATTCTTACAAGTTAAAGATTTTTGAAGGGGCAAGTGAAAGATAATTTTACTAGACAGATTAAAATATCAATAACTAAAAACTAGGCAATCAACAAAATGCAAGAATGATTCTGCATTAATTTAGCGCAAGTGGCGATCGATAGTGGATAATAATATATAGCCTAATGTAGTGTATAATAAACTGATGGTAACAATGTTGCGCTGTTGACGCTCGCGCAGGCTCTCGAGGAGAAATCAATGTTACTGAATGATTCAGCGCTTTGAAAGAATCGTTTGTATCAAAGATTCAATGACCTATTCATAAACGACTGCCTCATTCTTGAAAGAATCATCCGTTAGAACAAATTGATTCATTGACTCACTCATTAAAACGGTCACCTGCTGCCACCTACTGGTGGTTTACTTTCATGTTTAACCATTCTTTCCAACTTTTTTTATTTGTATATTCAAAAATATTTAAAACAATCTCATAGGGCTGGACCAGAATATTCGAATATTCGAATATTCGTTCGATGGGTTGGTATTCGATTTTCAAATTTGTGATTCGAATATTCGTTGTTGTTGTTTTTTTCGTGAACACCTGGCATCCCGCTCAAAACGGCTCTCATTCGCGCTTGCATATGTTTACACTATAAAATCACTATAAAATACAATACTTTTTTTCAATTATCTTATAGCCAAGCCATTTTAATAGCCTCGTTATACTTAATAAATATATTTGCTTCTTCTTAGTGTTCAGTGCACCAGAGCGCACAACTGCACAAGCTTAAATGGCAGAAGCCATGTCTGAGCTTGCATTTTGGGTTAAACTGCGTTCGTTTGACATTGTGGAAAATAGAATAATATAATCAAAATGTATTATCCTTTTTATACGTTAGGGATGTGACGGTGAAAAAATATTCCCTCAGCGTTTCCCTCAATGCTGTGCTTGTGCACTGAGCGGCTGAACGCATGCGGCCCTGCGCCGCGTTTACTTTCGGTTTGCCAATTCAGGGGCGGGTTGCTTGAATTGTGGGTTCATTAGCTATTATTCTATAATGAAAAACATAGCAACAAAACAGTACAATGACAAACTCCCTTAAGTAGGCGCTTTTACATCGCTTTAAAACCAAATATTCCGCGATCATCTTGTAATTTAGCTCCTCGCTCTCGTGTAGAATATGATCTGACTGCTGCTGCTGATGTGCTGAGACGCCCGTTAGTTTGGTTCGAGTGGCACATTCAGTTTTTTAATTGTAGTTAGTCTTAGACCCTAGCCTGGCCGTGTCCTACAGCTTACCAAAACTATCGGCCTGAGTCCCGTGATTTTTTATTTTTTATTTAATTTTTTTATCCTCCCTATTAGGCCTACACATCGTTGCAGCCATTAAAATAGTTCAGTTTTGTTTTTAATGTCAAAGTAGTTATATTTTGATTCGTTTCTTTATTAAGTTAATTTAGAAAAATGTTTAAAGCATTTTTTTGTTCGTTAAATTAAAGTTTTAGTTGTTTTAAAGTAATGACCAAGCGGCCAGCAGCTGACAGTGAGTTAACCGCATGTTTGATCAATTTAGCCTCTCAAATCAACACTGGACTTGTCTTACTTGTAATGAAATCCATAGATATAAAACACTTCAAGCATCACAATGTTGGTTTAAACATTTAGCCTACTATCACCACCACCACCACCACCACCACCACCACCACCACCACCGTAAAAGGCTGATGCTGCTCGCAACGGCGCAAATGAAACAAATAAAATGAAGTGACGTGACGTGTTTTTTTAATTGATTAATTAATTTTTTATTTAATTTGTTTTTTTATTTTAGTGCCATATAGAACCTTTTTTTTTTGAGTAAACATTCCTCCCTATTACACATTGTTGCAGCCATTAAAATAGTTCAGTTTTGTTTTTAATGTCAAAGTAGTTATATTTCGTTTTGTTTCTTTATTAAGTTAATTTAGAAAAATGTTTAAAGCATTTTTTTGATTGTTAAATTAAAGTTTTCTTTTTTTTAAGTAACGACCAAGCGGACTGAGTGAGTTAACAATGTTTGATCCATTTATCCTCTTAAATCAACACTTAACTTGTCTTACTTATAATACGTTTTTTTTTTTTTTTTTTGAGGAAACGTGTTCAAAAAGAAAGAAATAAAAATTAGGCAGGTTGTCTTAACTTACACCTCTCCGCAAAATTAATATAAATCCGATCTTCAATTCTTGCGCTATATGCACATTTAACGGAGTTCATGTCAACGAAAGCAACAGATATGAGCTGCATTATAGGCTATTCATCAGCTCATTTCAAGATCAAAGACTGTAATATCAGAACAAGTGACCTAAGCACTGTAAGAGCATTGAGTCTCATTAATGAAGATGATTGTGTTTTTGAGCATATGAGGTGTGTTGGCTTGCTTTACTCATTTGCGGCGATACTCTAAACACTGTGAGCCATCTTGACAGTCGTGTTGTCATAGTCTCATGTTGTTTCCACCAGCGCAGCACACCTCATTGTTTCTTTTAATTAATGAATGTATAAAATATAAAAATGAAGGAAAAAGCCTGCGTTTGAGGTATGACATGAAAATTGGCCCGAAGCCCGGCCCCAGCGGCAGAAATAGGGGCTCTTAGTCTGTTCTATAACTGAACAGAATTATTTTTACTAGCTACTATAATATATCAAAACTGGGACGTAACAGATCTGTGTGTTTTGTATCACTAGTTCATTGCCCGTTCGCGGAGCATAAAAGCCCTGCCCGCGTGAGGCGCGCCGCTTCTCCAGATTCCAGCCTTTTTTAGAGAGAAGGATATGTTCAGCTCCTTCCCTCCGAAGCTTCGAATATTCGATGTTGATCACTACCAAAGCTTCGAAGCTCAAAAAATGGTATTCGGACCAGCCCTACAATCTCATAACATTTTTTAATGCAGTTGTAATTTTTCAGTGTAAATTATTGAATTTGATTGGTAACAGCCCTACGCGTCTTATTATTCTAATTTAATTTATAGATACAATTTAAGAATATAAACTGAAAGCTGAAGCATAGCCTATATTTAATAAGATTATGGGGGGAAAATGCCCTTTATAAAAGGTAAAAATATCAAAGATATGCAGATTTAAATATGTCAAAGCTGATTGAACACTGTTGAGAATATTTCTTAAGAATAAATTATATTTACAACTAGGGCTGGGCGATATATCACGCGATATTGTTAGGCGCATCTCGTCAGTAAAGCCGGTTCCTTGATTTGTAGTAAATCGCCATCACCTGCTTTCAGATGGAGCGGCATTTACTACACAGAGCCGTAGTTCACTGACAAGCTGAGCCATATCGCCTTAATTATGACGGACGTATCGCCTGCGATATTAATGCGATATGGCTCAGCTTGTCAGTGAACTACGGCTCTGTGTAGTAAATGCCGCTCCATCTGAAAGCAGGTGATGGCGATTTACTTCTAATCAAGGAACCGGCTTTACTGACGAGATGCGCCTAACAATGTCATGCGATATATCGCCCAGCCCTATTTACAACACACACACACACACACACACACACACACACAAATCCGGTTGTGAACAGGCTTAATGTCGAGGAGAAAAAAAAAGTGGCCGGTAAAAAGTCACTGTGGCAGGCATAGGCGGAGTTTCACTTTTGTGCTTGGGGGGGCACCTTGGGTATAATTTATATTAATAATAGTGCTGTCAAACGATTAAAATATTTAATCGCGATTAATCGCATTAATGCCATGGTTAACTCACAATTAATCACAATTAATCGCACATTTTTTTTTATTCTAAATGTCCCTTGATTTCTTTTTGTCCCATTATTTTTTCTTATTTTAATGCTCTTATCAACATAGAAAAGTGGATCGGCTTGCTTTGTTCAAATGTTTGTTTTATTGAAAACAACATTGGCATACTGTAGTGTTCGATTTCACACCAACATTCTCACTTGAAGCAGTCATTCACACTTGGAGCAAATAATCGCTCACACAATGTAACACTGTCCATCAATAAAAGGGTGAAAAAAATACTTTGTTGCACAAACAGCCCCTTCAACAGCCCTTTCTAAGGGATCAAAACAGGGTGATACAAAATAAAATTACAAAGTGCACATGCAAGGTAAACTAGGACTCCGCCTATAGTGCAGTTAAACCAGGGGTCGCCAACTAGCGGACTCCGGTCCAAATCCGGACCGCGAAGCCTTTTGACGTAGGCTAATGAAACAGTTAACGTTGCAATGCTCACTGTTACGTTCAGACCCAGACGCGCGGTCAAGCATGCAGGTGCGTTCACACCGGACGCGAATGACGCGACATGCACGCCGCTTAATTCGTGCCGCAGAATGTCTATTTGCGTCTTTGCATTGACTTAAATCACTCGCGCAAAACGCTTCATTCGCGTCCGGTGTGAATGCACCACCAGAGCAGAAAGCAGCGCTCAAGACAAGCACTTTTAGTTGAAGACCCGAGTTAAACCATGGCATAATACGTTTCTCATTTCGGCGTCTCACGCTTGCCATCCACGTCTACTCTTTTAATGGCCCACAAGTGTGGGCAGCCGCAGCGTGCCTGATGTTTTGTTTCCGGTCTAGCTACATCCGGAGTGGTGTTGTAGTTTTTCTAACGTTACTAGTTGCTGAAACAGCATGTGAAAAAACTACAAAGTTTGTTAGACCAAAAAGAACGTTAATCTCGCGATAAAAAAATTGACGCCGTTAAAATAGGTTTGCGTTAACGTCGTTAATAACGCGTTTAACTGACAGCACTAATTAATAATAATAATAATAATGACCCCCCCCCCATTCAAAAAATGAAGAAATGGCCTTTAACTGTTAGCGTTCGTGTCTCCTGTTTCACGCGCCTCAATCCATGCAGAGCTTTTCAGAAAGTCAGCCGCGCACCATTAATCTAGCGGCTCGTATGAGATTAATGCAATGTTTCTGCTCAAAACTCACTCTATTCTGATCTTGTGCAGATATTATATATCATAACGAACGCATAAATGTATAATGAGACAGAACGCTGAAATTTGCCGACATTGTAAGGTAAATTATTATTACGCAATATTGACTAATGGATCGGCAGAGAATCATTAAGAAATTATGGTCCTATTCTATCTAAAGAAATATGAGGTAAACGTGTGAATGGCCTACATATTTCTCCAAATGTGGACTAAAAGTTTGTAGCCTTGTGTGGGCTACTGAAGCACTGTGATCAAAAATAAATGGGAGCAAAACGCGATTGAATATGTAGGCTACAGGTTTGTGTCTCGTTATTGTTTTCAAAATATTAATAACTACAGAATGATTTTACATTCCTATCAGAAATTAAGAATTAGTAGTGTCATTGTAAATAGTGGCCAAATATCGAAGCTAATCTATTTAATACTTCAAAGCTCAAAGTTAAATCAAAATATTTATTATAAAAAAGAAAAAATGTAACAGCTGCCAAAAAAATAGTCTATAGCTCCAGTGTGATTTATTTTTAAAGGAAAAAAACTTTTAAAAAGCATCCCCTTCTGTTTTTTTTTTTTTCACAAATCGCACCCTGATAATAATAATAATAAAGGAATTTAAAAATTAAAGGATTAAATGGATTTAAGGGAATAAATAAATAAATATGAATGGTAAAGTCCTAGGTCTAATTGTAGTTTTTGAAGTAATCAAAAAACTATTTGCAAATATTTTATTTCAAAGAGTTCACTCTTAATATTCGTATGTCTAATATGTAGAAAATGCTAACGTGTTTTGCCTCGTCGTCACATTCATTTATGATTACATGAATCATGGTCTCATTTTTTTCGGTTCAAAATGGCGAAATTTCACAAAAAGTGGAGAAGTTTGCACTCTATTACTGTTGGTAGCTGAACATTTCTATCATAAAACAGTGTCTAAGACTTGCATCTACTTACATCTTTCCACAAACTCGTTGCTGACAGTATGACAGTAAGCCCCGCCTTCTTTGATTTGATTGGCCTATCTCAATCATTTTGACATTGACGAGCGCTGTTAGACCACTGAGGTAGAGCAGCCAAGAAAATGAATCACCCTAAAAATTTAACTTTTAACATTTTTTGTCATCCTAAAAACAATCAGCGTTACTCATTCTACACTAAAAGGCTAAGATAAGACAAATAAAATGAGAAAATATTAATTATATTATTTTTTTATTTTTTTCATCCATAGCTCAGACAAAATCATTGGCTCTGGCTCAACCCCCCCCCAAACTCCGCCTATGGTGGCAGGTGGTCAAAAAAGTAAGCGGGTAAAAAGGCTAAAACATTTTAATTCTATTTTACACAATGTCAATTCAACGCATCCTAACCCAAAATGCAAGCACAGGCACACGCTTCTTCCATATAAGCTTGTGCAGTTGTGCGCTCTAGAGAGAGAATACTCCGCTGCAGGGAACACTAAGCAAATATATTTATTAAGTATAACGAGGTTGGGTTCCTATTCAACCGTCCATCCTATTAAAAACTATCATCCAGTGCTATGCTTCAACAAATGACAGCGATGACACCTGGAAGGATGAATTCTACGAACAACTGCAGGCTGTACTGGAAACTACATCCAGACACGACATGAGGATAGTGATGGGGGACCTAAATGCCAAAATGGGAAACAGCAACACGGAACACGACAGGGCGATGGGAAGGGAAGGTTGTGGTGTCATGAATGAGAATGGGGAGAGGTTAGCAGAGTTTTGCACCAAGTACGACCTCGTCATTGGGGGAACCTTGTTCCAACACAAGGTCATTCACAAGCTAACATGGCACTCTACAAATGGAAAGGATCAAAATCAAATAGATCATCTCATGATAAATGGCACATGGAGACACTTTATGATGTTAAGGTCAAAATTCATTTTTTTCCGTTTTAATTTTTGCCAATTCCTTTTTTTCCGTTTTAATTTTTGGGAATTCAGTTTTATTTACCCTTAACTGTTATTTTAGTCATAAAAAGAGTGTGCTTTTAATGTTAATATAATAGAACATAAAACATAAAATAGAAATGACCTTAAATTTATTCAGGTAACAAACATCACATTTACTTTTCAGGACAAATACTGCACTCTAAGTACTTCAAGTCACAACAAAATATTAGTGCTGTGTATTGATGAAAAAAACTGAATTAATAAAAAAAAATTCTGTAATTAATCATGATTAATTGCAATTAAAAAACATTGGAGTTATTAATATTTTGATATTGTAATAATTTCAGTTACTCTCCAAATTAATGAAGAAACAACTCGAAGACAGCAAATTTTAAATATTTGTTGTAATGGCATCTTTTTATGAATGAAGTCCAGTATCACTGATAATGTCTCTATGAAACATTAATGACGTTACATTACAGTATAACTGAAAGCTACCAATTTCAACATTTATTAGGCTTAAAAAAACAACTTTTGATTTAATTTAAAGCAGCACTAGGTAGGTTTTGCTCTCGGGGTCCCTCTACAGTTGGGAAACAGTATTGTCCTCTACTACTGTCGTAACCTGTCATCATTCTACATCAGGGGATGCATCGCACGTGCATTTGTTGACATGACAACCATGATAGCCCTGAACACTGCAGGAGTTCACATTGGAGTTCGCAGTGTCGCGTGTGAAATGTCTTCATCCCAGGTACAGTGGCATATGTTTCAGCATGTCATATGAATATAATTTCATGGGCTTTATTTTTTCTCAAACGCCAAATGATCGCGATGCTCACGTTTACAAGCCAGCGTCATTATAGTAGCCTATTTTATTGGGTACCGTTTTACAGAATCTATATGATACTTCAATTCAATGTTTGACTGGTGGGTAATAACCATATATCGTCAATATTATAATAACAAGCTACCATAGAATAATCTGCAAATTTGAAAAATCGATTTGCATTATAGCTTGAGGCAAGACAAATAAACAAATATCACAGACATGTTAGGTATCCTAAAATATGATTTTGTACGTCTTATGTATTTACTTGCAAGAATGTAGCCCCTCCTCCTTCATCGCACACCAACGAGCAAACGCTGCCCAATGTTGATCCTCGTCCTGCCTTTAATCCCATCACTTTCTCGTTTCCTCTTTTTGCTTTCCTCCGACAAAACCTTTGCTTTCTTATTTTTCTGTGCTGCTTCGGCCATGACTATAACATTAGGCAAACAAATGATAGTTAGGCTCGCACGTCCGAATTTAAGGAAGTGGGGGTGGTGGTGGAAGTGACGTATATGCCGTAAAGCAGTCGAATTTTGTAGTTCTTTTTGTTCTCGGGTTACTACCCGAAACCCGAAGTTTAAAAGTACGATTAAAAACAAAACAGACCCCGTCAGGCTATGGCAGACGTGTCATTCAACCTATTGTAAGTCGATGTATCATCACAAGAGTCTTGAAAATATATTATGAAGGTTGAAAAGTTACCTAGTGCTGCTTTAACTTAAAACAATCTTTACATAAACCCATTATAATAAATGTTATAGGCCTATTTACCCATGGCCTTCCCTGTCAGACATAGCCTACACAGAAATTGAATAACGTTAACAACACCTTTCTTAACTGCATAAATAAAAAGTGAAATATAGATTAATCATCATCAAAGCTACAATTTTCTCTGTTACCGTTTTTCTTTGATGAACATTAATGACAGACATTAATTAGTGCTGCTGTCACTTTAAGATCTACCACTTCCGAACATGACGCGGATCAGACGCGCTGTCCCGCGGCACCTCATTTTCTCTCAAGGTCAAGTTCATTTAAGACGTTCAAGTTCAATTATTTTCCATACAGTACATTAAAAACAAGGCAAAATACAGCAAGTAGCTACTCCACGCAAGAGTGCTGCTCGGCTCGGCACTGAGGGCTTAGCGTTGAGTTTCTTAACTTTTTTGCAGATGAAAGCATAGCCGTGGAGAGCCGCTTCTCCATAACGTTACTTTCATTGTTTTGAAGGGGGAGCTGAAATGACGGGAGGGGTTGTGTCGCCCAGATTTGCTTCCCCCGGTCTGCATTTTCCCCAGACATTCGTTCTTCTCCCACACAAAACAGCATTTCATTCCAAATATGTAAAATTCCACGTTAACACTAGATTCCGCGTTAATATGCCAATTCCGCGATTCCGTCCGCAATTCCGTGAACGCGGAAATTATAGGGCCCTAGAAAAGAAGGAATGGTTAAGTGATGACACATGGCATGCTGTAGAAATAGAAGGGCCTTAAAGAAGAAAGTAAATGAGACCAAGTCTAAATACAGGAAACAGTACCAAGAAACAAACAAAGCAGTGTTTGGCATAACAAGCGGGCATATCTAGAAAATCTTGCAAGTTAAGCAGATTGGAAAGGGGAGCAAGGAAAAGTCTATAAGATCACTAAAATAGTGAGTGGCAAACAGACAGACAACTGAGGCACCAAAAGTAGACAAAAAGGGTCAGCTATTGACAACTTAGTCACAACAAGAAGCCCGATGGGCAGAGCACTTTCTGGAAGTTCTAAACAGACCACCACCCACAACAGAACCAAATGTCCAGCACACTGAGAATGACCTAGACATTAGCATTGATCCACCAACAAAGGAAGAAATTGTCTCAGCCATTAAGTCCCTAAAAAAATGGAAAAGCCCCTGGCCAAAATAACCTGAACGCAGAGTTTTTCAAAGCAGACCCAGATCTCGCCTCCAAAATACTTCAACCCCTATTCAAAACTATCTGGAAGGAAAAAGAAATACCTGGGGCCCGTTCTTCGTACGTTGCTTTTTACATCTGAGATGATTTGACAGATCCCAGATCTTTTAATCGAGATAACTGATCTCTGGCTAATTTGGTTCTTCAAACGAATTTGCGGATTGGATTAAAATATCTGAATTAAATGATCTAAGATTACTGAGCGTTCTTGTGTTCCCTGAAGAGGGCAGATGCATCGATACTCGAAACCACGATCAGCAATGCAGCGATTGGCTGGCGTCAAGACAGCAACGTAATGACATCATATAATTAAAAAAGCCACCTGGCAAAAAACTTGACAAATTATACAATAAAAACCCCACGAATTTCTGGACCTTTATAAGGAAACAGCCAAACCACCAAACCAACATAAGTTATTATAGATAAATGATAAATGTTTTTTGTTTTTTTAACATGATTACCAATTATTTATATTCACGATTTTATACAGTATTTGTACACCCTTTACATTTTTATTTCAATGTTGTAATTTAATTTTTAATTCAATTTGGAGCAGATTTGTAACGTGACAGTATTAAAGTTTCTTAAGGGTCAAGATCAAATTATCTGCATCTCTTGCGCTGCATCAAGCCACTCCCATAATATCCGTGATCACTTAAATTAATGCACGGCTCAGATTAACTGTACAACATGTGTAAACCTCCAATAAAATTATAAAGTAATTATTCCATCAAAAATAAATCGCTCAATCAAGTGGCTGTGTCTATATTATTATATACAACATTATAATATTATATACATTCTCATATACATAAACAATATAACATTTTTATATTATTATTATTTAAAATTATTATTACTGCCCCTGGTTCAGTAATGCACTCTTGTAATAAAGTAGCAGTGGCTGGGACAGATTTTAAGTATCACCTCAAGATGCAATCTAATCCTGTTTACATGAAATAAGCCTGCTCATGAGCAGGTTTAAGATTACGGACCTGTTGCTATGACAGCAAGTCCAGGATGAGCTTCGAAGAACCAAACAATCCGAGATCATGTAAAATCGTCAACAATCAAATCCAGCTAACTGAGTTAGCGAGGTACGAAGAACGGGCCCCTGATGACTGGTCAGAAGGAATTATCATAAATATACCAAAGAAGGGCAACTTGAGAGATTGTAATAAATGGAGCGGAATCACACTCCTATCGATACCAAGCAAATTCATGGCAAAAATCATTGAGCAGCGTCTTACAGAGGCAGTAGATAAGAAACTCAGGAATGAACAGGCAGGATTCCGTAAGGGAAGGGGGTGTATTGATCAAATATTTGCACTTCGTAACATCATAGAACAATGCACAGAATGCAGATTAAGACTAGGCGCTTTCCTAGGCAGATATTGACTTGGGACTATATTATGGGGAAGCACAGGCGAAGCACTGCTACTTGGGCGCAGAGATATCACGCAACACATGAAATCCCGGTGATATCTCTGCACCCAAGTAGCAGAATACTCTGTTGCAGGGAACACTAAGAAGAAGCAAATATATGTATTAAGTATAACAAAGTTGGGTTCCTTTTCAACTGTCCATCCTATTAAAAACTGCTAGGCTATAAAATAATTATAAAATAATTGTGTTCCGGTTAAGCCACAGGTCACGGCAAGCCTCCAGGAGCTTGAATGTTTTCGGAAAGAATCGGTACAGCTGTATCTATCTTTTATAAATCTGATAAAACTAAAGACTCTTCAGAGATATGAAGGATGCAATACTACTCTATAAGTACTGAAGATTAGAGTGTGTTATGTCCCCTTCAAAATATCTTCTTTTGCGTTCAACAGAAGAAAGAAACTCATACATGTTTGGAACAACTTGAGGTAAATGATGACAAAATTTTTATTTTTGAGTGAACTATCCCTTTAAAAATAAAGATTCCAAAAGGCTTTCGCGCCAGAGGAACATTTTCATAATTCTTTTGGCGGAAGTACCCAGTTTTTGGTGTATTCACCCAGCAGGACCTGGGAATGATTTAAATGATAGGAACACCTTTTAGGGGACTAAATTAGCTCCTACTTCAGAGTAGGGTTTATGCTGACTGACCGAAAGCATGCCATACAAAACCATTTGTAAAACGCTCCAATTGAAAGGCTCAATGGATGTTACATTTCTTTATGGAACCATAAATGCCAAACACCTTGATTTTGAAGAGGACACACGTCTTTCTTCTTTGGTTGAGGACTGGTGCTTTGAAGATGCAGGATTTCATAGAAATGCTCCACTCTTATAATGTTGTCCTGTCAACAGTAAAAACAGTTACTAGACAGAAAAGACTCTTTCAGAGAAACTAGATAAGAAAAGAAAGCAGCTACAATTAAATTCTGAAACATGACAATATTATCTTAGGACAATAAAATAGGTCTTACTGGCTTTCCTACTGGCTTAATCTCAGCACAGCTTTGAGGCACTATATATCCAAAGAAGCATACAAACAAGAAAAAAAAAACATGCAAAATTGGCATCAAATGAAACAGTATTTTGCATTTTTAAGAATCAAACTTTGTGGGAATATTCACATTTTGAACCTTGACGGCGCAGTGGTCTTGCTGGTTCCAGATTTTTTATAATCCTCTTGTCCATTTTTCTGCTAAAGGACAAACATTTCAGCATATTAATGTGAATCAAACATTCATGAAGTAATAAATGCATGCGTTTTCATTTGCAATTTCATCCATTTCCATTAACAAGTAAAACCTGGGCAATTTCTGACTCCACATGGATGGACGTCGAGATCAACTATAGAATCAGCCACACATTTTTCTTTTCTAAATTATTCTAGTAATAAAGTTCAGAATGTTTACTCAAGTACTCAGATGTCAGTTTTCTTCCCACATAGACCCCGCCCTCCCCCTATTTTCTAATGATCAAGTCTGAGGAAAAACAAACTCATAAATAGCTTGCCATGACTTTATAAGAATATAATTTTGCATGGCCTTGTGAAGTCAATTCGATCTGTTAACGTGCTATTTGGATTACATTAATTTGTTGTTTATATGTATATGCATTATTCAAGATGTTTAAGTTAATATTGGTTTTTTATAGTTCAGCAACAGGTGTTTTCTGGGCCTCTGTTATCACAGTTAAACTGGATGCTGTACAATATTATCCTGGTTCACACTAACATCAGACAAATAAACTGTCCACTGCATTATAACTGAGGCAGATTGTCACCAATCTAGAGCAAGGTGATGTATTCAGATCTGTTGCATTTTTTTTTTTTTTTTTTTTTTGGTAATGCAAACCCCCGTGGAAAAGTTATGAAAATAGATTAAATATTAGTAGATGCTACCCAAACACAAATCCACACATTTCATCTTTTATTCACCTCGGATTCAGTTGTAATCTTTCACACGACGCATGAGTCAGGAAAAAATACTTTTTGAAAACCATCAAAGTGTCCAGCAGAAATGTAAGAACTATAACGGCGAATAACATTGTCAAATAAAACCGACATACGTGTAAAATATTAAAAAATAAAAGTGTCGTGAACTTTTTCGGCATCAGCGATGCTGCTAGCAGCTAGCCACCATGACTGCGAACTTTTCCCTTGATAATCTAGGTTTTTTTTTTTCTCCACATAACATCTTCACGATTGACAAAAATGTTGAAGAATGTCACAATCACTCACAAGATAAACGAGTAAATATAATATTGGCAACTTACATGTTCCCACTGTAGCGTCCAGCTTCAGTCACCGCGCTGTCTGTCTCAGTCATTTCCAAACGCAGTCATTCATTCCGCCTGAGCTCGTGACTCCATCTGTGCGTACATTATCACTCTGGGTGAACTCACCTCACCTAACATCACATACAGAAAAACTAATAATGTGCTTATCCACATCTTTGATTGTCAGCAAGTTTTACCAAAAAAAGAGAGAAAAAAGGTAGGTTTATCTGTAGGCTAATAGGCCTACTTTTTTCCCACTAAATGTCTGCACACACACACAAAACAATTTTTTATAATATGCATTTATGATCTACACCCACTGATTCAGGGATAAATAAATCCTCACGCAAAGGTTTTGAGTTATGAGGTTTATAGATATAAGCATCATGCAGGCAGGTAAACTGGGTCCCATATGATTCTAACACTTTATTTTTGATGGTCCCTTTTTAACATTCTGTGTTGACAAGTAACTTTGCAACTAGGCTTGTCAACTAACTCTCATTAGTGACTAATAGGACCTATCTGCTAACTCGTTATTGTGATGCACCCCCAACAGCCATTCAACTGTAACTTTGCAAGTAGGCCTATATGTCAACTTATTCTCTTACTCAACTTATTCTTAACTACTAATACTCTAACACTCTAATGAGAGCAGGTACGTAGGTGCAACGAACGTGTAAGGGACAATCAAAATAAAGTGAAACCCTATTTTTTTTACCTGGTTAACTTGGGTAACAGGCAAAAGACACACTGGTTCCAACTGTTGTACAAGGCACTAACTTCTTTAACAGTGTTTCCAGTTTGTTTTTGGAAGCCCAAGGCTTTGACTGCCAACCTGCTGAACAAACTTTTCTAACTCGTTTTGAGAAACAAAGGCTTATTGTTTCCCCCTTTTCACCTGTGCAACAACTTCTCACCCAGACCTTTGCTTTAGGTTTACTTGAGTACACAAAACCTTTGCATTGGTCATTGTGACCCAATAGCATAGTTTCCTGCTACTCGTCAACATGACGATAGTAAATCACATTGCTACAAAAATATTGATATACATACTAACACGTTTTTTGCGTGCAATTATTAAATCTCAGTTTAACTCCTATAACTATGTCTGTTTGGTTGCATCAATGACCATGTTGTGTAGGCCTATATGATTTTGGCACCCTTAATGGTGTCCCAAACTCAGTTATTTCAATAAAATTACCATTTTATTACGAATTATACATATTTTGCATTACCTTCTTGCATTACTTTTTTTAAGCATCAGGCCCACTTCTATCATTGCAGTGATTTCTTTTCTTTCTTTCTTTCTTTTTTCTTTTCTTTTTTTTTACCGGATCCGTTGTACTGTAGTTCCCTCTAGTGGCCTCTTCTTTTTCAGAAGATTATGCAAGTATGAAAAGCCTTTGTGGGTTGGGTCATTCCTGTTATCCAGTAACATTTTGGCTTCATAATTTTTTTTAAAGTTGCATGTTTTATCATATTTTTAGCATTCTACCAAAATAGTGACATGTTTAACTATTAGGAATACATTGGTCAAGCTCAGGGACTAAAAAAATAATAATTATGGGTAGATTCACTGTTCAGACACTGGCCGTGAAGGTATTCCACCCTGTTATGGACATAGTTATCACAAAATGTTAATAATGTAAATGTTAAACAATAGCAAGCATTTCTTGGATAGTATATGTACCTTATTCCATCATGGTATTTTTTTATTCTTGAAACAATAACAATTATTGATTAATAGAATGTCTGGATTATTAAGAACAGGTAGCCTACTTTTTGTACCCATTTTTGCCAAAAGGATGGTAAATAATAAATAAATTGTTCAAAACCATATACTGTATGTGCTGTTAATACTCCTCACCTCCCAAAATAAGACATAAGTATGCAAAACATTTAACGTTGCTGTCAAATTATTATTAAAAAATGACTCGTCTAACAGGGTGGAACACCATAACAGTGGATGAGTTTTCCGTCATTGTCCTGCATGGTTTGCCATCATAATGTGTGGAACTGCACCTATATATATATATAAATATAATAGTTAGACCTAACTCTTTTGATGATCACCATTTAGCTAGCTAACATTCTACAGATAAACAGAACTTTTATAACAATGTCAGATACGTTTTTACATATTTTTTGACCGGACAAACATTCTTCATAACATAGGCTAACATAACAGCCTAACAGGGTGGAACTTTAAGAGTGGGACAAGCAGGATAACATTTCAAAATCTAAAAACAGTAAGAGTGAGAGTTGAAGCTTATTTCAGTTTGTACAGTTGAATTCCAGCAGGAAAAATAAATGATGTAATTTCCTGAAAATGGTCTCAATGGAATTGTGGTCTTTTTTGGAAGTCTATAACATAATCTAAAAATATTTTGAGATTTTTTATCATTTCATGGTTTATAGTTCTTGTGGAAGTTGATTACTTTGCACTGAGGACATGAAAAAATGCAATGTATATATCAATCAAAAGGTGTGTAGAATACAAAATAGTTTTTTTCATGTCCATTATATCTGGTTAAGAGCAAAGAAGACCTAAATATATAATTTAAGCCATTTCTTAAAAATATGTGACTCATTTTATAGAAAATATTAATTAAGTAAATCATAGAGACAGAAAAGTTACTGCATGACCCAGTTGTATTTAGACGATTGCTGTTAACTGCGGTTTGGGAAAAGGGTCCCATGACAATGAGCTACAGTTTGTAAAGCAAATTGAAAAAGGCCTAAAAAGTTTCACCATCTTGTCACCAAAAATCTGGACATTACTGTTAATACAAAAACTACTCAAATACAAATTTTGTTCCTTAAATTTACTTCATCTCATCAACATTTTTATGAAAAAACCTCTTAAACATGGAAAAGCAAAATTATTGACACTGTATAAATTATAAGAGGTTATTAAACATTTTGTAGTCCCATGGTTTAGCTGTTGCAATAAAATAAGGCTTTATACATTAGTTTGCTTTACCAGATCTGTCACTATCTTCCTTAGTTAACACAAATTAAACTATTTCCTGTGAATCTGTGAGACTTGGATTCATACACTGTCAGAAAAAAAGGTACATTGCTGTCACTGGGGCGGTACCCTAAGGTACAAAACAGAAAAAAGGTATATGTACCTTTAAGGTAATGTACCTTTAAGGTATGTACCTTTAAGGTAACTAATACTAATACTGATATGTACCTTTTAGGGGTGAGTAAGGTACAAAGATGTACCTTTTCACTTTTGTACCTTAGGGTACTGCCCCAGTGACAGCACTGTACCTTTTTTTCTGAGAGTGTATGCCACTATATCTAAAAAAAACCCCAGAAGAATAACAAAGTGCAGTAAATGGTATATTTGGTCTAGTGTGATTTTAGTCATCTTTACACAAACGAGATAAAGCAGCTCTGTGTCTGCTCAAAATTCAGTGTAAAGACGCAAGGCCGAATAAAAACAATGACACATTTGATGTTGATGTCAAATTGTCTTGTAATATACATTTGTTGTGCGCTATGGTGCTACGAAGACACTGTGTTTTGTTTCCATTTAGTACTGCAACAGAAAATACTTGCATGTTTCCCGGAAGACAAATCAAGTACAATTTACCTTGATCTTCAAATTTAAAAAAGTTTCCACCACCAGGCTCTTAATCCATCACGTTTCATTCTGGAGCATCAGTGAATATTTGAACCTTTTTAAATAGTTGTGTTTGAAAATGTGGATCTCAAAATAAGCTGGAAAGGTTTCAAATATGCAAAAGATGCTGGAAAACTGAAGAATTGGCAGGACATAAATGATTTTTCTGAAGAAAATTCAGCAGTTTAACTGCTCAGGACCAACAAGGGACAAAAACAGGCTACCCATTCTATGGATTATATTGGTTATCAAGTAAACTGACAATTTTATTTACTATTTATTAATTTACTTATTTTATTAAGTGTTATTTACTATTCATGTATTAAGACTGCGTATGCGATGGCTGTTCTGGAGTATTACTGGATTGCAAATTAAACTATAACCACTGTAAGAAAAACAACACACACTTAGAAAGAAATCAGAAGAACAAGCTGATGTTTTTAATAGCATTAAACATGAACTGACAACATATCTGGATGTAGGAAATTCACAATCTCACAATGTTAAGAAGATTCTTTTAAATCTGCTTTTATCTGAAAACAAAATATTACTGAGATCTGTAAAGTGATATATCATTAGATTAGAAAAGTCATTTCTCTGAGTGGGAAAATATTTGACAGCACAAATAATACTGAGTCTAGATACTGTCACTGACATGCATACAAATGCATCACTTTCGGATAGTCAAGATAAGGTATGAAATATGAATCTAAATTAAAGCAGTATTTTTAAAAAAGAAAACATGTCGGCACTTGTCAAATCACTGAAAATGCACATACAACTTAAGAGAAAGAAATAAAAAAACAACATTCCAATCAACACTGTAGTCCAAAAGCTTATCTACTCGAACACAATCTGAATTTTCCTGGTGCCAATTGGTCTTCCGTTTAATTCTTGAAGAGCAGTGAGCGCCTCTCTGTAGGATTCGAACACTACCGTTGCAGCACGTCTGGGAGCTCCATTTCTATCATACTGCAATGAGGCAGATCCTGGAATCAATCGGTATCCATAGAAGAAATCATAAATCTCATCAATCCTTATCTGAGAGGGTAGATTGAGCAATTTAAGACTGGTTGGACCATCAAGTTGTTGGTCAGGTGATCCGTAACGCTGACGTCCATTACCATCCAGTCCAGGCCCAAATGCATTACTGCGGCCAAAATTTGGCTCAAAGCGATCATTACCTCCATAATCCTGGCGCAAATTAGGCTGCATCTCACAATCATCTCGAGGCATCTGGGCGTTCGATGAACGAGGACCATCATTCAAAATGTCGTTCCTTTCTTGTGGGCTAACTGTCAACTGCTCATTCACACCAAAATTCTGCATCTGGGCCATCGTTATGCACTTGAGCATGACCTCGGACCCAAGAAACCCCTGTCCGTTTAGGGACTGTGCCGTCATGGCTTCCTTCTCAGACTGGAAGATCACCAAAGCCTCACCGAGCCCAGCTCCTCTTTCGTCATGCAACAAGACAACCCTATCCTCCGAAAGTGGAAATCCATGAAAGAAGTCCATAATCTCCACCTTACGGACATCAAATGGGAGATTGCGTACGTAGACACACTTCAACTGGGAGTCAGGAGTGTTTCGTTGAGACTGGGGCACTTCAGCTGATCGTCTTGACCCTTTTCCCTCTTCTCTCTCGTCAGCGGACGATTCCAACATGGTAACCATTTTCTCCTTGGAGATGGGCGACACGTATACTACCTTATGCAGCAACAATTCCTTATTATGAGCCAAGCCAGCACAATAGTCAGTGAGATTTCTAAACACCACCACAGCCGATTTGGTCTTATCGTCCTTTTTTTGGGCAAAGACAATAATCTGGTCATCCTTCAAAGTAACCGGATGAAGAAACACCCTCAAATCTCTCTTTTCAACTGCATGAGGCAAGTTCTCAAACATGACGCAGTATTCTTCGTGAGGGGGCGAGCGTGATCTCGACCTGAAGGAAACCGGAGATCGAGATCTCCCTCGCTCCAAGGACGGTCTTTTCCGAATGTCCTGTCTAACGACACCTCCGGCTTCCAGCCACTGCTCCTCGGAGCATCTTGTTAGCTGTATATACCTCGCCCCCATGTATTGTCGATCCCTTTTCAGACCTTCGATTACATCCTCTTTGGTAGCCAAGCTCACAATACTCTCTCCATTGAATTTTCCTCTGTTGTTTCTCAAAAACAGAACATCTTCAATTTTTATCCCGCTGAAAAAGTTATGGACGTCATCCTTTGTCGCTGAGAATGGCATCCCTGTCAATTTCATATAAAAATCAGCTTTCTCTGGCATTTCCGCTTCTCTCTGGTGTCGTATCTCACTGAATGGCGACGGAGAGGGCCTGTTCCTCATGTCTTGATGATCCGGCCTTCGTACGTCTGTTCTCTGGTCTTTATTGAATGTCAGAGGCCCTCGTTCCGCAGAAGGTCTTTTGACACCCATTCCCCTGCCTTTTAACTCAGACCTTCTAGTGCTTTCCTCGAGAACACTCTGCATTTCTGACTTGCTACTCAGGAGCAAGTTGACGGGAGAGCCCTTAATGCAGCCCCCCGAGCGAGTCATCGCTCGCCTCGCATCTTCATCAGATGCGAATATTATAAAAGCTTCCTCAAGCTCCCCACCAATTATATGAACCCCACCATCAGGGATTCTGAGCCCAGTGAAGAAATTGCGAATGTCCTCAGAACCAGCCGTGATTCTGAGTCCCTGTAATCGGATGACCACAGCCATGATGGAGCACACACAACAGCACCTGCAGACAAAAGGGGTACATATAATAGCGTTATCGCTGACACAACCATTACCTCCATATAACAATATTCAAAAGCAATCCCAACTCTATCATTTTCGAACCGAGGTTAAGTGACACAATTAGGAGAAACAAACCTCTCACTGCCAATAAATATAGCTAACAACAATAACAGCCAGCAAGTAATGACATCTTCTGATCCAGAAAAACAAGATAACGTACTTTGGATTAACTGGAAAGACTAGTTACCCAACCTTTACCGTCATACTTCCAAGCTTCTGTATGCAAATGCAAACGTGCAAGTAATATGAACACCATTCACGAATACAGCTTATCAGCTGACTATCAAGAGAGAAAAAAAGTTTACACAAGCATCAAGAAATTACAAATATCACTGCTTGAATCCATATAGATGAAAGACACACATTGCAGCTAATTAACTGCAAAATGCTTTGGATGGATTTCATCAACTCATTAAGTACTTAAAGCAACAAGCTTTACACAAAGCTCAACAGCCACTTCCAAACTGCACAGCCATCAAACCAAATAACAAACACAGTTCAATACACCGTACACACAATTCCACTGCAAAATGTGAATTATGAATGCTTTTAAATCAGTGGTTCTCAAGCAGGGGACCTCAGCAAAATTATATGCAAGAGGATATCGATTATTGAGGAAGGAGAACATGATCAACAAAAACCCATGAGCTAAACTATTTTTTCATTAAAAAAAAAAAAAAAAAAAAAAAAGTTTGATTCAAGTAGGGATGCCCTGAAATTTCGGCCGCAGAAACTTATCGGCCAAAAATGGCATTTTCGGCTGAAAGAGAAAAATGGCCGAAAATACACCAATCAGGTATAACATTATGACAGGTGAATAACATTGATCATCTCTTCAACATGGCACCTGTTAGTGGGTGGGCTATATTAGGCAGCAAGTGAACATTTTGTCCTCAAGGTTGATGTGTTAGAAGCAGGAAAAATGGGCAAGCGTAAGGATTTGACGAGAGACAAATTGTGATGGCTAGACAACTGGGTCAGAGCATCTCTTGAGGGATGTTCCCGGTCTGCAGTGGTCAGTATCTATCTAAACAGGTCCAAGGAAGGAATAGTGGTGAACCGGCGAGAGGGTTATTGATTCATGTGGGGAGCGAAGGCTGGCCCGTGTGGTCCAATCAAACAGACGAGCTACTGTAGATCAAATTGCTCAAGAAGTTAATGCTGGTTCTGATAGAAAGGTGTCAGAATACACAGTGCATCACAGTTTGTTGTGTATGGGGCTGCATAGCCACAGACCAGTCAGGGTGTCCATGCTGACCCCTGTCCACCACCGAAAGCGCCAACAGTGGGCCTGTGAGCATCAGAACTGGACCATGGAGCAATTGAAGAAAGTGGCCTGGATTGATGAATCACGTTTTCTTTTACATCACGTGGATGGCCGGGTGCGTGTGCGGTGCTTACCTGGGGAACACATGGCACCAGGATGCACTATGGGAAGAAGGCAAGCCAGCGGAGGCAGTGTGATGCTTTGGGCAATGTTCTGCCGGGAAACCTTGCGTCCTGCCATCCATGTGGATGTTACTTTGACATGTATACACCTACCTAAGCATTGTTGCAGACCATGTACACCCTTTCGTGGAAACTGTATTCCCTGGTGGCTGTGGCCTCTTTCAGCAGGATAATGCGCCCTGCCACAAAGATTGGTTCAGGAATGGTTTGAGGAGCACGAGTTTGAGGTGTTGACTTGGCCTCCAAATTCCCCAAATCTCAATCCAATCGAGCATCTGTGGGTTGTGCTGAACAAAGTCCAATCCATGGAGGCCCCACTTCACAACTTAAAGGACTTAAAGGATCTGCTGCTAACATCTTGGTGCCAGATCCCACAGCACACCTTCAGGAATCTAGCAGCAAAAGGGACCAACACAAAATTAGGTCATAATGTTATGCCTGATCAGTGTACATGCCACACCTCCCTACCCTCAGTGTTCAGGTTTCACTCTCTCTCTAGCAGCTATCACTGCGCAGTGTGTCACTGCTCTATGCTTGTGTGCTGTGCTCAGTTGCTCACAGCACATGTAAACGCTCCACTTATGTACCGCTCAGTTTCATCTGTAAAACAAAGTCCGCTAAAATAATGTGCTGACATGAAACATACCTGTTTCTGTTTGCAATAGCCCTGCTATGCTGTAACAGTGCTGGGCAAAATGTATTACAAAGAATGTTTGTAACCAAGCAGATCTTGCCCCCATTGACTACCATAGTAGAAAATACATACTATGGTAGGGGCGAGATCTACTTGGTTACAAACATTCTCCCAAATATCTTCCTTTGTATTCAGCAGAACAAAGAAATGTACACTGGTTTGGATCAGCTTGAGGGTGAGTAAGATTTTTGGATGTAGAATATTGTCATGCAGAATAAGGCATGAATATGTGCTTTATAAGTACTAATAAAAAGCCAATATTTGAGTAATATGCATGCTAATAAGCAACTAATTAATATTGAGAATTGGTCCCTAAACTATAGTGTTAGCAAGAATAGTATATCGATGTTTAATATTAATATATTGCCTCTCCAATTTTTAGTGTTACTTTCAATAAAAGTGTGGTTATTTTATTGGCTTGTATTTTTTTAATTCAGTATCATTAAAATTATTGAATATCATTAAAACATTGAATATTAATACAATTATTCAGTAAAGCTCATTTAAAATAACAAATAAATATTTTGCCGGCCAAGTGCATCCAGAACTTTCAATTTCGACCCAGACTTTTCATTTCAGTGCATCCCTATATTTATTAAAGCTTGAGGTAAAAAAAAAAAAAAAAAAAAAAAAAAAAAAGACTGAGAACCACTGTTTTAAAGGCAAACTATGAGACTAAGAAAAGCATTACCCTCCAGCAAACGTGCCATGTTACTGCCAATAGACACACACAAAGCTCACACCACATTTACATCTTAAGTATCTTGGGAAAACCCTCCAAAATCCTTTTCTATAACCTTCTCTGTTAGAAAAAAAGACCACATTCCCAATGTCAGAGAGCCCATCCACTATGAACAGTAATGAAGTCCTTTTTTTCAGGTGCAATACACATCAAACAAAAGAAAGATGCCTTTTTACAACGACTTCACAACCATGTTTCCCATTTCGCTGAACTTCTTTATGTAACCAATACACGATTGAGGGCGCATTTTCACACACAAAAAACACAATGTCTATACATGGCTTCCGGGTTCTCGTCTGGTCAAAAAAAAAAATATTCCGTGGTACAAAAATCACCTCTTTAATTTCAAACGGTTCCATAATAACACTGTCGACAATTACAAACGTGTTTTCGCCAAGTAGACCTTTGTAGGGCCACGCGTAGTTTATATTTGTGGTGAACCGCGAGCTCTGTGCTTTGTCAATCAAACCTGCGCCGTCAAACTAGCATTCACGAGCGTCGTCCAACCAACCCAACAGTTTTAATCAGCACAATATACGTTGATACACATTGTTGGACATAGTAACACACATATGATATAAAGAACAACGTAAATTCCGTCATAACAGAAACTGGAAACAAAGAGTGCAGCTGTCTTCGGTCGTATCGGTAACGTTAATGCTAAACGTGAGAGGCCCAGAATGTGAAGCGCACGGTATTGATCAAACTTACACAAAACAAAGATATATCAATCCTTTCCAAATATAAAGGAAACTAATGCCGATCTGCGGTGTCGTATATCCGATTTCCACCGTGACTAAGCAAAATGTCGCTGTTGGTGATATCTGACGCAAGGACGAAGAGCGAGAAACTAGAGCATCCGCATCTCCTCCAACGCCATCTGTACAACTACGGAAACCCGGAGGCGCCGAACACAGAAACTCAAACGAGAAACTGGACACACTAGTCTGATCAATCTAGAATATCTCCAATCTCTGGAACGATCCGTTTCATACGATTAAATGATGGCACACAAGAGGGGTATAAAAACGTATACAAAATTGCACACAACAAATATATTGATTTATACTACAAAGTGTAATGTGGTGTAACCATCAAGTAAAATTAGGCCTATTTTAGTTGCAAATTGAATACCAATGTATACAACTTGATATTTTCAAAAGCTATCTCCATACACCTGGACAAAACATGACATTTCATAAAAAGGTCGAAATGTGTGATCATTTAAAAAACATTATGCCAAACTTTACGCTTACATTGTTTTTAAGATTATTTATTTAACACTTCTGACAGTTACACAACCTAGTGATTTTGACTAACTTATATTATTAACTATTGACTGTATTATCATTACTCTATTTTTCAAATATTACACCATAAAAAACCTGCTTTGATGATTATAGCAATGTAATGTAAGCTAATGTAATAAGTATTACATTATTATTGAAATAAAATGTTCAATCTAATAATTTTCTCAAAATGTAATAAAAATCTTGAGCTCATAATGTAATGACAATATTTATGTTTTAAAAGCCATTACAATAATGAAAATATGTTTTGGTGAGTTTATAATGAAATACATTTCTCATAATGTAAAAATTATTACATTATGAGCTCAAGGTTTTATTACGTTTTGAGGAAATGATTACATTTTGAACATTTTATTACAATAATAATAATCTAATACTTATTACATTATGTGCAGTTATTACATTATGAGTTGCTACAATGACAATGGAAATTCTCTTTTTAGGGACATATGTTTACACAAATTCTGTGGGTTCCTCTACAAGGCCATAACCATCTCTTGAACATGGGTTGGGGATAGTAATTGTCTTGTCTTATAGATGTCAAGGTTTTTGTGGGAATAAAAATA
The DNA here is from genome assembly GCF_949357685.1 of Gobio gobio. Taxonomy (NCBI): domain Eukaryota; kingdom Metazoa; phylum Chordata; class Actinopteri; order Cypriniformes; family Gobionidae; genus Gobio; species Gobio gobio. Next base: position 21,813,101 of record NC_137108.1, on the reverse strand, counting down.
AATAAGAACAGGAACAATTGGAATTTTTGAAAAAAGTAATCAATGGTTAAAAAAAATAAAAAGGGGGAATATGACCCTCTTTTTTTAAATTTCACCTGACTATCAACATTTGTGAGATTTAGTCAGATGAAACAGTGGTGTAGTGGATTCCATCGCAATATGTTCATAGGCCTGTATTTAAGTCATAGAATAAATGTACCTTTCAGATGAATCTCTATTACAGGGATTCAGCTTTGTCTGTTTTTGTCAATTGTTCAGTTAAACGTCAAACCCCAATTATAAGTAGAATCGTTGAAAACGGCTTTTCAAAAAGGGAAAACGATAACGTATTGTCTTTGTGTAAACTACAAAAATGCAAATTAGTGAAAACAGTGACAACATGCACAAATCTTTTCCATTTTTTTGTACATCGTTTTTGTGTAAATGTACCCTTATATTCTGCAAATGTTTGTCTTAGGGGGCGTTTACACGACTTGTATGAGTTTTGGCTTTTAATTTACATTACAACAGCGTTTTGGGGGCCTGAAAATGCAAACTTTTGAAAGCGGGTTTTACTTTTTACAATTTTTTGAAGAGCAAGTTTTAGAAAACGATACTGTTATTATAACAGTGAAAAATACAAACATGCACTATAGGCACGTAGTTTTTCTTTAAAAAGTTAAAACAGTCTTCTTGCCCCAGAGGGAATCTTACCTCATGATTTCACTGGCCATCTCAACCATTTTGACACTGACGACCAATGCGGCAAACCAGCATAAAAAACTCTTCGTCATCCTAACAACAAACAGAGCCTCCTGCAATGGAGTACAGCAGAGAATCATGAAGAACATCAAAATTGGGGAGACAATGTGGCCATATTTCCTTATTTGGGGGGATTGGCCCCCCTCTATGATGGTTAAAAAGCCCTGCTTAGACACTTGTTTCACGGTTGGTACAACAACAACAAGCAAAACCGTTATCTAGAAATTTACAAACAACCTGATTTCAGAATAGTGAGCAGATCCATGTAACTGAGATACAACAAAGGGTTACTGATTCAGTGATCCATTGAACACAATGATGTCCTCATTTTAACCTCTGTGAGGCTTTTAGACATGATAAAAGAGTTGTCCTGGTTACCATGGCCAGCTGCCAACACTGCCTAAATAATCATACTGAGCCTGGAGCTGAGATTCCATATTCACAAATAAATACAATAATAGAAAAAGGTAGCATAGATAAAATACACAGGAATGAATAACAAAGAAAATACAGCAAATGTGTCAAAAATACAGGTCTGTCATCAAGTGGGACCTGTGGTGAACTGTGAACTCTCACAACAGACCAAACAAAACATGTTTAGACAGTCAAGGCCATTTGAAGATAACAACAATACATCAGACCTGTAGAAGGGAGAAAATGTAAAGAATTACAAACAATTCAAGTTACTAAGTAGTTACTAAGTAAAGACTACAGGCTCACTCTCAACACACACTGTTAACAAGTTAAACAAGTTGTGAAATGAACAGACCCCAGAAGAGACAGGGTATCAAAATGTTTAAGACACACCTTTATTAGTAGAGCCAATGTCCATACCTGTGGCTTGAGATGTCTGCTAGTCATGCTGTGCAAGAATATCTGCCTTCAAGTAATTATTATTAACTAAACTGAGTGCATTGCCTACCTCAGAAAACAGCTATAATCATGCACTTGGTAATTAGATTTAGTTAAAAAATTACCTACCAGTAGGTACCTGTGGCATCACTATGCAAAGCATTTGACAATTTATTGACACGGAATGTCTTTTAAAATACTAGTCTGAACAATGATAAACCATACAGGTCATTTAACATTAATTTGATTATTTTAAAGACCGGCAAAAAACGACAAGAAATGGTTCAAACCGAATAAAACCAGACACAATATATATTATAAATTAAATATTTTATTAAGACACTGCTGAATACAACATAAGAGAAATTCCTGGAAAATACCAGTCAACATGTCCAAAGCTTAACAGCATCCATGTTACTAATACTTCTTTTTAATTACTAGTTAATGAACCACGTGACTGGTATTCAACTTGTCGCTAATATTATTCATTAAATGCTAATATTCCTTTGCTACTACTAGTCAGTAGGCTACATACTGGAAGAGATATTAGAAATTGGAATAGGTAAGGTAAAGGGAAGCAAATATCAGCAACAACTGGTGCATGAAGTGAATAACTGATATCTGAACCACAGGTCAAATATGGAAAACTGTAATTTACTATTAAAACGAAATAGTAATTTGCTAACATCTAGAAAGTGACTAGTAGCAAAGTAATAAATACAAGTATATTGATGATGATGATTAGACCATTTATTACTAGTCACTTTTGGGCAGGGTTGGGGAGTATTGTCTTAATTGTAAGATGCAAACTCGCAATTGTGAGGAAAAAAAGATATAATTGTGAAATAAAAAGTTGCAGTTACCTTTAATATTTTTATAATTAGTGGCAGAGACAAGCTTCCATGAAACTTCTGATATTTTTCTTATTTTGTTTAAAGATCATATTTTTTCATTTAGCCCTTCAGAATCGAATAACTACATGTTTCCCAGAAGACAAAATAAGTACAATTATTTATCCTGTTCACCCAATTCAAAAAGTTTCCACACCCTAGATCTTAATGCATTAATCACCCCCCCCCCCCCCCCCAAGAAAAATTTGTGGAAAACTGATGTTGTTTAAAACAATATGCAGAGGAAAACCAAGTCCTGTGTTTGGTGGTCCCTTTGTATTACATAGGCCCAGGGCCGGCCCGTGGCATAGGCGGAATAGGCAAATGCTAGGGGCGCCACTCATCCATAGGGGCGCCAAAATGTATTACTGATACTATTTTATTAATATTAATTTGAAATATTACCAAATAAAGCGCAAAAAAAACTTAACTAAGTCCCCCGCCTCTTCCCGGTCCGCCTCATCAATCTCCCCCCGCCGATCTACTTGAAGTGCGTCAGAAATACAACGCGCGATCAGTTTAACGTTGGAAATTTGTTGTGTTGCGTCGCCTCTCGCCGCATCCAACGCAGACAGGATTGCTTTCATTTTTTAGGGTGCTTGGCCGCTCGCGCCAGGTGTTGACACGGTGTAAATTGCCTGATTATTTATGACGGATGGCCGAATTATAGTGTCAAAAAAGACAGAAGCCCTCTGATGCAGGGAAGATAAGGGATACACTGCTCTTCTTACATAGTTGTGTTTTGTTTATCTAAAAATTATTAAATCAAGGTGCATTTACTAGATAAGTAAAATGACAGAATATATTTTTCTTGTTTACTTGAAAATAAAAAAAGAGTTTTTGCTTAAAACAAGCAAAATTATCTGCCAATGGAATGAGAGAAATAATCTTGTTCCTGATTGAAATCTTGTTTCTGTCCCAAACAGAAATAAGATTATTTTTCTCACCCCATTGGCAGATAATTTTGCTTGTTTTAAGCAAAAACTCACTTCATTTTGATTTTATTTTCAAGTAAACAAGAAAAATGTCTTATGTCATTTTACTTATCTATAAAAGCACCTTGATTTAAGAATTTGTAGATATTTGGACTGTAAACAAGAAAAAGATTTGTGTTTAAATAAGAAGAGCATTTTTTTTGCAGTGTAAAGACAGAAGTAAAGTGATGTAGGCAAATTAATGAACAGTTTATTTAATTGCATAGTAGTAAAATACTAATGTTTGCTAATTAATTCAGTTATTTTTACCTTAAACTTTATGCAAGCAGCTGTTCTGGGTTCTCCAGAGGCCACAGCCAGTGTGATTTTGTACAAAATAAATAATATAAAAATATTAAACGCATGTAATATCACTTTTTTAATAGCCTAATGTTTTAACTCTGCAGTTGTGCAGTTTTAAGGGAGTTTTAAGGGGGTGTATCAATTTTAAAATGTATTTGCCCAAATTAGTAATGATATTTATGTACAGGTTTATTTAAAATAGCAACATTTTATGTAAAATTCACATTAAATATCTAAATTTCTGTTTAATTCCTGGTGAAAACATGAATGCTCATAGCTTAGTGGAATATTGCTGCCATCTACTGGAAAACAAACACTTTTGCTAGTTCTCAATGAATAGTTTGTGCATGAATGCTGAGATGGTGGAACTGACACACAGAAGGTTGCTGGTTTGATCCCAGCGGTCACCACCAGTGTGTCCTTGAGCAAGGCACTTAACTCCATGTTGCTCCAGGGGGATTGTCCCTGTAATAAGTGCACTGTAAGTCGCTTTGGATAAAAGCGTCTGTCAAATGCATAAATATAAATTAATGCTAGATGAACTCCTGCTCTTTGTGTTTAGGCTGTAATGTGGCATAGGTGCAATTTTTGTATAGTTTGACTATCATCAGCCTTTAAAAAATAAAAAATAATAATAATATCATGAACATAATGACGGGGTAGAATGGACTGGACATCATATAAAACAACAACAATAAATATAAAAATAAAACATCAATGCATTACAAAAATAAAACAGTACGAGTGTTTCCAAAGACTGATAACGCGTAGTGCTAAACCTTGACACAAGGGGCACCAAGTAAAATCTTGCCTAGGGCAGCAAATTGGTCAGGGCCGGCCCTGCATAGGCCTACCATATTAGTATTCCAAAGTATTCAGATTAAGTTACAAAACGAAATACATTACAAATTACTTTTTAAAGCATGTATTTTGTAATCTGTAGTGAAATACATTTTAAAATTAACCTTCCCAAGCCTGTTTATGGATTATTTACTAGAACTAACATTAAAATCCATAGCCTCATAGTATTTTTTTTTAGGAATCGATTTTAACAGGGCTTGCCATATTCAAATTGCCAATTTCCTCCGATTTTCACATTTACACTCCATTATACCTCCCCTAATAATAGTGAGGATGCTGAACTGACTTGGGATCCCCCACCATCATAAAGGCCTATCCGGGTTCCATGTTGTCTGACCAAAGGGCAAAGGCATTGCAATAAAGTCTTTAACTGCGCCTGTCGCACGTTCCCTTTGCATTCAACTAGTTCCCACACTATCTTGTAATGGAAGATTTCGTCGCTTAACAAAGGCCCCAAGACCCTCGGATCGTCATCGGTCCCTCTGGACAGCAGCGCATGTCGACCTTCTTCTTCCTCACTGCATGAGCTGTGGCTCGCAAAGAGAGGAGGAGCCGCGACCGGTGCATCGCTTATCGACTCCGCCAGATCATCTGAGGCTGCCCTACTACACCATGAAACAAAAAGGATGGTGCCTTCCACAGCCCGCTTTGTGCTGATAAAACAGTGCAGAGGAGTCGTCTAATGATTATTTATTTGGTCACCGTGGACCGAGCATTAAACGCAAGCATTTGGATCTAGCTGCATGCTATCTTAACACCAGGCGAATTGTGTTTTCGAGTTGCCCCGTGTGGATTTGACGTCTGTGTTCTGCTGGATGTTTAGGGGAAAAACAAGTGAAATAAACTGCCATCATTGTCCTACAAGATGGAGTGCTTGACCGAACTGGAGAAGTATACGAAGTAAGTACTTTACAGCTGCTGTGCTTTTGTTTTGGCACACAAAACATAACCAAAGAACACCTACATGCACTACAGATTTTAACCAGGTAGCCATTGAGCTATCTAGTTAGTCCTTTTGCTGCTAACTCGCTAACCCACCGTTTATAGTGACCCGTTTTCATGGTTTCAGAGCATAAACCACAAGTAAAAAATCTAAATTTCGGTTTGTAGAGAAACGTATATTTTAGATAACCTGTTAAGCTCCACAAATAGATTCGGTTATGATAAATAAACAATCATAGACGTTTCAAATGGTGGCCATAGCGACAGTTCACTCTGCAGTTAGCTAACGTTACCGAGCAGAGGAAACTACTAACGTTACATGCAGGAACCGATCAGTCAGTTGATTAAAATTATATTATGTGTTACTGCAAATTCACAGAATGTCTAAAATATTATTAGGCAATACTGTAATGCCAATGTACTTAGTATATCCTGGACACACAAGTGAAAACTGGCAGCGCGGCCTCCGTGTAGGCCTCATATCCACGAGGTAAATTTTTTAGCTCCCCGAGGTTCAGTGCCAGCGCGTTGACATTATGAACAAGGCAGTCTGTGTTGGAGTTACTGGTAACGAACTGAAGGCCGTGCTATTAGAGAATCAGAGTTGTTGACGCGGTTTTGTTATTGTCATCCACAGAAATAATTTAACTGAGACGTTTGTAGACAAAGTATTGCTATGTTGTGCAAACAAATGTCACCCACATGCGCGTGATGGCTCCTCTGCAGTATTTAAGCATTTGTCCACTTTGCCACAACATGTCGATTTTAAACATACTCTTTTATAACATGGTCACTGATCAAGCTATAATTATTGGACATAAAAAACTACATAATCCAGTGTTACTCATTTGTGTCAGAACCCCGAGCGTGCTTATTAATATTGTGCGTCCAGGGCACGCAGTTTACCTTTCACATTTGAGACAAAAGGCAGTTTGTCCTGCTGAGGCAGATAAATGCTCTTCCCTCCACTTCTGTCTGCTGCTACAACCAGCCAGATGACCATTTCAAACGTTTTTCGTTTCTAAAAGCATTGCCAATCTAAAAATATTATAGATTACAGCATACAATTTAAACAATGTCCTAAAATCAAACATAGAATTAATGAATATTACTATTCACTGCATAGCCCCAATAATATGCAAAATTATTACTATGACATGTAGACTGAATATGAAAAGTCATTTTGTAAATCCATAAATAACACACGAGTGTAATTTACCAGCCAGAAACATGGAACAAACCATGCCAAATATTGTTTTACTATTAGCCATATTAATATTTAAGACAAGTGACAGATGAATTTGCAGCAGAATGTTGTAACGATTGTTTGACAGCAAAATGAGAAGGTTCCCTTTTGAAATATTAATAATATTTATTTTACTCTCCTAAAGGAATAGTTCACCCCAAAATGAAAAGCCTGTCATCATTTACTCGCCCTCACCCTTCTGTTGAACACAAAAGATGATATTTTGAAGAATGTTGGTAACCAGACAGTTGACAGTAGCCATTGACTTGTCTACCGTCAACTGTCTGGTTACCAACATTCTTCAAAATATCATCTTTTTTGAACACAAACTCATACAGGTTTGGAACAACATCAGGGTGAGTAAATGATGACAGAATTTTCATGTTTAGGGGAACTAACCCTTTAATTATGCACAATTATATAGTTAGTCTGCATGAAATGGATGGATGTTATAGATATTACTTAGAATGAGTATAATGTAAGCCTATATTTCATTTGACATTTTTTGAACTTGCTGTAAAAAAATCATGTCTGGATCGTCTGGTGAAATAGACAGGCTTCTTTCTGGTATGCAAGACTCCGGTAATTTAGTGAACTTAAACCTGCCCCTGTAAGCTCATCTGCTTCCATTTTTTTTGTGCAATGACCATGTCTCAAAAACTCAAAAATCCTTTTCAAATATTCAGTTCCCCTCGGATGTACGTCGCAATATGATACAAAAGATCTGTCTCTACTTCCATTTCTAGAGGTTTCTAAACACAAACATACTCCCGCATATTATTTTATGAAGAAGGACCTTCATCCCGTCGCATCAGTCTCAGCCATGCGTTCGCCAATTCTTGTTGTGTCGGGTTTTTGTGAAAACTGAGGCAAGGATGTCGTTGTTTGGAATTAGACCGACTGGGTAATCTGCAGTAACACCGGCGAGAGGATTCGGCCATTAGTTTTGATTGCGTTGCGACAGGACCGGAAGTAGCGATACTCTGCTTCATTTACCGGATATAGGAAGTGTTATAAAGGTCTATTGAACCCATTATAATCAGCGATGCTGTCTACATGCGGCAACATGGCACAACAAATTCCTGACAGTACTTTTAAGTGCTCATGCTACTTTTGACACAAAGGACAAATAGATGGTCTTTCTGTGCCACTTCAGGTTTGTCAGCGTGAGCAACACAGAGATCTTTTTTTTGTGGCTTATGGTGCTTGATAACCCTTTTTAAAGGGGTCATGATCTGCGTTGTTTTAATGTTTTATGACATAATTTATAAATAAAAGGCATTTTTCCTACCCTGATTTTAGCCCTCTGGTTCGAACGCTCTGTTTTAAGGGACGTGTCCGCTGTGAGACTTCAACACCCGTTGCTGTGATTGGTTAACGTCTTTCCATTTGAAATAGCTTTATTACTATTTATTACTACTAAGTATTACTCTGCTTTAGCTCGATCTGTTACTTAGGCTACCTATTCTATTGCATGTCATGCGCAAATCCGTGGTACTTGCCTCCCTTGGACGTCATAGTTTTTGAAAAACCTGTCGTTTGCTGGGCCTGGTGACAATAAAAGCTTTTGTTGGACTAACAAGGAAGTTTTCCATTCTGAAACATACAGGATATTCTTATAGTGTGATTATATGTCAAAAGCCCAATGAAAATTGTATTTCTCTGTTCATGACCCCTTCAGCATCAAGCACGTGCCGCACTTAATTTTCTCATTCATGCCTGTTCTTTTCATAAAAACCGAAATGTGCTCATATATCTGCTTCCAAGAAGCTTGGTACATTATCTTGATATATAATAGGAGGACTATATTTGCAAACACTACATTAATATGTTTGATAGGCCTATTTAATTAAATTTTTTAAAAATCGATTCTTTTGTTTTTATGCATCAGTTCAGAATCGCTCACATCATCGTCGCAGTGCATTGTAAAAAAGATTATATTCCACGGCTGTACTCTATCTATTTCATTGCATCTTTAATATTGTTTTTACCTGGTGTCCTCGACCAGGTAAACCTTTTTTTTGTGATGCCTCAGTTGAGAGCCACTGGCCTAGAGAGCAAAAACAAAGTAACCTAATTATAAAATATAATTTAGCACTTATAGAAGACTATGTCTCCACTGATGTGTCTGTGGACATCCTCAAAAGTAGTTCCTTTTAACAATTAGATACCTGGAAGGTTAAAAGGACAGGTAGATAAGCATAGACAAATATGTTTAAATGCAAATATATTTGGATCTGGGAATCTGCATTGACTAAATTCTGGAATGCTGTCTTTTCTCATCTCAACAGGTGTGACATTTTGTCGGAGAGCATACTTCTCTGAGTTGGTTTGCCCCAGTGTTGCAGCTTCCTTCAAGCTGCTCAGCATCAGATCTGCCACAAAATGGATGCTCTGTTGAATCCCGATCTCAGGTAGGGTGTAGTATACCATTTGCTTAAACTGCAAGCAAATACAAAAAAGTTCACTTTTGGCTGTTATTAGAACCGAGGCTTTGCAGTAATCTTCAATTGTGCTTAGGTGAACGTAACTTGAATTGCAAAATTCAATGTCCAATTTCAATATATCTTTAGCTCCCTATGTCAACGGACCGTATGCAAGAATGTTAAGCCATGCATCCCTGCAATATTAATCCTGCTTCTCCAGTTCCAGGCTAAATTTGGTTTTGCACTATTGAGGGATTTTAGATAACTGAGTGCTTGCATATATTATATGTAGGCTTAAAAGATTTTAAAACCTTTTTGCATTTCACCTCGTACTCTCCCCCTTAGTTATTTTAAAACTGATTTTAGAGCACAATATAAAACATAACATCCCAAACTGTGTGGGCTGCATTATCCATATAAGTAATTGTGTTCAAACCTGTAAAGTTTTAACAAAGAGTCTGTGTTTAGATTAGACCGTTTTTTTTTTTTGTTACTCATTTGCTTGCCACGTTTATGTGCTGGGCTTGCTTGAACATGGCTGTATGCACTTTTAACAAACAGTGCAGCTCTTGCCTTTTGTGCAGTGTTCAGTATTTCAGCTTATGTATGAAATGGATTTCACATGCCTGATATTTCAGTTTATTTTATGCTACTAGTGTGAACTTAAGTGATGTTATTTAGCAATGTTGCATTAGAATGGCTAAAGTGGGTCGCACATGAAAATGCATTTCATTCTATTATACCTGATTCTTGATGGTGCCATTATTATTATTATTATAAAAAAAAAAAAAATGGGGTCATGGTAGATTAAAATATTGCTGACAGATATGACATCTGACAGATATGAATGGCATGAGAAGCCCCTCCCGTTACTACTATTATCATTGTGGGCTGACTCCATTATGAAGGTCAGATGAAGAAAATTAGTCTCAGAGGAACATGCAACCCAGTTGTTGCTTGGTAGCTTCATTTAGGTTTCATATTAGAACAAGCAAGCAGTATGCTTATTTGTTGTTGCAAGTGTGTCCGTTTTGTATGATATGAAGAGACTTTAAAAATAGGAAGAAAATATAAACCAGGCCTTTATTGTGTGTCATAGATCTTTTATAACTATTAGGCATTGGCATTTTGGTAAAAGAGTGATGTTATTTCACAGCAGGGTCTGATTGCATAAACTGCGAACTGCTTACTAGTTAGTCATCATATTTTTTTTCTTTAAGACTGTTCATAATGCTTTAAGTCAGTTACATAATGTAGATTGGTCAATTTGAAACCAATAAGTTAGGGATGGGCAACAGTGGTCGAGTAATCGAGTACTCGAACGTGACAGCGATCATCGATCATGAGAACGATGATCGCCCTGAAAAAAATATATTTGTCTCTTTTTTTATTGGTTATTGCATCGTTTTGCGGAGGTCTGATTGGTTAGCGTTTTACAGCACGCCTCCAGACCGCGGCGAAATAAAGGCGTGCACTGCAGTGATGTCTGGAATCATGAGATCATTAAATGGTTAGTGCAAGATGTGCAGCGCCAATCTGTCATAGCCTACATAGCATTATAATGAAAACACGATGGAAATTAGAATGCTGTAAATGATCTGTGCTTAGTTCCCCGTGTATCAGCTGATCCACAGAGAAACTAGCGAGAACACTCAGACTAGCGCGTGAAGTTCATGTGCGCATTCGCGTCCTTATCTGCAGATGCACGTTGTAAGATACTTTTATGTTGTCTATATCTGATTAATCTAATATAAGAAGCGTTTGGTTGAGCTTAATAAGCTAGAAAAGCGCTGCCGTTATACCGGCTGTTGTTCATTCTCTTCAGTTTCAGCTCAAACGCATATTTCATGCTCGACATTATGGTTTAGAGACGGTCATATTCTTTTCAGATAGGCTATTTCTTTCTCAGAATCATTGATATTAGTAATGGAGCACTGCTATACTGTTCTCGTATTTTTTAACAGTAGACCTAGTTTATTTAAAGTTGGTTTTTCGCTATGAGTTCGAAATGTCTGTAACGCTCGATCATGAATAATAAAATGAAGTGCATGATGTGCAGAGTCAATCTGTCAAAGCATTATAATGAGAACAGGATTTTAATAAAATGTTTCTGTGTGCTTTCGTTGTCCGTGTATCAGCGTTGTTAAGGGAAGAGCGCATTCAAAATGTTCCGTTTCAAACCCTTCGGCTGTAAAATCGAGCACGCTGAAGTTCACGTGCGCATTCACGTCCTTTTGTGTTGATTTATGTCGTTATAGGTTCATAATAATCTCATATTAATATTGATATAGGGTGCGTTTGGTTGAGTTTATTAACCAGCTAGCAAGCTCTGCAGGGTGGTGTTATTTCACAGTTTCAGCTCAAAGGCAATGCTCGATATTACTGACTTGGTTATTTGAGACGGTCATTTTATAAAGATGTTTCTTTTTCAAAGACATTTATGCATCATAATCTAGCAGTTATTTTTTGTTTTATATGTTCATGTTTTCATATACCCGTTTTCATGTCACGTTTGTATTTGTCAACAACCATTTTCATAACAGTATTTTCATTATCTCAATGACGGACATGCCCCGCCCCCTGCACATGCCCCGCCCCCAATTACTCGAGTACTCGTTTTTGAGACCTATCGATGATCGAAATGAGAAATTGACAAAAATGCCCATCCCTACAATAAGTAAGACTGATTGCCCCTTGACTAATGGCTAGTTGGTCATACTAGTACTTGAAGTGTTAGGTCACCCAAAAATGAAAATTCTCTCATGTCGTTCCAAACCCGTAAGACTTTCGTTCATCTTCGGAAAATAAATCTATATCAATTATATGTGAAATAAAAGCCTAAATTAAATCTGTTCATCATATAAAGTAATCGAGTCTCTTCAGAAAATTTGGAATAAACCGCTCCATTAATATGGATTAGTTTTACGATCTCTTCATTAACTTTTTAAAGTGTCAGTTGCGTAGCTTTCTATGGAGTGATAGAAAGCGCTCAGATTTCATTAAAAAGATCTTCATTTGTGTTCCAAAGATGAACGATAGTCTTGTGGGTTTGGAAAGCACATGAGGGTGAGTAATTAATGACAGAATTTTCATTTTGGGGTGAACTATCCCTTTAAGACACAGTCTTAACATAATATCTATGGTTATGCTACAGGCAGCAGGTTTTTAATTTTCTTTGTAATGAGATTTTAAATTGACTGGACTAATGTTCTGTTTTCTTTGTTTCATGCTGTTCCTTCGTGAAAGCAGAGAAGATGTAAAAGATTGTTCGGTAGGTCTTTACGTTTAGATATCTTTTAATTTCAGTTCAATGTACATACTCACAACATGGTTATAAAATGCTCATTTGTATTGTTTATTTTTTTATATCACTAGATCAAGGTTGAAAGCCTCCCGAAGCAAGTCATTTTCAAGGGCCTTGCACCCAGGGTTGTATTGACAAACCATCTCCTGACTAAAGGAACCAAGGCGAAGGTAAACCTTGAGGAACAGGGTCGACAGAAGGTCTCCTTTAGCTTTACACAGATAAAGAAACCACGTCAAAATGTATTTTTAGCCCCACCAAGCCCAGAGAAATCTGCAAGTGAACATAGTTCTCCACTGCAAGCTGGAGCTGTGCCTACTTCAGATCTAGCAGGACAGACTGATGAAACCAAGAATGTGGACACAAATACTCCAGCAGTGGCGGAGACCCAGACTGCACCCGCTCCAGTATCCTTCCCTCTTAAATCAAAACATGTTCCTGGAAAGATGCATTTTAAGAAACAGTTTCTCAGCGTCACTGTTGTTGAGGATAACTCCATTGTCAGCATTGCCTCGGCAGAGATTTCAGAGCCAGTAGTCCCACCTGAGTCAGACAAAATTAGATCTTCAGCCAATGTTGAAACTGAAACCTTGGTGCAACACTCTCAAAAGAACTCTGTCATTGATAGTTCCTCTGAAAATGTTATCAAAGAGGAAAACCCTCAGGAGAAATTAGACTCATGCCTTAAAGGTCCTGTTTCTTCCCATATTGGGAAGGGAGATATGGATTCTTCTATTGTTTCTGAGCATGAGGAAAACAGAAAATCCCAGCCCCGATCAGACAGCACACTTCCAGGTTCAGAGTCTGATGGGGATTCAATTCGGACATCGTCTAGCCAGAAATCTAGAGACCACAGGAATCAAATAAAATCTGAATCCCAGAGAAATGAAGCAAAAAAATCCTCTAATTCCAAAACAGAGGAATCAGAAAAACCAAGGCCTGATAGGAAAGAAGATGAAAAGGGGTCGAGTCGGTCAAAGTCTGAGCGTGACTCCAGGCACACGTCTTCAAGATCTTCTCGTTCTGACAGAGACAGAAGAAGGACCAGAAGTCGTTCACGGTCTAGATCTCGAGGCTGTCGAACTAGTTCTTATTCCAGATCTGAAAGGTCAAGGAGTGAGAGACAGTCAAGGTCACATTACCATGATTCTGAGCGGAGGTTTAATAGAAGTTCTCCTCATCGTGAAAGGAGAAACTCGCGTTCTCGAACTGATGGCAGGTGTCGTGACAGCTCTGACTCAGAGGATGACCACCGGCGGACAAGGACTCGAGGGAGTGACTCAAGCCGATCCTCTACATACTCTAGCTCGCAAAAAGAATCAAAATCATCCACTCACTCCAGATCCCGCAGGGACTCAAAACCCACAGATTGTTCTCGATCATCTGAGTCAGACAAAAGAACACAGCATTCAAAATCAGAACGATCTAATTTAAAAACTGGTGAATCTGAGTCCAATAGAAAGAGCTCTCCTGAGGCAGAAGCAGTTCACAGGAAATCCAGTGCCCACTCAAAATTGGAAATTAATGCTAAAACCTCAAATTCCAGCCGAGCTACCTCATCAAGAACATCTGAGAAAAAGGTCCATAAAAACAGCTCTGACTCTGATGAGGAGCACAGGAAAAAACACCAGTCACAAGGATCAGACAGGTCATCTGGGTCTCGCACTTCATCATCCAAAAAAACTGATTCAACAGATCACAAGACTTTAAATAATGTTACTGGAACAGAGAGACAATCAACAGACAGATTAAGTAATAACACAAAGCAGCCAGAGTTAGTCCCCAGTCCAGTTACTCCTCAAAAGGAATGCAGCAAAATTGATGACAACTGTACTCTGCCTAAATCTAATTGCAGTTCTCAACAGATGCATGAAGCTACACACAAAATTAATTTGTTAGAAACAAATCCACAAACTGAGCATCAACCTCCAAACCAAGATCTTAGTAGTCTGGAAAAGTGCACAAATGTTCCTGAGAGTCACAAGACAACGGAAAGTTTTGAATCCTCTTCCACAACAAGTAGAAGCCTTGAAGTTAGAAGTTCCACTGAGGCTGATAAACCTGGAATGAAAGATGAGATTCCAATCCAAAGCGAAGTTCTGACAGAAGGACCGGCTGAGTCATTTTGTGTAGGCCACTCTCCCAGTAAGGATTCAGTAGGATCAATGGCAGACCCTCTTTCTCTTTCTGTGAAAGAATTACCAGCTGGAGGATGCTTGAAATTAAACACTAAACCGGATGGGCCATCGCTAACCATTAGTCAAATCAGTATGCCCGTCACACCGAGTGCGGAACTTTGTGAAAAAGATTCTGAGCTGTATAGTGAGGATTCTGAACAACCTGGTGGGAAAAAGGATGGTAGTGCTAAAAAATCCAGATGGGACATTGTTGGTCAAGTCACTTCAGAATATCAAAGCCCTACGAAAATAGTGAATCCAGATGTGAAAAGGGTCATTTTAGTAAAACAAATAGATTTCAACAATGATACTACCCCTGATGAATCTTGTACACAGAAACAGGACTCTGAATTACCATCTGAGAAATCTGTAGAAGGACAGATACTAGATGAAAAAATAATTTCCCACCCTTCTGACCTTGGAAACCAACGTACCCATGGTGAACTAGTAAATCAGACTGTTGAAATTCCTCAGTCAACAAGTGCTGCGGTTGTTCGTGATCTTCCCCTTAATTGCCGTTCCTCTAGTAAAGATAAAAACCATGTAGACAAACCTAAGCCTGAAACTCAAAACCCTGATTCCTTAAACCATGATGGTAAATGCCACAGTGAGGACAGTGAGAGTGAAGAATCGGACTCTGATTCAGATGATGAGCGGGTCTCCTTAAAGCGGTTGCACTCTGTGGTGGTTGTGCCAAAAAATTCAACCATTGCTCTTGAGACAAATGATTTGACTCAACCGTCTCCCGGGTCCTCAGTGTTTTCTGGCCAGCAACTGACTGATACACATGGAAGCATTAATAGGGAATTTGTTTATGGCTTTAACAATCAGTCAAAGCTTGAGGAATCATCAGCTGCACTTTTTAAGGCCGGTGCACAAGCTGCATTTCCAGATGTTAAAGGTGTCTCCTACCAATCGCAGAGCAACATGGTTGACAGCACCAGCCATTTGGAGGCTACCAGTGCTCATGTGGACAAGAGCTGGAGTGCCCAAGAAAAACCAAATGTCTGTGCCCAGATAAGCCAAGTCTCTATTCAGCCTGGCAGGCGACCCGAATCTGATCACCATCAGTACCATGATAGACCAGATAGCTGGAATGGAAGGAAGGGTGGAAAGCAGCAATATGGGGACTCAAATGACTTCAGCGGTGGGAAGGGTTATTGCTTGGCCTGGGACATAAACCAGTCAGAACTGCCCAGCAGTACATTTCAGCAACCGGACAGCAGTCATGGCACCGAACGCCCGTCTCAGCCAGGAATTGCTCTGTTTGATAACGTTCACAGACAAGATCCATGGGCTCAGTCTGCCATCTCTGAAACGAGCAGACCAGTCATCACACATGTGCCTTTTCAGTATCACAATTCAGTTAACCAGATCCATCCAGACTCTCTGACCAATGACCATGATTACGATAGCGAGAGAAGGGTAGTAGGGATCAAACAAGGTTCTATCCTGTCTGCTGATCTCCCAGGATCATCCCCATTTGTTCAAGCCCATGAAATAAGTAGCAATTGCATCTTCACCACAGAAAGTCAGAACATCTCAGAATCCCCTAGAATAGACAACCAAAAGCCTCATCGAGGAAGGGGCCCACCTAAGAAGAGACGTCAAGATTTTGAATCTGAATCGGATAATGAGGCAGAGGCCGGTCTGACCAGTAAGAGGGATAGTTTGGATGAGAACTCAAGGGTTGTGAAAGATAGTAAGGAATCTTTCCATCAAATTCAAGAGGTGCAGCGCCCAACGCTCAGTCTAAAAGAATTTGTGGATCCATCTGTGTGGAGGGAAAAGGCAAAGCAGAAAAAAATGCCACCCTACTTTGACCTCATCGAAGACAATTTGTATCTGACAGAACGGTGAGTGTCTATCTTTCCTTTTTACACAATTTCTGTTCCCAGCAAACAAATTCATGTTCTTTGTGTTGGTTGCGCCGTTCTCTACTGTTTTAGAATTTCGAAATGTTTGTCCATTTTAATTTGAACTTTCTTAAAGCTCATAAAATCTGGTCTTTGTCCAAGCAGCAAGAAGAATAAGTCTCATCGTGACATCAAGCGTATGCAGTGTGAGTGTGCCATCCTCTCAAGAGAAGAGCGAGGCCGCGGGATAATGGCATGTGGGGAAGATTGCCTCAATCGCTTGCTGATGATTGAGTGGTAGATATCCTGCTACTACATCATAATAGTTGCTTTATAGCAGAGAGAACATGTAGAGAGAGATTGTAATTAATATATTGTGTTTGTTACTGGCTGATTTTCTATGAATGGCAGATTGCAGTTGTTGAGACTGGAACCTTCAAATTTGACTTGATCTAATTTGCAGTAAGAGCATGGAAGGCAAAATGATTATATATATTTTTCCTTTTTCTTGTTCTTTCAAGCTCATCCCGGTGTTTAAATGGAGTATACTGCTCCAACCGGCGCTTCCAAATGAAACAGCATGCGGACTTTGAGGTAATTTTGACAGAGAGCAAAGGTTGGGGCTTACGAGCAGCCAAAGACCTACCGCCGTAAGTACAATTTGCTTCAGTTAACAGATGCTTATATACGCTCTTAGTCTTTTATGCAAGTTGCCTATTTCTATATATACATCTTTTTTTGCAGGAACACCTTTGTTTTAGAATACTGCGGAGAAGTTTTGGATCACCGGGAATTTAAAGCACGGGTGAAAGAGTACGCTCGAAACAAGAACATTCACTATTATTTCATGGCTTTGAAAAATAATGAGGTAAGTTAGTGTCATTGGTGCAAAAAATGAGATTCTCTTCTGGAAGAATTGGTGTACTTTCATGAATTGAAAAAGATGAGCATATATCTCCATTATGTCTGCAGATAATTGATGCTACTTTAAAAGGAAACTGTTCCCGTTTCATGAATCATAGCTGTGAACCCAATTGTGAAACTCAGAAAGTAAGTGTACTTGATTTTACATTGTGGTAGAATAGAAGCAGGATGCCAATAGAAAATGTAAATGTCATTGTTTGTGTGATGCTGTCAAGGAGTGTGTCAGAATTGCCAGCTCTTCTGGATTGCAAATGATTAGTCAAATATGAAAGACAACTACTTGATTACTTGTGGAGTAAATGGTTCTTCAGCCATATTTGTTCTATAACCTGATATTTGTTTCATATATCCACATTTTTCTAAGAAATGCATCTGTTTGCACATTTCTACACAATTTTTGCCCTTGTAGAAGTAGAGCCTTTGATTTCCATGTAAAATCTTTGTTTTGCATTTCTAATCCATTGCACCCTTTGCAGTGGACTGTGAATGGCCAGGTCCGTGTTGGCTTCTTCACCACCAAAGCTGTGACAGCTGGAACAGAGCTCACTTTCGATTACCAGTTCCAAAGATATGGGTAAAAGATCCAATCGTTTATATCACATACAGCCTTACTGTTCTTGAAATGAAGCTCAACATAAATGTTGATCTTAATGTCACATTTTCCTTCTTCTGTCCACCAGTAAAGAGGCTCAGAAGTGTTTCTGTGGAGCTCCTAGCTGTCGGGGTTTAATTGGTGGAGAGACTCGGGTCAGTGTCCGAGCAGCAGGTGGGAAGAAACAGAGGGAACGCTCTCGGAAGAAAGACACTGACAGTGCACTTACCACGGTGAGGAAGAGAGCTTAATTATTGTGTTTCATTCAGCTTTTGGAAATAACATGAGAAAGACAGAATGAACCCATGCAGTGACTGAGTCCATGACCTGATATAATCTGTTATTTATTCAGACAAATAGTTTTTTATTCACAACATTTGTGCTTGAAGAATTATGTGCTAAAGCTAGACACAAATAACACATGGCATGCCAGATTTTCAAATCGTTGTAGCAAAGTGTTATCTTAAAAACCAGCAGTGCCAGAGCAATGATCTTGTGGTTGAATTGGGTCAGCTTTGTTCTTGCTTGCATGTTAATTGCTCTGAGACTTGCAGAGCCTGTTTCCCGTCTACAAATAACATGTCTAATATATTCTGCATGCATTCAAGCTAATTGCATTGTGATGTTTTTATAGCTTGTTTGCACTTTAGCACTCTTCATATCGGTCATAAAATGTAGAAACATCCTCCTGTTTCATTAAATGAAATTACTTAAAATTGGAAGCTTTTGCCATGGTCACAGTTTGATCGAGGACAATATAGATTTCTCCTGTGACTCTGCTGGTGTCTAAACTGGCTGATGATGTTCTGCAGTTGGATGAGGAGCTGGAGGCTCTGCAGGAGAATGGAGAAGGCTTATGTGGAGAGAAAGATGTGATCGCACTCTGCAGACTCATGGTGCGAGTGGAGACGATGGAGCAGCGACTCACCTGCCTTAAACTCATCCAGGTAAACTGCAACAATGTCACATTGAGATGAATTTGATTTATTAGATTGCACAGCATTGCAGTGTTTGAGGACATACTGCTGCATGTTTTTGGTGTGGCGTCAAGCATTTAAAAATGATTGAAAACTTACTGAGTTGTTTGCATGCCTGTGCAGAATACCCAGAATCCCTTGTGCCTGAAGCAGTTTTTGGATCACCATGGCCTCTCGCTGCTGTGGATATTTATGGTTGAACTTTCTGAGGCTAAGAGCAACTCTGTAAACAACATTAAACTACAGCTGGAGGTAAAATTTCAACACACATATTCAGGGGAAATCTATTTCTGCTTTTTTTCCAGAAATTCCTAGTGGCCTGATATTTTAGTAAATGTAGCTTAATTATGATAAGGCAATATGTAGTTTTAAACTCCTACACAGGAATTTAAGGTGCAGTCTCTTGATGCTTTTTTGTTGTTGTTGCAAAATTCTTAGATAATGAAGGCTCTGGCAGTGCTTCCCATCTCAACGAAGAACATGCTGGAGGAGAGCCGAGTGCTGCAGTTTATCCAGCGCTGGGCTCAAAGCCGGCCACTCAGCCAACCGGCCGAACAAGATGGCTACTCCAGTGAGAGCACCTCCCGTGCCCAAACGCCCCTCAACACGCCTGATGGCCAAACTGCCAAACTGACCACTGAGCTGGATGGGGACACTCCCAAGCGAGCAGTCTATCGTAGGTTGAAGATCATCAGTGAGAACAGTCTGGACAGCGCACTGTCCGATGCTAGTAAAGCTTCAGATGGAAAAGAAGAGGAGGATGAGGAAGAGGAAGAGATGGAGGAAGAGCCTTCACAGTTGGAAGCCACAGTTGAAAGGGAAGTGAAAGTAGAAAGCATTGAAGCACCTTCTGAGAATCAAGCTGAGCTTGAGGCCGGATTGAAACAAGAACCCCCTGAAACTGTAGAAATAACACTTTCAATTCCAGAAGCCATTGGCAATGAGGGAGAGACACTAGAAATGCAAGAACCTGAAGAAAACCTCCCCTCTAAGCCTGAAGAAAACCTCCTCTCTAAGCCTGAAGAAAACCTCCTCTCTAAGCCTGAAGAAAACCTCCTCTCTAAGCCTGAAGAAAAAGTCCTCTGTAAGCCTGAAGAACAACTCCTTAGTAAGCCTGAAGAACAACTAGAGGATGAGAAGATGGTGGAAGAGAACAAGAGTGAGGAGCCATCAGAGATCCAGATGGTGGAAGAGAACAAGAGTGAGGAGCCATCAGAGATCCAGATGGTGGAAGAGAACAAGAGTGAGGAGCCATCAGAGATCCAGACAGAGTCAGCGACAGTTGAAGATGTCCCTTCAGTCACAGACACCACATCTGCAGAAGATGTTCGTAACGATGTAGTTGCTGATGTGGAAACTCCTATCACTGAGACCCAGGTGGAGAATGCATCTTCTGAACAGTGCAGCTCTGAAGGGAATGAAAGTCACAGCACTGCAGAAATCACACCCACGCAACCATCAGAGGTTATAATGGAGAGTGTAACCTCTGAATCTGCAGCTGTTGCCATAGAGAGCACACCTACAGAATCTGTCTCTGTGGAGACCATTCCTCCTGGTTCTATCGCTGTTTCTACTGAAAAAACACCATCGGAGGCTGTCGTAGCCACTGAGTCTGCTGATGCATCGGCCCTGGCTATTGTGGCTGTTCCAGCTGAGGGCGCTGCAGTGGGGACGCCCTCTCAAGATGAGGAGGAAGGCGTTTCTGATGTCGAAAGCGAACGCAGTCAGGAGCCACAAGTTCGGGCTTCTGATATCAGTGACATGGCCGCCCGGCTGCTGGACAGTTGGAAAGACTTAAAGGCAAGTCTAAGATTTGTTAAAAGCAGGGATGCACAGATAAAAAAAAAATTAGAGGACAAGTACAAATACTGATTCTTTATGATTCTCACTGATACCTGTATTTTTAGTAATGCTGTAATTTTTAAATACAGTACAGTGGGACTGATCATTTGAGGTAGCATGTTTAACCAAAGGCCAGCTACACACTGCAAGCGTGGCGTGAGCGTGTCAGCTGCGTGGCGTGGCGTGTCCGTTTTTATTTCGGCTCCCATGTTAACAGGTTAGAGCTTGACAGGGGTGGCTCGAAAACTTGTGCATGCTAAAAATAGAACCGACGCCTATTTTTCACGTGACACGCAAGCGTGTTGGAAGCGTTTCCAGGCAAAATTGAATAGGAAAAGATGTTTATATATCATTTTGACACGACTACATATTAATAAATGACATTTTGATGTTTGAAAGTCTCTAGGTTTTGACAAATGCAGATATCGTTTTAATTTAAAAATAACAATAATAATAATTCTAGATTTTCAAATATTGCACCTGTCAATACAGAACAAAATATTCTGTAGCCTATTTTGCCGTCAATACTGCCGACGTTGTCTTTGCTGTATCAGTAGGCTAAATATTTATGTTTAACATGAAGTATAGGCCTTCCACTACGTCACCTAGTAGCAGCAGCACCACGGCATACACTTTTCTGGTGTGTAAAGACATAGAAAACGCCATGCAGCTGACACGCAACAGACACGCCACACTCACACCTCGCATCCAGTATGTAGCCGGCCTAAAGCCGATACTAGTTAAGCCCAGAGTATACTTTTAAAAACATTTTTGTGTGAATGCTAGGTTATGAGCACAGTGCGTTTGACTTAAATTTCATTAGCATAGTAAGTGCGTACTGTGCGCACACAGCCTGAATTATTATTTTTTTTTTAATTCTGTATGCTAAGGTTGCACCTGCTCATTGAATTATTTTCCATTAATTAGTTGTTCTACGGTAGTAGTGTTGACAAAAATATTGATATTTCAATATGTATCTACTTACATTTCTGACATTTTTCAATATCGATACACCGTTACCAGCTGCGTTTTCAGTAGCTCTCTTCTTTCTGACAGCGAATTGACATTGAATTGAGGCTCCAGTTGAAAAGTGCTTTTATTACACATCATTTTAGTCATTGTCGCAAATTTTGCGATCACACCAAAATCTCGCGCACCACTGATCTATATAAGTGGTGCTCTCATAAAGTATAAGTGGCTTCTTTTTCATGGCTTATTGCTCTTAAAATACATACAAAATTATGTCAAAATGCCCATCTTGACGAATATTCAGGTAAAAATACAATCAGTTTTGGAATGTAAATAGCTATAAACTAGAAACCTTATGTTGTGTAGCAGTATATTGGATCCGTGCATAAGCTCTTAAAGTGACAGCAGCCTAATAAACCTGCTGCTGTTTGTCATGTTAAAGGGATAGTTCACCCAAAAATGAAAATTCTGTCATCATTTACTCACCCTCAAGTTGTTCCAAACCTGTATGAGTTTCTTTGTTCTGCTGAACACAAAAGGAGATATTTTGAAGAATGTTTGTAACCAAGCAGATAGAGCAACCATTGACTACCATAGTAGGGTATGAACTATCCCTTTAATCAAAGAACAAAAGACAAAGAGAAAATCCCTCGCTGCTCATGAATTAATAACTTTTGTAGCATTAATCTGTATTAAGTGTTACAATGACTATTCAGTGTTATTTAACATTTGATCACTTTCATTTCTGTAATATTTCTTACCTGAATACTAGTATTAAGCTCCCTTTTTTTTTGTAAATGTAGTTCATTCAGATAAAGCCTCCCTGTGCTGTGTATAAGCTTTTCTAACAAAATGACCCACATTTTCAAATTATGATATAACAAATTATCTGTATGCCTATATACATATATATTAGGGGTGTAATGGCACACGTATTCGGTCCGAACCGTTTCGGTACAGGGCTTTCGGTTCGGTACACGCGTGAACGGTTTCCGAATGCAATCTTTAACAGTTAACAGCTGGCTTGTTTTAAGCACGGAACACACTTCAATCCTAGTTCCCACACAAACATATTACATATTCAGTCCATTTTATCACGAAATTAAAACGATAAATGCCGTTTTTGACACTCTTTAATGTGGCGTGTCTGATCGTTGTATAGGCGCATCAGTTCAAGCGGCCACGTGATGCACGCGCGTGAACGTGATCATCTGTGGTTATATTCTACATAACCTGTTAGTGCTGTCTTGATTATTTAATATGTTCATGTTTAAATAAACCTGTCATGAAAATGACAGACACTGTGTATAAATGATTATATTTCAACAACGAATTGGAGAAAAAAAACAATTTTATAATTAGATTTAGAAGTTATTGCAAAAACTGCCTTATGTGAAGTTTGTTTGCGTACTATGTTATTTGAGGGTTGATTATTATACCTAAAACTAAATAGCAACTGAATTTAGGCTAATAGTTTGGGCTCTGTTGTTAACCTTTAATATTAATGTGCAAGTAAGGGCTAACTATATAGTTTACAGCAATATCTTCAATAAACTTTGTTATAATTTAATTCATTTAAGGACAGACTAATTTTTTTTCGGTAAACCACTGTTTAATAAAAATAAATAAAAAGCAATTTTGTTAAACTGCTGTACCGAACCGTGACTTAAAAACCGAGGTATGTACCGAACCGTCAGTTTTGTGTACCGTTACACCCCTTATGTATGTATGCATGTAGAATTTCGATATTATGTATTATAGAATTTCGATATTTTTCATCATATTGAAGTTGGAAATTCCAGTATCGTGACACTACAATGTAGCAACACTGGCCTGAGCCATAAACAAAATTAAAGACTGATGAGCGCTTGTGATTCCTTTATCTCTAGTTTTAAGAGTACAACATTTTTTTTCTGATCATACATAAGAAGAGAAATAGCACTGACATTGGACAAAGGTAAAACTTTCTAAGGCACGTCAACCACCTGTGTTCAAGCTTTTTAAAAAATGAAGTATACTTTGGGCTTAACTATCTGTCTCACTTCTTAAAAGAATTGATGTACTTGAAGACTAGATACTGATGGATCACTAATAAACAAGCTGTTTTATTTCACTCTCAGGAGGTTTACAGGATACCAAAGAAGAGCCAGGTTGAAAAAGAGCCAAATGGTAGGTCAAGAACGCATCATACTCCTAACCAGTTTAATTTGAACCATTTCATGCGTTTTTGTAATGACCTCTGATCCATTGTCTCCTCTAACAGATCGCAGTCGTGATCGGGAAGCCCTGATGACCCCTCGCACTCCTTCGAGCAGTCGAGAGAGAGAGCGAGAAAGAGAGAAGGAGCGTGATCGTGATCGGGATCGTGATCGAGACCGGGACAGAGATTGGGAACGGGAACGGGACTGGGACCGGGATCGGGAACGGGAGAGGGATGGAGAGAGATCGTCCCTTCGCAGTGCAGATAGGAAAAGACGGCGAGGCTCCACCTCCCCTCTTCCGCACTCAGCCTATGAGAGGGGCCGCAGAAACGATGACCGGTAAGATTTACGGCACATTTAGGCCTGTCACACAAATTTTGCTGGACGATAAATTGGCCAAGAAATTATTGCGATAAACGATAATATTGTCATTCTGAGAACATTTTGATCTAAAATAATGATAATGGCATAATAATGCAGGTACACCTTTTCAAAGATCAATAAACTTTTGTTTCTAAAGAATATTTAACACTGAAAACGGAAATATTTTAAATATCAACAATAAATTAACAAAACAACCAAAAACAATTAAAGCAATGGACTCTCAGTCTGTTAACAAAAAATGCACTTGAATAAATACCAAAAAAACTATAAATAAAATGGATGAAAACGGCAACGGATGATTGTGTTTAAGGTGCATATTAGGGGTGGCACGGTTCACAAAACCCACGGTTCGTATCACAGTCTTAGGGTCACGGTTTTCGGTTGGTACTTGTTGTTTTTTCTTTTAATCGTTAACACTCCAGAAATGTACTTAAGCATATGATATTTAGCTTAATTATCCACAATTTAGGATACAGTATTAAAAAACATTTTTATATCATGTAATCATGCACAAACTGAATTTGACTTGACTTTAAGCACATTATTGGGACCATCTCTGAGGAAAGCTAGGTGAGATTTTGATACAGCAAGAGAGAAGACATTGATGACATGCTTTTCATTTATTTGGCAAAAAAATGAGAATATGTATTGCTATCTCTACAGGAACTTGTGTGCCTTTTTAGATCACAAAGATTAAGCTGAAGAATGAACTTGCATTTATCAAACTGGCAACTTCAGTGTAGCTTTAAGCCTTGTTTAAACTCGACGTGTCTGCGCGAGGCAAAAATGACGTCAACGCGGAGTGGGCGGTAGTGTGCGAGACCCCATTTCGCTTGGCGGTGTGCACGTCAAATTTTGTAACTTTGCGCGAGGCTCCGCAACCAAAGAAGCACGAGTTCCAGGCGAATCTGGCCGAGCATGAAGTCTCATCACACAGACACAATCTGCGCAACATGGACGAGGCGTGCATGCAGTCAGCCAGAGAGAGAGAGAGAGAGAGAGAGAGAGAGATAGAGAGAGACGAGGAAAACAAACAAGCATGCAAATGGTAATTATCACGGCCGGAAAAATTATTGAGCTAATTTTTTAATAATGTAATCTAATTAATTAATTAATTGACTATCGCGACAGGCCTAGGCACAATGAAACAAATGCATACAATTCTGTAATTATTTAATCACCCTCATGTTGTTCCAAACTCATACGAGTTTCATTCTTCCATGGAACACTAGAGAAAGTTTTTGGAACAACATGAAACACGGATTTTCGTTTTTGGACAAACTACTACTTAAAAAGACATGAGAGATGTTCAAAGTCTGGTTAATGGAACCTAGGTCTTCTTGCATTATTTTCTGTAGTTATGAGCAGTCCAACAGCAGCAAGAAGAAACTCCACACCAAAGAGTCTCGTAACAAGCTGTCCACTGAGGAACGGCGAAAGCTCTTTGAGCAGGAAATGGCTCAGAGGGAGGCTCAGAAACAACAACAACAACAACAACAACAGCAGCAACAACAGCAGCAGCAGCAGCAGCAGCAACAACAGCAATTACAGACGCTCGCATTTAACCCACTGGCCTACGCCTCCAGTCCGAGCTTCATGGGCTACCCGCCTGGATACCCTATCCAGACCTATGTGGATCCCACCAATCCCAATGCAGGAAAAGTGCTCTTGCCCACACCTCCTGTTGAGCCTCTTTGTGTCACCCCAACTGCTGGTACCTTCGAACAAACACCTACTCAGCCCATCATATCAGATCTTGGTCTAGCTTCACCCTCTTCTTCCACCACAACCCAGGCCGGTCCTGCCTCCAGCTTGGCACATATCCCTTCCTCTCTGGAGCTTTCCTCTGGCACACAGACTCAGCAGTTTGTCCAGCCTGCTGTGCCAGCACAGGACCCGAGTGTGGCCGTCCTGTCGGTGCCTGCGCAAACAGCCAACGCGCAGGTCCAGAGTCAGCAGGGTTACACCACGCTCTGGGACCCCAACACACAGCAGGCGGTCACAGTGCAGACGCAGCCCACCCAGCAGTATTCTACCACGGCACAGCCTCAGACTGCCATCTACTATCAGGGCCAGCCCTGCCAGACCATCTATAGCATTCCTGCAGGCTACCCGCAAACCAGCACTCCTGTCATACAGGTTGGACATCAATACTTCATTTTTTTATCATTTTCACTGTATTCTCACATGGTGGTCAACTGGTAAAACCTTTTCATTGCAGATATTTAGAGAAATGTAAAATATGATGCATTGCAATTTCATAAAATGATAGCAAATGAGGCATTTTACATGCAAAAACATCTAGGGATGCACAATATATCTGTACAATATTGGTTAATAGCAGATATTACAGATACATTTTTTTATAAATTGCTCTATTTTTACATTTTAGATTAACTTGAATAACATGAATCTCATTTAATAAGTGTTAAAAGTAATCTGTAAAAGCATATCTCAAGATGAAAATAATTTTTTATGCACATTATGTGATGCCTAAATTCTTTTGTAGCATGTAACTCTTTGACGTGTACAATCACACCGTTGTGATTAGAACATTCAGTCCATCACACAGACAGATATAAATTGACAACATGTTTTATTCATATCAGATACACATTGTGTGGGTATTAGTTAACTATAAAACGTACTCTCTTTTACCACTTCACCTACCACTTCACCTGCCACTTACTTTCATGTATTTTGGAAGAAACAGATTAATTGACGTTGCAAATCCGATCCTCCGAATTGCAGTGTAAACTAACATGGCAGCGCACAATGCTCGTTATAAATCTTTATAATGATCATGTCAGCGGATCTATAATCACCTTTTTATTATAGTTTCTAAAATAACGGTCTTCTTAAAAAAGCTCAAGCTGTGGGGTCAGCTAGAATATTTTAAACTTGCATGTGAAAGGGTTAAAGTGATGGATTTTGAGTTTTTAATGTGTCAGCCAGACATTGCACAAATTTGTGCGTTTACATTAAAGTAAAGGCAGTTCTTGGTTCTTGGTTGTTTTTTCTTAATGCATGTTACTGATCTTACTGTGACTGATTCATGCATGTTTCTTTTTATTTATTTATTTTCGACCTTTGAATTTAATCTTGCAGTGGAATGGCAAATTTCTTTCGCTGGATTTCGCCAATTAGTCTACTTAAACTTTCTTACAATTGACTCATTCAGATCTGCCTCCATTTTTGAGTGCAGTGCCCACATTTCAAAATAGAACCGATAAAGAACCAAAAAAACAACCGATAGAACTAAATCCCCATCCTGCATTTTTTCCGTTTTCAATAATTTGTTTTACCTGGATATACGCCACAATATGGAAGAAAAGATCGGTCTCCACTTTTGTTTCATTGCGACTTTGGAAACATGTTGGTTTTGAACCACAAACTGTTTTATGTTAGTGGCTGGAGACTGGTTAATATCCTTACAGGGAGTGTAAAGGTTCTCAAAACACCTTTGTTTGGCTAGACTGAAATAAAGTAGATTGGAACTGACTCTATTTAAAGTCTGCATGAAATGGAATTTGCAACCATTTTTTCTTCCCCATTGAGACGTATATCTGAGTGAAACGGCTTCTCGAATGAGAAAAAAAATTATGGGCAGGACTTGATTTTGTACATCGGGAAATGATTATGCATGGGACCAGTGCTATAAGCTAGATCTCATGCAATATCTATACCCAATGACAGCTCGGGGCATAACCTCTTCATGTACTCAGTGTGGTGGTGTTTTTCTTCTTTTTGAAAACATAATCTTAACAAGTAGTATGTAATGGCAGCTGCTCAGCTTTACTCTTATTTGTGGTTGTGTACAGACATACACTGAGCCAGCTGCCAACTACCTGCATGGGCAGCAGGTGTACACGGGTCATCAACAGGGCGTGGTAGTGCAGCAGGGAGGCACAGTCACCACCATTGTCACCTCTCAGACAGTTCAACAGGTATGCAAGTCACGCCTTTC
Organism: Gobio gobio; assembly: GCF_949357685.1. Taxonomy (NCBI): domain Eukaryota; kingdom Metazoa; phylum Chordata; class Actinopteri; order Cypriniformes; family Gobionidae; genus Gobio; species Gobio gobio. Next base: position 21,784,673 of record NC_137108.1, on the reverse strand, counting down.
ACCAGATGAGGGTGCTGTTACACTTTCTAGCTATGTTTCTTTTTTTTTGTCTTTTTTTTTTCTTTTCATAAAGACATAGAAGGACTTGGACTAGGAATTTCAAGTCATTTTGTAGATTAGACAAACAATAATAATAATAAAAAATCTATACATATTTTTTAAAAGTGTTCCCCAACATGCATTAAACAAATAAGATGATTACTCATAATATGATTACTCATGAACAAACCTAGTAGAGAGACAGGAACTTGAATTATTAGTCTTTTGAATTAAAACAAGCTGTAATGCTGGTTGCATTAATATGTAAATGTAATGCAGGCTAATACACCAATCAGGCATAACATTGTGTTGGTCCCCCATTTGCTGCTCTGACCCATGAAGAAAACGTGATTCATCAGACCAGGTCACCTTCTTCCATTGCTCCGTGGTCCAGTTCTGATGCTCACATGCCCAATGTTGGCGCTTTTGGTGGTGGACAGGGGTCAGCAGGGGCACTCTGACTGGTCTGCGGCTATGCAGCCCCAAATGCAACAAACTTTATTCTGACACTTTTCTATCAGAACCGGCATTAACTTCTTGAGCAATTTGAGCTACAGTAGCTCGTCTGTTTGATCGGACCACATGGGCCAGCCTTTGCTCCCCACGTACATCAATGAGACATAACCCTGTCGCCGGTTCACCACTGTTACTTCCTTGGACCACTTTTGATAGATACTGACCACTGCAGACCGGGAACATCCCACAAGAGCTGCAGTTTTGGAGATGCTTTGACCCAGTTGTCTAGCCATCACAATTAGTCAAATCCTTACACTCCCATTTTTGGGGACAAAATGTTCACTTGGTGTCTAATATGTCCCACCCACCAACAGGTGCTGTGATGAAGAGATAATCAGTGTTATTTACGGTCATAATGCTATGCCTAATTGGTGTATATATATGCTATATGGTCACACCGCCTACACTGTACTATCAAGTTCCAGCTAGATGGGTTGTACCAGCAATTAGTATTTTATAGACAACAGGGTTCCAGGAATCTCAACATTCTGACTAACCTCCCCTGAACTGTGATTCACCACAGGAAATGATCGTACCCAACAGCATCATTGACCTGCCGCCTCCTTCCCCTCCCAAACCTAAAACCATCATCCTGCCTCCCAGCTGGAAAGTGGCGCGAGACCCAGAGGGCAGAATTTATTACTACCACATCATCACCAGGTATGGTTCTTATTAAACAAGCAGTCTGTATATCATTAAAACTTCAAGAGTCAAACCTCCTTTTATTCAATTAAGCTTGACGACTTCAGCATGGATTGATCTAATGAGTTACGACATCACCGATGTCTTCCATTGTCTTATTTTAATTGCTTCATGTGCTTTCTCTCTTTCAGGCAAACACAGTGGGATCCTCCCAGTTGGGATGGGACTACAGAGGAAGCCAGCTTAGAACATGAGGCTGAGATGGACCTCGGGACGCCCACATACGATGAAAATCCTTCAAAGGTATTAAACAATTCCTCACGCTTGGAAAAAAAAATTCACAAGATTTATCCCTTTAATCAGCCTTGAGTTAGAAATATGGTAAATGTTCTTCTTTAATAACACACGGCCAACCCAGACCATTTACTAAAATACAGGTAATTCAAAAATCGTTACAGTGTTGACGTCACCACCATAAATACATTAACGGATGCCTGTCCACGGTTACACATTAGATCAGCAAATTTGTGGGATATTTGTTACTCATTTCACATGCAAAGGAGTTGATACCAGCGATCTGTAGCATTTAGATGTCTTAAAGGTACATTAACAAAAAGCGTGTTTATAGATATGGTAGGCAATGTTATTCATTAACTCTTTTTGTTTTTCTGGTTGAAACTCTCTTAAAATTCTGGAAGCAATCAATAATATAAGTGGTCTTAATATTATGCACATACACTATATTTCCAAAAGTATTGGGACACCCCTCCAAATCAAAACGCTGCTACTGGCAGTGGAGACGTGTTCTCTGGAGTGACCAATCACACTTCTCTGTCTGGCAATCCGATGGATGAGTCTGGGTTTGGCGGTTGCCAGGAGAACGGTACTTGCTTGACTGCATTATGCAAGTGTAAAGTTTGGTGGATGGGGATTACGGTTTGGGGTTGTTTTCCAAGGGTTGGGCTTGGCCCTTTAGTTCTAATGAAAGGAACTCTTAATGCTTCAGCATACCAAGACATTTTGGAGAATTTCATGCTCCCAACTTTGTGGGAACAGTTTGAGGATTGCACCTTCCTGTTCCAACATGCGCACCAGTGACCTCACAAATGCGCTTCTAGAAGAATGGTGAAACATTCCCATAAATGCACTCATAAACCTTTTGGAAATCCTTCCCAGAAGAGTTGAAGCTGTTATGGCCGCAAAGGGTGGGCCAACTCCATATTAAACCCTACGGATTAAGAATGGGACGTCCCAAAACTTTTGGCAACATGGTGTATATCTTTTGTGGAAGTCTTGGGACCAACATTTTTTATTCTAATCATTGCTAATCATTACACAGACTGGCTGTATTTACATAATGTCCATCTTGGTATGGTAACATTGACCAAGACGTGCATTCAGAAAGTTTTGGTACCAAATTAATAATAATTTGTTACATTTATATTGCGCTTTACTGGGTACTCAAAGCGTTTTACACGGAAGGGGGGAATCTCCTCAACCACCACCAGTGTGCAGCAGCCACCTGGATGATGCGACGGCAGTCATATTGCACCAGAACGGCCACCACACACCAGCTTATTAGTGGAGAGGAGACGATGAAGCCAATCAGGATAGGGGCATGATTAGGAGGCCATGATGGACAGGGAACAATGGGCAAATTTGGGTTACACCCCTACTCTTTTTCCGAAGGACATCCTGGGATTTTTAATGACCACAGAGAGTCAGGACCTCGGTTTAACGTCTCACCTGAAGGACGGTGCTTATTGACAGTTTAGTGTCCCCATCACTATACTGGGGTGTTAGGACCCACACAGACCACAGGGTGAGCACCCCCTGCTGGCCTCACTAACACCTCTACCAGCAGAAACCTAGTTTTCCTAGGAGGTCTCCCATCCAGGTACTGACCAGGCTCAGCCCTGCTTAGCTTCAGTGGGAAACCAGTCTTGGGCTACAGGGTGATATGGCTGCTGCTTGAGACCCAATAATAATACAGGTGGTGTTTTTAATTTTTTTTATTATTAATTTATATTTCATTGATTTAGTATCGACTTAGAACTTAAGTACTTAAAAAAAAATCCCTACTCTAGTGTTTGCTTAAATACATACATGTTGGGCCTAAGACTGTCTCAGCCTCTCTGGATAATTCAAGATGTTGTTCCAGCCATCAAGGATGGAATGGTTTGCAGCTGGGGCTCATCCAAATAGAGAAAAGCTATTTGGATTTTTGAAGAAAACACTTAGACCACTTAGACCACAGCATTTAAGACATTATCTGATGCAAATAAACAAGAGGTATAACCGGGCCAAACTGAATTAAAACAGTCAAAAACATGTTACAGTAAACATTGTTTTAAAGTCCTCTCAAAGGTCACAACCATCTTGATCTGTCGTTCACTAAAGTCTTCTATTTCTTTCTTTTTTCTCTCACTCTCTCTCTCCCTCTCTCCCTCCCTCCCTCTCAGGCTTTTGCTGGTGTTTTCTCTGGCTCTCTTTGATGCTAATCAAAGCCAGCTGTTGAAACTGCATTCATTTATGTGTGGTTTCTCGTTTGGGAGTCGAGCTTTGCAGAATCTCTTTTGTCTTTTCAGCAATCGCCCTTTCATTTTAGACTTCAAAATATCGTAGCTATTAAACTTTTAACAGATATCGTTACAGATATTGTCTGTTGTCAGTATGTCAGCATTGTGTCTGATGTGAACTGATTTGCCCTTTGGATCTCTTTTTGGGACAATGAATTGACAGTCTTGGCATTGATTTTTGTCTCATTTATGTCATATCGCCTACCAAAGGGGACTCTGGGAGTTGCAGTGTTTAATGTTGCTTGTTGCAGAATTTAGTCTCCCAAATATGTTTTGGAAAAGAATGACATCTCAATGTCAAACAAACCGTCAGTGTTTATGTTCCAAATAAATTGTCAGAATTCACAGTATATCTTTTCACGTGTTTGTTTTTTGTTTGACCACAGTTCTCCACAAAGACCGCAGAGGCAGACACGTCCAGTGAGCTGGCCAAAAAAAGCAAAGAAGTCTTCCGCAAGGAGGTGAGCTTTAGATTCTCCTGGGTTTTTTACCAAATTTATTTATTATAGCGGTAGCTCATGTGTGTCCATCTCGTCTAACCTTTCAATTTCAGATGTCACAGTTTATTGTGCAATGCCTTAATCCGTACCGCAAGCCAGACTGCAAGCTGGGCCGTATCATTAACACAGAGGATTTCAAACATCTTGCTAGAAAGGTAAAGTGTGTTCCTGTACGCTTTAAAAAAAACAAAAAAAAAAAACAGACAAATAACATTTTAAAGCATATACATCCATACACATGCATAGACCTCTTTGGCTTGCACCGTTTTTGGCTTGTCTTTTTAAAACTGAAACAGATGTAGTGTTTACTCTTTTCTTCCGTATTGTGACATGCTTCAGTGTGAAATGGATTATTGAAAAAACAAAAAATGGTTAAATACATCAGTTGTTGATTTGGATGGAGGCAGATCTGAAATCAAGCTTGTAGCTGATTGTAATAAAAGAATGGGTAAAGCGAATGATTGGAGAAGTCTGGCATATGTCACTGTAAGGTGCAGTTAAGACATTTTGATTAAAAATTACACAGTCCATTTTTTTTAAATAAATGAAACATTTATTACATGTATAAATTAAACAGGAAACCTATCTAACAGTGTAATTATTCACAGTGTCCTTTTTCAGCCAACCTACTGACTAATTGCTTTTGAAAATATGTAGTTTTTCACTCCTTTATGCTGCGTTCACATCGAACACGAATAGAGCGTCTGGCGTGGGTGATTTCCATGTTAAGTCAATGGAAAGGCGCATTGACGCGTCCGGAGGTCCTGCGGCGCTATAGACGCGTTTCGCGCGGCGGGATTCCGCCTCATTCGCGCGTCCAATTCGCGTGAACTGGACGCGCGAATGAGGTGAATGAATTGGGCGCGAATTGAGCGTCTTGCGTGATACGCGCGTTACACGCGAGTGGTGCTTTTTGTGCATTCACGCGTTTGAAGCGAATTCGCGTATGACGCCCTAGTTAAAAAATTTAAACTTTGGCGTCAATTCGCGCCGCGTTAACCAATCAGGAGCCTGCTCGCTGCTGTCACGTGGTGAAGTGACGTGATGAGAAACCCTGCATAATTAAAAAATACTACTGTGTCACAAAATGAGGTTTTAAGACTTTTTCAGGTGAGAATGTAGTTGTTTAAAGCTCAAATCTGTGGTTTATTTATAAAGAGAGCGCCTATTTTTTTTTTTTTAATTGTCTTGCGTATTTGGAGTTGTGAGATCCAGGCGATTACCTAGGACTCAGCGCTCATTAACCCCAGCGAGAGCAACCTTTCCTCGGTGGCTCTGATGTCCTGTAGTCGTTTGTCTTGTGTGGATCTAACGGGCGATCTTTGCTCTCATGAATCTATCATTTGTTGTCTGACAAATCGTTTTGACTGAGGGCAAAGAGAAGGTTCTATTTTTTTAAGGATATTTAAATATACATGCATTGAAGATAATGTAGGAGTTGCCTGGACTACATTTGTGTGGCTATTAATGCTTAATATATATTTTTAATGAAAAGGAAAAGAGGCAGAGTGGTATTTTATGATATATTTCTCCTGGAGCGCCTTGAACGCGCGTCTATTTCGCTTCAAACGCTCAATTTATATGCGTGTACAATTCGCTGTAGACGCGCAAATGGATTAAAAATGTTTAAGCGTCCAACAAGACGTGGTAGACGCGATTTTTACGCTCTATTCGCGTTTGGTGTGAACGCAGCATTAAAGGGATACTTCACCCAAAAATTTAAATTGTTATCATATACTTACCCTCACAACATCCCAGATTTTTTTTTAACTCTTTATTCAGATGAACAAAAAAACGAGTCCTTATAATGTGAGGTCATATATCCCTCACAGTTGATATGACCCCAGTTAATGAAACCATGTCTTTTGAAGCAAAACTATAGCGGTGTGTGAGGAAAAATTCAACTTTTTAAGCTATGAACCACCACTTACGACCAACTGTCATGCGTGCATTCATGTGACTGAAACGTCACCATGTTATGAAGCATGATGTAAGCATGTTGTGAAACTGGCAAGATGTAGATGTCTTCTCGGGTCCAAACATCTGTACAAGAAATCACTTCTTACCGGAACCCAGCATGCTTAAGGATTTTAAAAAAGAAAAACCCAACCCAAGACAGACCCTATAACATCAGATCCCAAGTCAACTTAACTGATGGCATTTTTTTCTGGGCAGGCAATAATATAAAGTAGATGGCTTGACAAAATTTAAATCGATAGCTAGGGCTGGGCGATAAATCGATTTTATCGATTAACTCGAATGTGTAGTTTACGTCGACTTGTTTGAATGAAAATCGGTTCTCTTGTATATCCGCCGATGCTCTCCTCTGGGCTCCCGTAGTTTCGAATGAGCTCAGCCCTCCCCCTGTATGTTTGCCATAGAGATACACAAACAACAAAGACAGTGTCATCTTACAACATACAGTGTCATTCGTTTGAAGTCTGAACGAAAAGGCGCTACTCGTTTGAGCTTCGCTGCGTGGACCGTTTATCAGCGTGACCTCACACACGGGCCGATCTCGTGACACCGATACACAGCGCTAGGAGATCCAGTGAGAAAGTTTAAATTCACCACAGGATTAAAGGGATGGTTCACCCTGAGATGAAAATAAAGCCATCTTTTACTCGCCCTGCTGTTGTGCTAATGCCCTTTGTCCTTCTATCCTTTTCGGACCTCAAAAGCAGAACATTTTTAAATAGTCCTGCACGCGCTCCTTCCTATAATGGCAGTGGATAGCGACCAGGCTAAAACATTACAAAAAATATACAAAACTATCACACAATGATACAGTGAGATGCACGCCATATATGGAAAGTGTTCAGGAGGCACACTATAAGGATTTCCGAGAAAGAAACTGTATTATTCTGTCAAAACACTGAGCTCGGCCATTACTCTGAGCATGCTACAGTGAGAGTTCGAGCCCTTAGCAGGCGCTGGCACTCATGCATGCTTACTATAACTCGCACTGTTGTCATGGTACCCAGGATAAGCACACACGCACAAGAAATGAAGCTCAATAGAAACAAACACGACTCTTGTCTTTTCTATAAGGTAAATAAGAAATAATACAATAATACTAATAATAAAACCTCCCGAAGTGAATATTGTGTACCGGTTGTCATGACAACATTGCGATGGGCTGCGAGTCTGTGCTGACGACCTGGACGCACTCTCACAGGAGCGCGCTCAGAGTAACGGCCGAGCTCAGTGTTTTGACTGAATAATACGGTTTCTTTCTCGCAAAACCTTATAGTGTGCCTCCTGAACACTTTCCATATATAGCGCACATATCATTGCGTCATACGTTTGTATATTTTTTTATAATGTTTTTGCCTGGTCGCTATCCACTGCCATTTTAGGAAGGAGCGCGTACAGGACTATTTTAAAATGTTCTGCTTTTGAGGTCCGAAAAGGATAGAAGGCATTAGAACAACAGCAGGCTAAGTAAAAGATGGCTTTATTTTCATTTCAGGGTGAAACATCCCTTTAACAACATCGCTACTGCGAGATCTAGTGGAAGCATTCGGCGCAGAATTCTCTGTTATAAACCACAGATATCAGATCAAACAGAGCTGACGTGTAGACCAGAAGAAACCATTGAGCCATGAATGAAGTTCAGGGGTTTCAGTCCACAAATATACATTCACCATGGATTTAATGTAGTAACACCACATGGTATTGTGGAAGAAATAGTTGAATGTTTTTTTTAGTTTTTTTTTATAGTGTCATTATTCATCTCAGGGTTCGTACAACCTTATGAGATTGAAATTCAAGCATTTTCAAGGGTTCCAGCACTTCAAAGCTCTAAATGTTATCCAATTTTAATGTTATTTTTAATGTGATGATTTGTAAAACTAAAAGTTTAAAGGTGTAGACCACTTTGTGGCAAACAAGCACTATTATTTTTAAAAGATGTGAAATTACCACTATAACCATTAGATGGCAGCAGAGGAGCACTTATTGACCTTTTAGCCATTTCCACTCCCTAATATATGGACAAAAGTAGGAAGTCACAAAGTCTAATGAAAAACAAAAATGTTACAAAACAAAAATTTTAAGTAGGAGGGGAAAAAAATCGTGGATTTGTTTTTGGCCATATCGCCCAGCCCTATCGATAGCCTAATAAATCATGGATTTGCTAGTGTGACTGCAGCGCTATTTACCTCATCTCTGGCGAACCGCTTTTGCACGCAAAAGAAAAATCCTGCATGAAGATGCAGTGACCTGTGGCGTTTCCTGATGGATCTTGCTGTGTGTGTGTGTGTGTGTGTGTGTGTGTGTACATGTTTTTCTAGCCTGGTGGGGACTTCAACCTGACTGTAGACAGACTCATGGGGACTCGTGTCACCGTGGGGACCTAAATTGAGGTCCCCACGGGCACAAAAGCTTATAAATCATTCAGAATGAGTTTTTATGAAAATGTAAAAATGCAGAATGTCTCCTGTGAGGGTTAGGTTTAGGGGCAGGGGCAGTGTAAGGGGATAGAAAATACGGTTTGTACAGTATAAAAACCATTACGCCTATGGTGAGTCCCCAGAAGGATAGCGCACCAGTGTGTGTGTGTGTGTGTGTGTGTGTGTGTGTGTGTGTGTGTGTGTGTGTGTGTGTGTGTGTGTGTGTGTGTGTGTGTGTGTGTGTGTGTGTGTGTGTGTGTGTGTGTGTGTGTGTGTGTGTGTGTGTGTGTGTGTGTGTGTGTGTGTGTGTGTGTGTGTGTGTGTGTGTGTGTGTGTGTGTGTGTGTGTGTGTGTGTGTGTGTGTGTGTGTGTGTGTGTGTGTGTCTCTGTGTGTCTGTGTGTCTGTGTGTGAGAGAGAGAGGTTGGCATAGTTTAAAAGAATTCAGGTCTTCTCGGGTCCACTCGGTAAAAGCACATTTACTTGAAACTGACACGGATCAGGTCTGATATCAGTGGCCTCGGGTAGAGGCAGCGGTGAGGCTACACTAAGATTGACGGCTGGTCCACCCAATCAAAAAATACTTTATTTTGTGAGAAAGGAGCAAAATCATGCATACATGACCATAATAATCGCTCAAAAGCATGAATTCAGAGGATGGCACTTTGCAGGGTGTATGTGGTCAAGCATGAAAAACAAAAGACGCATGTAAATTCTGAACTGATTTTATATGGCCTAGTAAACGCGCAGAGAGCAGTTCCTTTATAATCAATGAAGCGGTCTACATTGCAGAATTAATCTTATTTACATAATCTCTACATTTTATGACAAGAGGATTTGTAAGTGTGCAGATCTTTGAGCTGTGAGTGAATTCTAACTTGATTGGCCAATGCGTTGAAGAAATCAACAGAAAAGCCTGTGATTGGCTACATTGCTAAAAGGATTAGTTCACTTTTAAATGAACTTTTGCTGATAATTTACTCACCCCCATGTCATCCAAGATGTCCATGTCTTTCTTTCTGCAGTCGAAAAGAAATGAAGGTTTTGGATGAAAACAGTCCAGGGGTTTCCTCCATATAATGGACTTCAGTGGGTTCCAAACGGTTCAAGGTCCAAATGACAGTCCGGCAAGTAAGGTCAATTTTATTGTGGTCATAGATGTATACGTAGATGCCTCATTAGCGACTGCACGGATCAGTAGAATGAGGCATCTACTATAAATATATCTATGACCACGATCAAATTTGACCTTACTTGCCGGAAGTTATGGCGGAGCTCAGAGACGATCGCGTTTCTCCTGTTAAGAGGTAAAATAATAGCATAAATACTGCTCGGTTTCTCGCAGAAACTGATCGTTTCGCTAGATGAGACCCTTATTCATCGTCTGGTATCGTTTAAAGCCCTTTGAAGCTGCATTGAAACTGTCATTTGGACCTTGAACCGTTTGGAACCCATTGAAGTCCATTATATGGACGAAACCCCTGGACTGTTTTCATCCAAAACCTTCATTTCTTTTCGACTGCAGAAAGAAAGACATGGACATCTTGGATGACATGGGGGGGGGGGGTGAGTAAATGATCAGCAAAAGTTTATTTAAAAGTGAACTAATCCTTTAACGCTGCAAAAACACATTGTAAATAGAAACTTTGACGTTCTTCATAGCGCAAACACCGATACGCACTGAATTGTTTGTCAAATCGCCAATATGCCATGCTGTTATTAAGAAGAAACTGATATTAGACCAGCAGTTATGAGCAGCTTTTCCCTTTTAAAAACAATCAAGAGCAGCAGCAGGTAGAGATTTGAGTGAGAACTCCACGCTAGCCTCAAGTCTATGGCCAGGGGAAGGATAAGCCTATGTCTCGCTCTGCCTATGATTATTTTTTATTTATATATTTTTGAGGGATCTGACTAGTTGCACTATATGGACTCGCAAGAAATTGATCATTTTTGTTCAAATATCTGAAAAAAGTCAGTCATATACATTTGGGATGGCATGAGGGTGAGCAATTGGTGTCTTTTATTATGATTTCATTGGATTGCTGTATGTCATGTTTATGGATTTATTTTGCATCTCTAAACCTGTGTGTGTTTGTGCTTACAGCTGACTCACGGGGTGATGAACAAAGAACTGAAGTCTTGCAAGAACCCCGAGGATCTCGAATGCAACGAGAACGTCAAACACAAGACCAAGGAGTACATCAAGAAGTACATGCAGAAGTTTGGCTCTGTGTACCGACCCAAGGAAGACACAGAGCTGGACTAACTAGCCTGAAGCAACCCCAGGAACCTCCTGGCAGCTCTTTTCCAACCGAACACCGCTGGCCTGAACAGTTTTGGTGCGTCGGGACAGGGCGGCTCAAGCGCGAGTCCTGTTGTTTTATTCCACTGACCTTCTAACCATGTCCTAAATGCTGCTCTGGGAAGGGGGCATTGCCTGAGCCGTCCCACACAGGGGGCGTTTTTTATGATGAGATAAACTGCTGCGGTATGAAGCGCGGAGGACACGATCCAAGGGTGCTACACAGACTCTTTCCAAGATCTTTTTTGTCTTCTCAATTATCTCTAAGGCAAATCTCATCTCTTTGGAGAAGAGAATCATCCTAAACTCTAGAAGGGGGGGGGGGATAAGTGGACCATTAAAATCCTTTTCCTTTGCCGCCCCACTCCATTACTGTAGTTGTTACCAAGGGCTTTTGTTAGCTTGCCTGTTCTGCAAGGTTCAATTCCTTACTGATATTAGTCGAGGAAAGAGGGAAGGAGAAAGACAGACGCTAAGGATTATGGTATGTTTCAGATAAACTCTCCACAGAACTAGTCGTTTCGGACTCACTGGCCATGGGTCGCCCAGCTCCGCATTGTTTTTATGGATTTTAGTCTATAGAAGTGTGCAGGTCTGTGATCTAACCCCATTTGCCGTGGTCTTGTTTCTCTTCTCGACTGGGGGGGAAGGTTATGTAGCAATGACGTTTTATCAAGGTCTTTCACACTGTTTTTACATTAACTTTTTTTATTCATGTCACAAAGGCAAATGTGAAGCCCTCCAGGCAGTTTGTAGCTTATTTTTGTGGCTGTCACGTAAGGATTGATCAGGTTTACCATCCCATAAGCTCTGGCCATTAATCAACTCACCCCACCTTATTAATCTGCATTAACTATGTTTCCAAACATGTATTATATTGCTTTATATGTGAATATATTGAGAGTTAGTTTTTGAGACCATTAGCAGAGACTTTGTAAAATGGCTGTCACGGTCCACGGTGTCTTGTGTAAATATGTGTAATTATACCAGACCGGGAAAAAACGGGATTTGAAGGATGCGACTAGATCCGAGTCCTCCGTCCCGCCGGTGCAGCTCGGGTGTTCCTAAAGCAAGCAGAATTCCGCACTATCCCACTGCTCCTTATGTTGGGTTGGATTTTAAAGGTTGGGGTGTCATTATGGTTTCTTTTTTCCTTTGCTTTCTCTGTAGAAAGACTTTGGATCTTTTTTTTTTTAATGTGCAAATAGGAGTCTCACCCCACTCCACTGTAAGTACTGTGCAAGCACATTGTCATACTGAGTGTAAAAACATTTTAAGATAAAATAAACTGTTTTCTAAAAAAATTCGGTTTGGTTTTCTTATTGCTGTATGCCTGTGTGTTGGAGAAATAGTGTCTGTACGTCGGCATCCACCAATTAAAACTTCCAAAAATTGCTTTTTTTATCCTCTGACGAAAGGCTGCATTAACTACAACTGTAGCCTGAAACGGGGTTTTAAACTGGGGTACAGGGGAAAAAGTGGAAAAGATTTTGAGAAAAAATGTAATTAACGAAAAAGATGAGACTATATTGTGACTTGCGTCTGATAAATGGAACTAAAAGAGAGAAAAAAAGAAGGGCGGGGACTTGGTCCTGTCCATCAGATGTTGATTGGAATTTGAGATGTTGGAGTTGCACTCAGAAATGAATGCGGGCTTCCAGTTGATTGTGGAGGGGCGGAGTTTAAGCAGACTAATTGATTGGAGAAGTCTGCCATACATCACCAGTGTAATTTTTATGACTTTATGACATTTTGATTGATCGTGGTAAAAACGAATTCTAAAGAATGAAACATGCATGCATTAACACATTAACAGTGCTGTACTGGAATGTGTTATACACCACAAATTATACACTTACCAAAACTGACATATCATTGCAGTTTAATTTTTCATTCTGCTTTCTATATAGGCTAGTAAGAAATTATCATAATTATTTTTGTTCTGTTGACAGCTGTTGTTTTATCAGCATGAAATAACCAAATATGCATATCAAATCATGCATAATGATTTTTTTGTGGGAAAAAAATCATTTTTAAAGCTGCTCTGGAACAATACTTACATTTATTTACCATTAGTTTATTAATATTTATTAAGCATTATACTATGTATTTTAATTTTAAAAAATCAAGTTGCATCTAATACCTCTAAAGGTAAGGAAACCTTTACAAATTATGTTATACAGTGAGGAAAATAAGTATTTGAACACCCTGCTATTTTGCAAGTTCACCCACTTAGAAATCATGGAGGGGTCTGAAATTGTCATCGTAGGTGCATGTCCACTGTGAGAAACATAATCAAAATTTAAAATATCCAGAAATCACAATGTATGATTTTTTAACTATTTATTTGTATGATACAGCTGCAAATAAGTATTTGAACACCTGTCTATCAGCTAGAATTCTGACCCTCAAAGACCTTTTAGTCTGCCTTTAAAATGTCCACCTCCACTCCATTTATTATCCTAAATTAGATGCACCTGTTTGAGGTTGTTAGCTGCATAAACATCCCATACAATCAGTAAGAATCCAACTACTAACATGGCCAAGACCAAAGAGCTGTCCAAAGACACTAGAGACAAAATTGTACACCTCCACAAGGCTGGAAAGGGCTACGGGGAAATTGCCAAGCAGCTTGGTGAAAAAAGGTCCACTGTTGGAGCAATCATTTGAAAATGGAAGAAGCTAAACATGACTGTCAATCTCCCTCGGACTGGGGCTCCATGCAAGATCTCACCTCGTGGGGTCTCAATGATCCTAAGAAAGGTGAGAAATCAGCCCAGAACTACACGGGAGGAGCTGGTCAATGACCTGAAAAGAGCTGGGACCACCGTTTCCAAGGTTACTGTTGGTAATACACTAAGACGTCATGGTTTGAAATCATGCATGGCACGGAAGGTTCCCCTGCTTAAACCAGCACATGTCCCGGCCCGTCTTAAGTTTGCCAATGACCATTTGGATGATCCAGAGGAGTCATGGGAGAAAGTCATGTGGTCAGATGAGACCAAAATAGAACTTTTTGGTCATAATTCCACTAAACGTGTGGAAGGAAGAAGAATGATGAGTACCATCCCAAGAACACCATCCCTACTGTGAAGCATGGGGGTGGTAGCATCATGCTTTGGGGGTGTTTTTCTGCACATGGGACAGGGCGACTGCACTGTATTAAGGAGAGGATGACCGGGGCCATGTATTGCGAGATTTTGGGGAAGAACCTCCTTCCCTCAGTTAGAGCATTGAAAATGGGTCGAGGCTGGGTCTTCCAACATGACAATGACCCGAAGCACACAGCCAGGATAACCAAGGAGTGGCTCTGTAAGAAGCATATCAAGGTTCTGGCGTGGCCTTGCCTGTCTCCAGACCTAAACCCAATAGAGAATCTTTGGAGGGAGCTCAAACTCCGTGTTTCTCAGCGACAGGCCAGAAACCTGACTTATCTAGAGAAGATCTGTGTGGAGGAGTGGGCCAAAATCCCTCCTGCAGTGTGTGCAAACCTGGTGAAAAACTACAGGAAACGTTTGACCTCTGTAATTGCAAACAAAGGCTACGGTACCAAATATTAACATTGATTTTCTCAGGTGTTCAAATACTTATTTGCAGCTGTATCATACAAATAAATAGTTAAAAAATCATACATTGTGATTTCTGGATATTTTTTGTTAGATTATAGACATGCACCTACAATGACAATTTCAGATCCCTCCATGATTTCTAAGTGGGAGAACTTGCAAAATAGCAGGGTGTTCAAATACTTATTTTCCTCACTGTAGGTTTAAATATTACAAATAGAAAACAATAGAATGAGATAATTTTAATAATTTTCTAGATTACACAAACACTTGCTTTGGCTGTAGTACAACATAAATATAAAAAGCCAATTGATCTTTGGAAACTAATCTTATTTTACACTTTTTTTGCATTTTTTTAATGAACATTTATAATTGGTAATACATGAAAAAGTATAGTTGCCTTTATTTTTTAGAAAGTATCTTTAGTACATATAAATATAAAATAAAAAAGATGCAATTCTTTAGGCCTCGAATAATGCAAGGAAGCAAGCTTTCTTCCAGGAAAATCTTGTACGTGACTTGAGTAACCTGTCCTTCACATATACGGATCTGCCTGATTCTGATCTTCTCTGATGAGTCCAGTTTTCAGCGTTGCCCAACACCTGGTCCTGTAATGGTGAGCCATAGACATGGAGGCCTATAACCCACAGTCTCACACACCCTCTGTGAAATTTGGTGGAGGTTTGGTGATGATCTGGGGGTTCTTCGGTAAGGCTGGTATCGGGCAGATGCGTCCTGTGATTTTTCCTGGAAGACAACTTGCTTCCTTCTGCTCGGACAATGTTCCCCAACTTGTACGATTTGTTTTTTTCCACTGAATAATGCTCCATGCCACAGGCCAATGAAGTTATAGATGGAGGACCCTGTCCTGGCCAGCCCAATCCCCAGACCTGAACCCCACTGAAAACCTCTGGACTGTGATCAAGAGAAAGATGGAACGTCACAAGCCATCAAAGCAGAGCTGCTTTCATTTTTCAAAAGTCAACCAAAACCAATGTGGCCAACTGGTAGAGAGCATGCCAGGACGCATGAAAGCTATGATTGGAAATCAGGAATATTTCACCCAATATTTATTTCTGACCTAAAACATTAGTATTGTGTTATTTAGAAATTAATATAAGCTTGTTTTCTTAGCATTATTTGAGGTAAAAAATTTTACGTTTACTCAAACATATAGATAGCAAATCAGAGAAACTGCTCATTTTGCAGCATTGGTCTCTTCCCACCCACCCCACCCCAGAGCTGTATATATAGTATATTATAGCACATGAAAATAAATAGCTGCCTTTATATTTTAGGAAGCCGTTGCCTCACAAGGGGATTATCATATGTGATGGTCCTTGGCATTAACAAGTTGGTTATTTTACCCTAAAACTGATTGAAGGAAAGGAGAAGGAAGGAAACTTGGAACAAAAAGGAAACTTTTGTTTTCTTTAAAAGAATGTGCCCTTATGCATTATGTACAATATGACCAACAAAGTATATTAAACCTGAAATGCATGAATGTTTTGCCAATCATTAATACATATTCGGGTCTTTAGCGACCCGGATCTATATCTAACACGGATGGATATATAAGACTCTCTGGATATTAGAGTAACAATTACAGAAGAATAAAATAAAGCTTATTTTGTGACCTTTTGGAGTTTGGAAGGGTTCAGTTTGAGCAGATGTTTTATACCATCATCACTGTCCTTGTCCTAACTCATTTCCTCAGCATCTGGCTCATATTCGCCATCTCAAACATATTCTCAATTCATTTTCAACATCTTCAAAATCAATATTTTGATCGCTGACAGCTTCTCCGCCAAATCCACCATCAAGTGACAGTGACACTAATATTTCATTGTGTTCAGTGCTTGTTCTGCAGTAAATCGCTAAGTGATTTCAAGTTTTGCTGATGATACTTCATATTCTTTTGTTTTCTGCCTGTGGCAACTATGAGTGAAACATCACTTCATCATTGTGTATCAGACATTGCCACCCTGTCCCTACGGAATAAAAGTGAAGTGCACTTATCCAGTCATCAAAGATTCAATTGTTGTGCAGAAAAAAATATATTTAAGCCTCGTTTCCACCGAAATTACCCGGAACAATTTGTCCCAGGAACGTTTTTCCCAGGAACTCTTTTCCCCCCAGACCTTCTGCTGTCTGTTTGTTTCCATCGTGGTCTAAAGTACCGCGAAGATTAGTCCGGTGACGTAGGGCTGCGCGCAACTTTCCAGAGCCCACTGGATTTCGTCCTCCGCAAATAAACTTAATAAAGCTTGAACCTCGACTTCGGTCCATCGGTCGCATGTTTTAAACTCCATTGTTGATTCGAATAGCAAACAACTCTTACTGCGCGCACCGCGACAGACTTTTAGGTTGAAATAAAATGCTGCGTGAGCTCAACCAATCAGCATGTTCAGCGCCCAAGTCCCACCCCCGAAAGTTCCTGAACTTTGAAAAAGTACTACCTCGCGAGCAGGGCCGTTTTGAGGGGTAAATCTTTACCCGGAACTTTATTTAGACCCCGGTTCCTGCGGTCGAAACACACAGAGTACTACCCCAAAGTCCCTAGTTCCTGCGGTGGAAACGCGGCTTTAGACTGTTACACACCTCAGCTTGTTAGCGACCCTATACAATTATATACAAAAGAATGGGAATACAGCCATTATTTTATAATTGTATTATTTTTTTTCTTCTTATATTGTTTATAATGAATTGATTGATGAATACTAAGAAGGTTGATGTCTAACTTAAAAATGAATGAAGAGGAGGGTAGTGAAGGACGTCCCGGGTCACTAAAGAGCCATGGTATGCGTTGAAGTGAAAACTATCAATTTTGGTTTCATGTTGACTTTAAACCCATTTAAATTCCCTGTTTTCAAAGAGAGAGACTGCCACCACAGCACAGATCTGACTGTATTAAATCAGAGAATCAAAGCGGTGCACTTCTTTCATTAGAGGCTCTTCCAGGGCTCAGGGACTCTGCCTACATGGTGTCTGAACCATCTGGGCAGAGCTGGTTTTCCCCTCCCCTCAGCCCAGCCCTTCTTTGTGTAGAGCAGAGCTCCAGGGCCAGGGCATTCCGCTAGGCTGCTCCAGACCGCAGTTAAGCAGCTCCGTCTGGAGTACGTGACGGCATGCAGAGCCGCCCAAGTCCCTGCTCTCACTTAACAGACCAGTCACAGAAATCATTAACACGTTTCATTCGGAGAGAGCGAGTGTTAGGAAATCAACAGACCTAAGTCACAAAACATCTCTGCAATGACAGCAGGGCTAATTTTCCTTTCTTTCCCTTCAGCCTTAGGTGTCTTTTAGCTGGACATTTGTCCCTGAAAACTACCCGAAACTGGTGAAACTGGGAACATTTCCTCCTAATATCACTGAAACCTCTCTAAAAAAAACATATTAACTATGCGATTACTCTTGTTTTGAAGATTCTGTAAAACGGGGGGCAGCTCCATTCGGGGACAGGACCCATAGAACTGTGTGAAGGATCTGCAGCCTGCAGAATGGGGCGGGGCTACACGTGTCACACACACACACTCTGATAGACTTGGTCGTTTTTTTATAGGCATAGGAAATTTACTATAATGCACAGACAATACAACATTAGCCTGCATCCCGCAATGGCAAGAGAAATGAATTATGAAATGTTTATTCACGGTGGACACAAACCCTGTACTTAAATTTCAAGAGGAACACGAATAAAATATTTCTACAGTAAAAGTAAGGTGTCTAATGCGACACAACGCAGACCTGAAATAGGTCAATTTGACATTATTATGAATTATTACACTGTAAAAAAGTATATTTTTCCCATTTTTTTCTTTTGTCAAATCAACTTAGATCATTTATGTGATTCAGATAACATAATATTTTGAGTTTCTGTTGATTAAACCAATCTCCTTCATTGTATCAACCCACATTTTTAATTTCAGTGAACTTAATATTTTATGGCAACCAGGTTACTTTTTTTAAGTTAAACCAACTATATTTTTTTTACAGTGTGGGAACACACTTGATCTGAGAATATCATAGTACTCCCGGATCTTGGCTCATTTGAGCGGGACAAAACCAAATCAAGTGTTTATTGTTCACTTGACTCGCTTGTTAACTGCCGCATGTTTAATCTTCTGGATCAGTTGAATTCACAAAAGAACCATTCAATGTTATTTGTGAACCAGGTGACTCAAAAGAATCGGCTCAAAAGATGTGCTCACGAAACTGACATCACTATCGGTTTCTTTTGCATGATTGATGAATCTTAGAGGAATTTGTTGTCTTTTAAAGTCATAGGTTTTTATCAAATGAAATAATTTTTCTCTTTTTTTTCCATTCAACCTTCTGTGGAGGCTTCCTTCATCCATGCAGTTGTTACCCTACAGCACTATTTCTACATTATTTATCCCATATGCCATAAGATGTGTCTTTCCCACTGTTTAAATCATTCCTACAATCCTTATACTGTTGTCATAATCACAGGAAGACGTACAGGCAAGAACGCGTATTGTGTAAACAAAGCACACTATTGTGAACGCTTGTCAGAAATTCTGACTGCCAAGAAACTGCTGGTTTTGATTGGGTGTCGAGTTGGCATTAACACAACAAACCTTTTGGCTCTCAAAAAGATTTACATTTCTTGCAGCAATTAGCTCAGAAAAAAAAAAACAGCTTCACCTTTTGCTATGGTTTTAAAGTGAAATACACACTATTTTTCAGAGCATGTTACTTATATGTAATGGGGGATATTGCTGAAAGCACGGTTAACCTATACCATGAACTCTCGGTTGGTTAACCCAAACCTTGCTTACTCAAGGTATGCTGGTTCCAAAAATGCGTCCGTGAGCATTTTTCTACCCATGAAAGTGCACTGTGAACTCGTACTATATCGATGTACTCCTAGTTACGAGATCTGACGTCACATAGCCCGCAAAACAACAATGACAGCCCCATACAGATGCAGTGTTTATGAAACATATACAAATAACGTTAGATAAAAGGTATAACAGCTTCTCTTGCCGTATGCGCCGTTTTTTCCCCTCCGTTTCCCTCAAATGAGCAAGTAAGCACCTTTGGCGATATCAATTATTGTAAATTTAGCATAAGCCCCGTATGGTCCGCCATGCTTTGTTTACATCTAGCTACCACACGATTCCTTGCACTCAGGCAATTTGGCGTGACTTTGCCTGGAACGCTACAAAGTCGTGAGTCGGGGTTTGAAGTTGTAACTTACGGGCTCAAAAACCTGCCTGGAACGCAGCAGCATAAGTTCAGACAACTCAGAGTATGCTAACCGTGAACAGACAAGACATTCTCAACAGAGCAACGAATCGATGATTCACCATGGAAACAGACGCTAAGAAAAAGCCATAGCCAGTAAAAGAAATGAACACGGCGACTTCATGTGCACTTTCGGTCTTGTGGACTTACAATAGCCGCTGTGTGCGCGTGTCCGTTAAGTCCACGAGACCGCAGGGTGTCCCATTTGTCATTTTAGGTCTCAGAAGGGTGCTCACGAGCGCCCCCTTTGAAATCGATATGTGCCCTCGATGCGCACTTCTGCCGAGCCTGCACCCGGACTTCTTCCCGGCAGTCAAAGCGGCATTACGTCGTAGAAGTGCGGACTCAGAGGAAGACTGTGAGGGTTTAGGGTGCCATTTGGGACAGGGCCATAGACTTCGACGCAGAAAAGTGAAATCAATTAGAAGCATAGACAGTAAAAGAAATGGACACAGCGACCCCATAGACTTCGATGCAGAAAAGTGAAGTCAATTAGAAGCACTCACTTCCTGATGGCTGAGCGTTCTGCGCAGCCTCAGACTGAGCTTGACGACGTAGATGTGACGTGAGCAATCTGTCTGACAGTTGTAAGTCCTCTAGCAGTTGTGCAAAAGGAAAACTGAATCACCGAATCTCGCGAGACGGAGAGGGTGAGCAGGAGCAACTTTTGGTAAGTATTCTGATTAATTATTTTGTCATTTTGCATAGTATTTATTTATTTAAAAATGTAATGCCAGTACGCCATATTAAGTTAATGCATCCTGTCTATACGGGTATATACGGTAATTTCTCTACTGTGCGACAGAGAGTCGCGTGGTTATGACGCAATCGTTAGCCCATTTTTACAAAAACGGCTTCTACGGGGCGATAGTGTAAGATACAAGGTAATGGAGCATTTTATACATTGTCGTGTTTCTCTAGAAATAAACAATGGACAAATGGAGTCTTTAAACGCCTCAGATGTTAAGTTATTCGCTGTCAAAGTGACGCCAAAATTAATGGGAGTCAATGGGATGCTAACAGCAGGTGATGGCTTGGTTAGCAATGGCTGCCCCTATGGAAGGTACGCTTTCCAGTCTACTTCCTCTTCTTCTTTTGTTTAATGGCGATTTACAGAAGTGCACATTGCCACCTATTTGGTGATTGTGCAATCATTTTTTCAATATCTTTGTTTAATAAGTCATCTTCATTCACCGCGAATAAGGATTATATTGTTTGTTTGATGCTAATTAATTTAATGCAGATCCATGTGTGAGATGACAATAAAATAAACGATAAATATATTTGAATTGAATTAATATTTAAACATTGCCTTGTTATAATAGTGCTTTAGAATTAGGACGATTCTAAGGGCCCACAGACTTTTAGGTACTAGAAGTAATGTAATAGTAATGTAATAGTAATGTAATAGAACTTATAAATGTATAATCTACCAAAGAGTTACAAATATAACAAAAATATGGCTTATTTCTGCATTTCCGGCAAAATACAGCAAAACGCTCCACTCACGAACCACTCACGCTCACGGGTAAAACGACATTAGCTCAAATCCCACTCCGACATGACATTTCTCTGTATTGTAGGCTACTGTACTTGTTGTAGCCATTAAGAAGATGTGTTTAGTTTTATATTTAAATATTATAATGTTATTTTTTTATGTCTATCTATGCTGTCAATCTATGTTGATTATGAAAAGGGAACAGCATGAGTGAGAAAGGAGACATAGAGTGGGTCAAACATGATTGTGACCGCGTCTTTAAGTTCTGTTTTGTAGAAAGCCTTTCTTTAAAGTAAAATTTGTTTTGTATAAATTGTATCTTAATTTTATTCAATGTTTCATCAGCCAATTGGGGCATTCTGGGTTGAGCGAGTGGAGCTTAATTAGTCAGTATTATTAAATTGCAGACAAAGATTTTGGATAGCTAGGTTGGTGCGGTAGAGGGCCCAACATCATATTCTTTCATAGGGCCCAAAATTGCTAGCAGCGCCCCTGGAGATGTGTGTATTATTATAATTAAATCAACAATAACAGGATAATCAGATTTGACTGTTTGGGTTAATGGTGCAGAAAAAATATTTTCAAAAATTCCAGGTTCAAATCTTGAACTGCACCATTAGTGTCATTAAATACTACTTCTTTGCTCACACGATGTATTATTTATTTTGTTAAAATACAAAGATTCCTTTAAACATCTATATTTTTATTATTAAAAAGGACAAACATAAGTGATAGATACATAACATGGATGTTATTAATATGAAAAGCATCTCAGCACGGAAACGATCGAGTCTCACCCAGACCTTGGCACTAACATACATAAGAATGACCTTATGATACATACATGGTAGGGAAAACCAGCAAAGCACAAACCTGAGCGTTCAAACTAAAGGCACCAGAGAGTTTTTTTCTCTCACATAACTCACAAAAACATAACTTTGCTTTTAGGTTGCATTGTTGGTTAAAGTGCAAACCAAGCATTATTGTGAATAAGAGGGTCATTCGCTAAGGCAACTCGACTGTGCATGTATATATAACTCCCTTGTGCAGCACATTTAGTGGTTTTCCTCTGTGAACGCCTCACAGTGTAACATTGCCCTTGACAAGCCACGGTTTAAAAGCTGAATACTTGGTCCAGCTTAGGTGTTATCGACCACTGTTCGAATGACGGAAGCGCTGAAATATAAATACAAAAGCACGATTGAATCGCATGCATGATGCTTTTTCTGGCACTATGATGCCATTCCACAAAAATGGAAAACTCTCATTCATGAGGCCGCAGAAATGTTCACGAAATGTCCGTGTTCTTTGATACCGACCACAGCTGGAACCACAACCGCCCAAAACACTGACAATGAAAATGTTCAGCTTGAACGTGTCTCGGAGAAAACAGAGTTTGTTTTGACACTACAAAGAGGACATTATTAAGCATAAACTGCCCATGAATACTGGAGGAAACATCTGTCTCGGGCAGAAAATGTTCTGAGGTGGCGGAACATCTCAGGCTGTTGAAACAATATTCATAAGTGAAACGTTATGTTGAATAAAAACCCCTTATTATTTCCAATCCTGCTCTTCAAAGTCTTAGTGCACGCTGCAAGGGATTCGCCTTCAAAAATTCCTCTATTACTTCAGTGTCTCTTTCACTTTCATGAAGGCGTAAGGAACATATTCAAGTATTTAGACCACTGAGACTCCTTGCGAGGTGGCGGTGAGGGCGGTGATGATGTCCGGCCGCTCGATGCGTGCCAGAGCCGAGCAGAGCAGGCCCAACGTGGACCCTTCCTGTTGGGCCCAATCAGTTAAAAGGGTGTGGATGGGGTCCTGGCCCCGTCCAAAGACATCCACGCGGTCCTGTTCGTAACCGAGCATGACGGCCAGCTGCCTCCAGCTCCGACTGCCCCCCTCTGCGAGAAGCCCCTCTACCTCCTCCTGCCTGTGGGGAGGCAGGTTCACATAAAGCCGCGTGTCCTGTTTGCTGTCCCGTTTGCTGCCTGCCGAGAGTACAAGAAAGGGATCAGATAATTACTAATCAGCCATTTAGTGGACGCTTTTAGTAAAAGCAGTGTACAGTACACTAAGAGTGACAATGCGTCCAAATACAAACATTTAACACAAACGGTGTAGTCCAATTGGCAAGTCTTTTGAATTGGTTATTTAGAGCAGTGGTTCCCAACCACGTTCCTGGAGGACCCCCAACAGTGCACATTTTTGATGTGTCCTTTGTCTGACACACCCACATCAGGTCTTGGAGTAGCTACTAATGAGCTGATGACCTGAATCAGGTGTGTTTGATTGAGGAGACATGCAAAATGTGCACTGTTGGGGGTCCTCCAGGAACGTGGTTGGGAACCACTGATTTAGAGAATCAAAAAACAGTAGTTTGTAGTCTGATGATTCCCAAAAAGAAATGAGTCATAGAAGTGGGTTCTTTTAATAAAGAGATGAATAATTAGAACAAATGACTCTTATTAGCAAATTCTTTTAATGAACAGTTAAAAAAGACGAATGAATAGCACAAATGACTCTTATGAGCCAGTTTTTAATGAACAGTTCAAAATGACGAATGAACAGCACAAATGACTCTTATGAGCCAGTTTTTAATGAACAGTTCAAATAGATGAATGAATAGCACAAATGACTCCTATGAGCCAGTTTTTAATGAACAGTTCAAATAGATGAATGAATAGCACAAATGACTCCTATGAGCCAGTTTTTAATGAACAGTTCAAAAAAGTGAATGAATAGCACAAATTACTCTTATGAGACAGTTTTTAATGAACAGTTCAAAAAAGTGAATGAATAGCACAAATGACTCTTATGAGCCAGTTTTTAATGAACAGTTCAAAAAGACGAATCAACAGCACAAATGGCTCTTATGAGCCAGTTTTTAATGAACAGTTCAAAAAGATGAATGAACAGCACAAATGACTCTTATGAGCCAGTTTTTAATGAACAGTTCAAAGAGATGAATGAATAGCACAAATGACTCTTATGAGCCAGTTTTTTAATGAACAGTTCAAATAGATGAATGAATAGCACAAATGACTCTTATGAGCCAGTTTTTAACGAACAGTTCAATTAGATGAATGAATAGTACAAATGACTCTTATGAGACAGTTTTTAATGAACAGTTCAATTAGATGAATGTCTGAATAGCACAAATGACTCTTATAAGCCAGTTTTTAATGAACAGTTCAATTAGATGAATGTCTGAATAGCACAAATGACTCTTATAAGCCAGTTTTTAATGAACAGTTCAATTAGATGAATGTCTGAATAGCACAAATTACTCTTATAAGCCAGTTTTTAATGAACAGTTCAATTAAATGCATGTCTGAATAGCACAAATGACTCTTATGAGCCAGTTTTTAACGAACAGTTCAATTAGATGAATGTCTGAATAGCACAAATGAATCTTATGAGCCAGTTTTTAACAAACAGTTCAATTAGATGAATGTCTGAATTGCACAAATGACTCTTATAAGCCAGTTTTTAATGAACAGTTCAATTAGATGAATGAATAGTACAAATGACTCTTATGAGCCAGTTTTTAACTAACAGTTCAATTAGATGAATGTCTGAATAGCACAAATGACCCCTATGAGCCAGTTTTTAATGAACAGTTCAAAAAGAAGAATTAAAACAAATTACACTTATGAGCAAGTTATTTTAATGAACAGTAAAAAGAGACAAATAAATAGTACAATTTATTCTTATATTAAAGACAAATGAATACAACAAATGACTCTTATGAGCCGGATCTTTAAATAAATAGTTCAAAAAGATGAGTTTGTGGTCTTGACATCTAGAATCAAATCAAATCAGGAAATCTGTATGGATTCTCAGCCCTAGACGGTTCTCTCATACCTTTGCTGGGCTGGCTGTCCTGAAGGCTGTGAGAGTCCAGGAACACGCCACTGTCGCTGTGTAATTTCTCTCCTTCCCCAGCATTATTCAACTCCCCAACCCGTGCTTTCACCAGAGCCTGCTTCTGCTGACATGACTTCCAGCTGAACACACACCAAATCATACAGTAAAAACCTACAATAATAATATATCACTCTACAGACATATTATGTATTCTTTATCTTCCATATACAAGTTTATGAGTAAATCATTTGTGTAGTTTTTCTTCTTTAAATCGCTGTTCTTTAGATGACCTCACCATTTGTAGGCGACGTAGAGCAGGAGGCCGAGCACCACTGCAGCCAGTACAGACACGTAGATCAGGATGTTGTTGTTGCCCCCTTGATCCTGTGGTGTGAGTCGAGGGGATCCGGACCCTGGTGTTGGGCTGCTCCTGTTCTCTGTGTCCTCACTCAGAGTCGGCCATCGGGGACCATCAGAACCAGATGGCCGGGACAGGATGTTGAGGTCTTTTACTGCAAAAAGATTTAACAGAATAAGTAATTTTGAACTGCCTTTATATATTCAAAGGAGATACTCAAATCGCTTTTATATATACTACCAGGGCTTGACATTAACACCCATCAACCCGCCTAATGCGGGTGGATTTCAGCAGTGGCGTGTAATGCACTCACTCCTACTAGTCACTTTGGCTGGTTGAATTTTATATATAGATTTTGTAGTCTTTTGAAATAATAAACTAAGTGCAAAATAGTGTTGTCAAATATAGATTTTTTCAATACTGAAATGCTTCCAAAACTCATTTTCTCCAGAATAGACACACGATACCAGCTCTCTCATCTCTGACAGCGAGTTGGCACACAAACCCAGCCTCCCCTTACTCACTCCTTTCATTTGCTCCGGATGAACATTGTTGCTGTTACAGGATTAGAATTTTGCCGTGGGATTGCGCGTATTGCACATCATTTGATTAATTCCTGCACTAAATAGTTGAGAAAGAAAACGCATGTGTAACAGTATAGATCGGTGCATCAGGTCTTAAAGGTGTCATGAACTGGCTTTTTGAATTTTTTTATACTGTTGTCTGAGGTCAACTTATGACGTTTGCGTGGTTTTTACAATCAGAAACATCATAATGAATAAGTAATAGGCTATTTTCTCCCTTGGTTTTGAGGCTCTCTGAAAAACGGTCGGTTTTGATGGGCACTGAAGACTTGGAAGTAAACGCCCACGGCTAGGATTGGATAAGATTTGCATATTTAATGAGCTTCTACTCCCCTGTCAGTGACAGCGTGTGGCAAACGGCAACCGGAATGAACGCGTCGGCAGGCCGGTGATAGCCCGTCTGAAAAGCACATAGCTCAGGGACTTTGGGCTTTGCGAGCTGGCATTGCAAGTCCGAGTCTGATCACGAATGAACCAATAACACCTTCTCCAGCCGGTGACCGTGTGCTAAGGTATGTAATCAATAGATATCAAACGATCTGTAACAACGCAATACTAACACAAATAAAAAACACGTTTTACTCACATAAGTGTGTTGCACCGTTCCTGTCGGATCCAATATAGAAGGCACAGCATTGTGTTTTAATCTCAATATGTCTGCAAATCCAGTCTCGACCTCTATTTTGTTTACAATCGATTCTGCATCGTTCCACGGTTGGCAGGCTTGAGGCGGTGCTTCTGCGTCCTACTACGTCAGTGGTCGACATATTCTAAGATCTCTCGTTTTCTGTGCCTGGTGTCTATAAAAGCTTTTCTTTGACTAACAAGGACGTTTTCAGCTCTGAAACTTGCAGGATATTCTTATATCACGATGAACTTTTTTTGTTTGTTTTTGTGAAATGTGAGGACATTCCATAGGCGTAATGGTTTTTATACCGTACAAACCGTATTTTCTATCCCCTTACACTGCCCCTGCCCCTAAACCTAACCCTCACAGGAGACTGTGCAGTTCACTTTCTGTGAAAAAACCTCATTCTGTGTGATTTATAAGCATTTTGAAAAGTGAGGACATGGGGAACGTCCTCATATTTCACCCTCTTTTTGTAATACCTGTGTCATACCCATGTCATTATACACATTTGTGTCCTGATATTTCACGAAAACACACACACACACACACACACACACACACACACACACACACACACACACACACACACACACACACACACACACACACACACACACACACACACACACACACACACACACACACACACACACACACACACACACACACACACACACATAAACTGAAGATATAATCTGATAAATGAGTAGTTGTGCGGTGTTTATAAATCAAGTGAAACTCATTAGACTCACAATAGTTAGACATTTGAAGCACACTCAAGTACACCCTAGCCTAGAGCATTCAAACACCTAGATTGCCAAAAAAATTTGCAGATGCTCATTTTAGCCTTCACGTGAAACCCACATCTGACACACATCTGCTGTGAGTCTGATTAACACATCATCAGTGGCCGCAGGCACAGCTGACAGACTAAATACCACATCGAAATGTTGAAAAGTGTGGAATGGTCAGGAGGATTCATGCCCCCCACCCTCCATCCTGAAATAGATTGTGCAGGCGAGGCCACCCCACACACACTATCACACAGATGCATGCATTCTTTTGTCCACTCACTCTCTCACACACCCCACAGGCTGCCTGTGCGGATCAAACACTCGGTGTGGCTGCCCTGACCTCGGCAGGTCGAGTGGTCTAACTTGTGACTCCACCCTGCAGGGAAAAGAGGGCAGCGTGGGATGCGACCCGCTAGCCAGCTGGTTAACCCCCAAACCGATTTAACACACCTCAGGCCACAGTTTAACACGCAATCCAATGAGGACACGGCACTTTATACTGAAAAAAAGCTTTAACAAATGAAATCTTTGATTGTTTATAGATCAAACATAATCTATGTGAAGTGTTTGTCTTCATAATCTGATCATGACTGGATTGTTGCTAAACCCATTGAAGAATGAGCAGAACATCTGAAGTCAAAGCGAGAGCTGTATTTTCTCAAAAGCTTCTCTCTGACTGAACACAGGTGTCTGCCACATGTTAACAATCTAACCATACACACTCACACACACATGCATAAATGTTTTTATATATAGCTTGGGACAAACTTCATCCAAGACACACATGCATATCGGGTTACGTTCACACAGTCAGTGTTTGGGATTGACAACTGTATTTACTAACAGCTGTGTCAAATCAATGACAAATAAACGTGTCCAAGATACAGAAAAGGAAACTTCTTTTAAAAATCTACCTTAAAAAGCATGTGTCAAGTTCTTAGAAAGGGACTCATGCTTTATATTCATGTTGGTTTCGCATGGTTTTAAAGAACATTTATATCATCATTTTTTATTTAATTTAATGAGTAAAAAGTTATATTTTTCCTTACAGCTCACCGTGAGTGCACACGTAAATCATTATTTTCAAAAATGTTTAAAAAATATAATTAAAACTGTTTTTTTTTCCAAAAACTTGTACTAAGAAATAGTACAATATAAACACACCAAATACATTAAGGCTATCTTTTTAATGAGGCTTTTGTCTTCACTATGATATTAGGGCTGTTGAATCACCCTGTTGTATAGGGCTGCATAATTTGGAAAAAATAAATCTAATAAATGTTTCTGATAAAAAGTGCGATTTAAAATTTGATTGAATAGTTTTCAAAAAAAGCTCCAATTTTGCTGTGCTTGTTTGTAGGGCTGCACAACTTGGCTAAACATGTTATGATCATATATCAATATGACTATAAAACAATTATTATTATTATTACTAAATAAAATATGAAACAAAATAAGACATATAACTATTGTAATATTTCGTTGTAAAATAAAGATTTGAGTATTTAAGAAACCCAGTGTGCTTATATTTATTTGGTAACACTTTACAATAAGGTTGTATTAGTTAACATTAGTTAACGCATTAGTTAACATGAACTAACCATGAACAACACCTCTGTTCAGCATTAGTTAATCTTTGTTAACATTAGTTCATAAAAATACAACTGATCATGGTTCGTTCATATTAGTTCACAGTGCATTTACTAATGTTAACAAGATTTTAATAATGCAGTAGTAAATGTTGAAGTTAACATTAACAAAGATAAATAAATGGTTTATAAGAGCAGTTAATTATTAGTTCATGTTAACTAACGTAGTTAACTAATGTTAAATAATAAACCTTATTGTAAAAGGTTACCATTTATTTAATTAAATCACATCCTTTGCAATTGACGGAATTTTCCGGCTTTCCGTGTTTTCACTATTACATGGTAGGGGGCGCTATGACACATCTTCTGACGGAATCTCTTGATCAAAACATATACGAAGAAGATGCAGAAACAAGCAATATCATATGTAATCATATGCATATGTAATGCGATCATCAACATTAAACAGCACATAAATCAAAACTGCCAAACGTTACTGAATGAAAGGTCGACCCAGGACGAGCTACAGGACGGTGAAGCTTTGGAGGTGTTGACAGACACTATCTGTTTTGATCATCATTCTAAATCCGGTCTGGATGTAGTCTTTGACAAAAACTTAATTTTCTCAACTTTTTGCTCAAAATGTTTAGCCTGACAAGCCAGACTCACATCAAGATGTTGGGTCTGGGAACTCACCATTGGCAGGGCTCAATTCGAGGGGGCGGGATAAACAGTTGTCTTTCAAATTCCCTCTGCACGCAATAGGATAGCGCTACAACCAACCAGAGCAACGAAGAAGGTGAAGCGGAGCTAGTTGATAGATTAAACTTTCGTGGAACTGCCGCAACTCTGCCGTCATTATGTTAAGCCCGCCCACCGAATCACCCGATATGATTGGCCTGACCAGAGCTTGGTTTTTCCAGCTTGTAAGCCAACGGAACATGGCTTTACATTACATTTGCTGCCGGTAGGGTGCGTCTAGATTTCTAGGCTACAAAATGTAGCTTTTTTATGAAATTTACCCACATTCTAGTGTTACTAAAGAAAGAATGCATGAAGCTAGAATAAAAAAATGTGTTCGTTTGTTTAAAAGCAGAGGGTCTGCTCTTTCCTTTGATATATTGCATGTTCATATATTCATTCAACAAAATATTCTGGGGGCCGTGAAATTTTTGTGAAAATGATCAAAAACGCTGGCGGTGGCTGGCAACTTTTTTTTTTTTTTTTAAACACTGGCGGGGAAAGAGTTAATAATCACATTTGATTAATAATTCACAAATGATGAATTGCTCCCTTCAATACATTCACCCAAGATCATTTCCATAAATGCACGCTAGAATTTAATGAACATCACACACTCACCCATACAGACGGTGTCAGAGTCTGGCAGGCAGGCTCTGATCTCCACCTCGTCGTCACTACAGCGTGAGCAGGGCACGCAGGGTTTCCTGTCACTCCTCTCCTTTGAGTAAGTTCCTGGTTTACACCGCTCACATACGGTATTTCCCAGTGGCCCACATTCCCGGACCACTCCACTTCCATGCCCACACATGGTGCAGGCCGCGCACAGGCCGCCTGTGCTGTTACCATCCCGCCACAGGAAGAAACCCTCACCGCAATCACACTGGGTATCCTGAGTGGGCGTGCAGCGTGCCAGTTCAGGAATGCCGGCGGGGCAGCGGGCGCACAGCCGACAGGCTGAAAGACTCTCAGAGTCTGAGAACGACACGCCTGGGAGAGATTTAAACTGATTTATCGAGAATTTGGCTGTAAACATTTGCAAAACAACAATATTCACATTTAGGCATTTATTCAAATTAAAAATGAAAGTTTGTTTTAAAAACACTCACCATTTTTACACGGCTGACACTTGGTGTCTTCCTGGCCGCAGTTGGTGGCCAAGCCAGTGCCCGCAGCACACATGCTGCAACATTTGCCTGTTTTTGTGAACTGCTCACTGGTACAGACCTTGCCAAAAGCCACCTGCAAAACACACAATCACATGTCAAATTTAAATGAACGATAATAATTTCATGGTATTTGTAGCGTCATTTTGCTTTCTGTGACAATACAAGGACACAAAATGACTTTTGAGAGTTTTCTAACCCTCTCAGTCTCTCTATGGAGGAGGTCACAAGAGCAGAAACAGCCAGACAAAGAATGTGTGGAATAAATACAAAACCGTAAAACAAAATAAATGGTGATTAAAAAGATTATAGGTAAAGAAGATCATAAAGTTCTAAACAATATAAGGCTGGTAAAGTAAACCTTTAATTTGGAGGAGAACTTGCCATTTCATGTAGTTTGCACACTGAAAAATGTGAAAAGGGATGCTATGTTCCGTCTAACACACACATTTCCCTGTGATTTTGCATTATAGATATTAGAACAGTAATGCCAATTATATACATTTTAACAATATTACACATTTTTTGCATTTCAGAACAAATAAATGCAGCCTTTGTGAGCATGAGATCTTGCAGATAGATAACAGTTATTTAAATTATATACATTTTAATAATATTCCACAATATTACTGATGTTACTGTGTTTTTAAACAAATAAATCCAACCGTGGACTTTCAAAAACCTCTCAAAAATGGGATGCCCTATAAAAAATGATACATCATTTCTAAAAAAAGGAAGGAAATGCATAGATAGACGGAGAGAGATTTCTGAGCAGTAGAACTAGAATTTTCTTTGCCAGTTTCCCTAATATGGTGTTTAATTCCTACCAAACACGATGAGCTGCGGGGGAACTTAACATCCTCAATGAACATATAATTTGTACAAAAATGAAGTCTAGGCATTTAAATTGCACAGGGTTTCCTGTAAGAGCCAGAAGTGAGTTTAAGAAGTCCTATGCGACTTTAACACTCCAATTTGGGTGTAAATAGTGAACAAATAGTGTAACAGCACACCCTTTCACACAACTATAACAATACAGTTATCATTAGGGGATGTTTAAAAAGACTCCTCGTTCATGGGAATGGAACATTATGTGTTTCTGCACCCAGTTCAAACAGAGGCATCAGCAGTGGGACAGCGGTGCAGCTCGAGACCTCAGGGGAGGGTGTGATGTGCGAGTGCGTCTGTTTGAGCAGGAGAGAAGACTTTGATGTTCCCCGCAGCTCTGCAGGTGTGATAGAGGAGGTCAGTTCTGTGGCATCTTAAACATGCATATGTTTAGGAAAATTACCCCTCACACACCCCCTCTGCTTCACAACTGCCCCCTGGGGCTCTGACAAGAGCCAACAGATGCCCAACATGTAAAGCTCCTCCAAAGAGGGAAACCAAAACCCACGCAGCCTCTCTGATGTCTTGCTCTTTTTCTCTCTGATCTCTGTTGGGACAAGAGTGCGTGTGTAAACCTGTTGAACGAGCGCACAAGCTCATAATCTCATTGAAACACTAATACACATTTGTACACAGCTGCCCAAAGGGCAACAACCTTCACTTGGTGAGTAAAAAGAGCACCTTCGTCCTGCATTTCAGCCACACTCGCCTATTGTTGATACGCCAGGATCTTTGAATTATTTAAAAAGATGCAAAGCTGAGTAACGATTAATCAAATTGAATGTGCCATGTAAAAAAGCCTTTATTGTTGAATCACAAATTTGAATATTAAGGAAACGTCTCCTCGATGTCCATGGTAGTTATAGTAATAAATAAATAAGTAAATAAAATATATATACAGGGCTTGAGATTAAGCCGGTTCATGTGCTTGTCCTTCGTAAAAAATTAAAAAAATTTTTTGTGTTGTAAATATAATTTATTCTGAAGCAATATTCTCACCATTCAATCAGCTTTGACATATTTAAATCTGCATATTTGTGATATTTTTACCTTTTATAAAGGGCATTTTTTCCATAATCTTATTAAATATAGGCTATGCTTCAGCTTTCATTTTCTTTTTTTTTATTTGATCTAGAAATTAGAATAAGACACTATAGGGCTGTTACCAATCAAATTCAATAATTTACACAAAAAAATTGAGATTGTTTTATATATGTTTGAATATACAAATAAGAAATGTTGGAAAGATGAAACTAAACCACCAGTAGGTGGCAGCAGGTAACCGTCTTAATGAGTGAGTCATTGAGTCATTCATTTAAACGATTCATTCAAACGGCTGATTCATTCAGGAATGAGTTTTGCCATGTCCCAAATGGCACCCTAAACCCTCACAGTCTTTCTCTGAGTCCGCACTTTCACAACGTAATGCCGCTTTGTCTGTCGGGAAGAAGTCCGCTGCGTAGCTTGCACCAGTGTGGGCTCAGCAGAATTGCGCATCGAGGGCGCATATCGACCTCAAGGGGGTTGCTCGCGAGCACCCTTCTGAGACCTAAAATGACAACTGGGACACCCTGCGGTCTCGTGGACTTAACGGACACGCGCACGCAGCGGCCATTGTAAGTCCACAAGACCGAAAGTGCACATGAAGTGTGCCATTTGGGACAGGGCCGCAGTCGTTTACGAATAGATCATTGAATGATTTAATTCAACCGATTCATTCAAATGCTGAATCATTCAGTAACGGACTGTTGCTGTGAGATGCATTATGGTTCTGCTGTGATCTTTGTTTGGAGCTATTTTTGCTGCTGAAATCAAACAAAAACAGTCAATATTGCATCTAAAATGTAAGTGGTTTAAAGGGGCTATATGCGTTTTTCTGAAATTTAAACTCCCGACTGACACCTGTGTCCAAAAAACAGAACTGCTCTTATTTTCTGCTCGCTCTCGCAGCGGTGGTGACGTCACATCCGCAGACAGCGCAGGAAAAAAACGACCTGACAGAAAATAGGAAAAATAGGATACAGGCTTATAGGTGCACCCACTGTGAGCGACAAGGTGTCAGCATGCTCATCAGGAGATGTTTGAGTCATAAATGGTAAAATAAAAAGGCTATTGTTACGTTTATTTGGGGGAAAAAGTTGCATATAGCCCCTTTAATGTTAATTAATTGTTTATGGAACTGTCATAATGAATCAGTGTTGTGATGGTATTCAGGAAAACAGCTCTCTTGGTTCTGTGATGTTGCTTAACTGTAGGCTATCATATGTTATAAATATAAAACTCCACAATTTGTCATTTTAACCGTGAATGCTAACTGACTTTCTTTGTATGAGCGGCGCTCATTTGTTTTGATTTCTCCTCAGCACAACCTTGTTATAGTCAGTTCATTATAGCAAATTACATTAAATTAATGCAGAATCATTCTTGAATTTTGGTGATTGCCTAGTTATTTTTTGACATTTTAACCAGGATACTTGTCCGGTCGGGCGAGTAAAATTTTTTCACTTGCCCCTTTAAAAAATCCGGAAATCCAGATGTCGAACCCTGGTATACCGTTCAAAAGTTTGGGGTCAGTGAGATTTGTCAGTAAGTTTTTGTTTTTAAATAAATTATTACTTTTATTCAGCAATCCTGAATCACAGTTTCCACAAAAATATTAAGCAGCACAGCTGTTTTCAACATTGATGATAATAATAAATGTTTCTTGAGCAGCAAATCAGCATATTAGAAGGATTTCTGAAGGATCATGTGACACTGAAAACTGTGACTGAAGACTGAAGAAAAAAATTATATTTTAAAATGTATATTCAAATAAAATGGTTAATTTAATATAATAATATTTTATAATATTATTGTCTCGGCAAGCATAAGAGACTGAATTATTGAAAAATCTTACAGACCCCAAACGTTTGAACACTACAGTACCTGTCCAAAGTTGGGAAACATTAAAATGTTTAATGTTTTTGAAAGAAGTATGTTATGCTCACCAAGGCTGCATTAATTTAATCAAAAATACAGTAATGTTAATTGTTTAATCAGCATATTAGAATGATTTCTGAAGGATCACGTGACACTGAAGACTGGAGTAATGATGCTGAAAATTCAGCTTTGCCATCACATGCTTTTAAATATATTAAAAAAAGAAAACAGTTATTTTAAGTTGTAATACTATTTCACAATATTATTGTTTTTACTGTATTTTCGATTAAATAGATGCAGCCTTAGTGTTCAGTAAACTTTCTGTATATATCAATTAAAACTAACTGGAAAGGGGAGGGGGGGGGTCCTATAAATAAGTATAGATTTTTTTCTTGGGAAGAAGGGAAGAGCCAGAGATTTCTGAGCAGTACCATTGGAATTTTCAGCTTTCCTAATGTGGTGTTTAATACTAACCAAACAAAGTAAGCTGAGGGGGAACTTAACATCCTCAATGACAATATCTCACCATATAATTTGTACCTAAGTCTAGCTAAATAGAATGTACAAAGTGGGGACAAATGATATATCACCTATAAACATTTGGGCAGAGCAGGAATGTAGTGCTCTGAGGAGGGGCAGGGGGTACATGAACACTACAGTGTGATGTGTGCTGATTCCACATAATGCAGAGAGATAATGCATATGAATGAAGCGACTTCACACAAAACATCTTTGATCTACCCAAACATGTTGTTCCCTTCACTGAGGGACAATGTCAGTCTGGATGCCACACTTGATAATGTAGGTCAAAGCTACCCCGTACACTGAATGATGGGATCTTTCGTAAAGGAATAGTTCATCCAAAAATGAAAATTCAATCATCATTTACTAGTCCTTCCAAGCTTGTATGATATGACCAGTAAAAAGATGTTTTAAAAAACTGTTGATGTCCATTCAATGAAAGTCAGTTGGGTCAAAAACAACATCGTACTCCATTAACTTTCATTGTATGGACAAAAACCACAGACATTTTTCAAAATATCTTGTCCACAGAACAAAGAAAGTCATGCAGGTTTGGAATGAGATGAAGGTGAGTACATTTTTTTTTTTGGGGGGGGTGAACTATCCAAGTCTAATGCTGTGTATGATATAATATATAAGCACATCTGTGCTGCCCATGAGCGTTTGGAAAGAGCAGTTTGAATTATGAGAACATGAAAGGATCTATGAGCCCCAGGAGGCAACAGTGATTGACCCCT
This sequence comes from Gobio gobio, assembly GCF_949357685.1. Classification (NCBI taxonomy): domain Eukaryota; kingdom Metazoa; phylum Chordata; class Actinopteri; order Cypriniformes; family Gobionidae; genus Gobio; species Gobio gobio. Next base: position 21,748,566 of record NC_137108.1, on the reverse strand, counting down.
CACTCCCACCAGCCAAACACACAACCACAGACATCCACTGAGACTGAGCTGGACACTGACCGCTATCTTATCTCACTGCAACCAACAGTAGCAGAAGATCCGTTTCACGACAGGCTAAACATGGCCCGTGGCCTGTAGAACTTCAAGATCATTTACAAAAGTGTCAGTTTGCCGCCAAAGACTTCTCTATCAAAACGAGCGGGGAACAAGAGAGAGGGAAGGGGGAAAAAAAAGAGGTTGTGAGTTCAAGAGGAAACCGCCATTCTGCCCCCACCGAAAGAAGTGATGTGGCTAAATGGAAACTCAAATTACTGAGCTGCGATTTCTACCCCCTTGCTCTCCACAGACCAAGAGAAAATGATGATAATTACAATGCTCCGGATATCCCGGGCCCCTGCAGTTCTTAAGCTGTGGTTGCCTATCAACCAACAGACTTGGAGATGGGGGGGGGGGGGGGGGTCTGTTGCTATCCCTGGCTCCCCCACAGACTGTTTGAACACACCAGGAGACATGGATCTGGATCAGGTCAGTAGCATTTAATGCATTAACTACCACTGACCTGAAAAGGGTGCAAAAACATTCAGCGTTTGGGTCTTGAGCGCGTCTGTAACAGTCAGAACAAATGAATCAGTTGTTTTGTGAATCAGAGTCAAAAAAGTAGCCTTTTAGTTTGGTGTGCGGTTAAATGGGAATAAACCACAGGGCCATTTGGTTCTGCTTTGACATTTGCAGGGCGTATTTCTTTGAGCATAATTTATCATTTGGAAAACAGGACGAGATATATCTTTCCATTCGGATGGTTAATATTCAACATTTTATTACTGAGAACAACTGCAGGATATTGCATTAAGTGTGAGAAAAACCAATAAAGTCATGCTATGCAGGTTGCAGGGAGAAACAGGGTGTTACTTTCCTGTCTTTGCTTTTGTGCCAGGCAACATCCAGCATTTATTAAAAACGAACCAAAATGAATACATGATCATTGACCAAAAAATAACATTCTGCATAATATAAAACTGCAATTCCCTGGCAGACTAACATCGACAGTTGTAACACAACCAATAGTTTAGTTGGTTAATAGTTTTAACCAATTAGAATTTAGCCAAAACATTTATTTCTTAACCTGCTATTTTGAGGTAAGAAAGTAAAATTGAATGCCTGACTTTAAGTTGTGAATATGTTAATGAATGCTAAATAAAGTGTCATCTGAATCAGGTTCTCTTGTTTAATGTGATACATTGTAACACTTTCCGAAGTATTTCTATGTTACACTGACAAAAATCCGGTTTTAGAGTTCTTAACTTTGTGTTTTTTATTCTTATTTGTTTATTTTGAATTAAAATGTTCTCTATGTTTCAATTAAAATGTTTAAAGTGAAATGTTTAACAAGTTTCAACTAGTTTCAACTAGTAAATTTGATCACCACACATTTTATTAGTGTTACAACTTGTAACAACAGTGCACTTTTAGTACTTTACATTAATTGACAGTTTAGGGATAAGTTGTGGGTTAACTACTTTAATTTGTAGCTGAAAATGGGACTATATCAAGTTTGAAATACATAGTGCAAACACTGAGTTACAGACGTTATAGCAAACAGTGTTACAACACTCCCCGGGCTCCCCTAATTAAAGAGTAGGAAAGACACAGTAACGTCGGAAAATATGAACAGTGCAAACTATACGTTTACAGCCACCAGAAACCAAATAAACGAACTGTTACGAGTTTATATTTATATTAATTATTAAATACCGCAGAATAACTCACCTTTACGGCCAAGATACACAAACAGAGTTGAAGTGCTGCCATCGCTCCCTTCATCTTCAGGACTTTTCCTCAGTCTTTGGGAAATAATGCAACGAGTCTCTTGTGCTCAAAACACACCAATGTTCAAAACCACAAAGTGTAATCGTAAGACATTTACAGCAACTGTTGAAAGTATCCGGTACTCTCTTCCATGTATTTTTTACTTCGAGACTTCCACTGAGCAGCGCTGTAACATTAAACGCGGATAATCCTCGTAGAAAGCTTTAAAAGTTCATTACATCATCTCTCTTCTTTCTCCACAGTCAAATCCGCTAGTTAGTGGCGATCCTTCAATCAACTGCTGCTGTGGTCGCGGTCAGCTGTTGACTACTAAATAGCCTTTGCTGAAGGGGATGGACATAAACCCCCCAGATACGCGCGCACTATAGAGCCTCACATGCACGAGCTCTGTGATTGGGCAGACTGGCGCGTGATGGAGAAAAGTTGAGATCAAATCAAACTCTTCAGCATGGGAAAATAATTCTGGTGTTCATATTACATGGTCATATTAGATATAAAAATGTTGTTGCACAAATATTATTAAAATAGCACAAATGTTATTTTCTGCTAAAATGTGTGTCTACATTATAATAACTGTTAACTTTGAGATTTTGGTAACACTTTATTTTAAGCTGACGTTTACACGTTACTACATGGTAGGCTACTTAGCCTAATATGGTAATAACTGTAAATTATGCATAATTAACCCTAAACCAAACCCTAACCGTAAATAAAAGTAGCCTATATGTATTCATTAATATTACTCAGTACTTATTTGAGTAAGTAGGCTACAATGTAACTAGCCTATGTCACCTTAAAATAAAGAGTAGCCTAACCGAGATTTTTTTTAACGGAACGCGGTGGTTATCAAGGTAACTGGACTACAAATACTGGCACAGATTAAAACCCATTTTGCCCAGTCGAGGCTTCAGTAGAGGCTTTGAGATAAAAAAGAGACACAACAGTGGCTAAACTTTTCAGATCTGAGGGGGTTTTAAGTAACGTCGTAAAACAGCATGGGGTCTCGAGACTTCAGAGAGCAACAAATGGAGACTTCCCTCGCATACAATGGTCATAGCGCTTCAAAGAATGACCGCGAAGAAACGGGGGGAAAGTAGCCTAAAGAAGAGATGGTGTTCAGTTAATTCTTCGCCGATTCGTTTCGCCTTTTCCTTTCGTTCCTGCTGTCAGTAGGTCTTAATGACGGGACTGTGATAGGGAACTGACGTCTGTTTAGAGCGCTTCTTTATTGAAGACGCCCTGTCAGTGTACAGAGAATAGCAATGGCAATCAGTTCCCCTAAAAACGAAGCTACTTTTCTTTTACTGGAGGTATACAAATAGCTGAATAGGCTATCTATAGAGGTTAAATCCATTTGATATGTTTAATAAACATACAGGCCCTAATTATCTGTCATAAACATAGCTTGAAAAGTAGTTAGGTTTAAAAATAAAAGGGTGATTTTGTCCCTTAAAGTGACAGCTTCACTGAGGCTACATTTTACAATTGCTTCTGGTGTCTTAATTAAAAGATTCCCCCTTTGTCCGAATATGCCTACCTATAGGCTATAGTAGGTGAAAAGGCCTACAGTAGCCTATGTGAAATAAGTAGGCCTATATTATAGTATATAGGCAAAAGGTACTTTGAGGACAGTGAGATTCTGATGTGTGCATATGATGGGCTGCGTCTCAATCAGCTCCCTGTGGCTCCCTAGGTATCATCAGTATATTACATACAAGAATTTGGGCACTGCAGGACCATGGCTAAATCCGAAATCCCTATAGGTGAAAAACTGTATGTGACAAAAGAAGTATGTCCGAATTCACAGTAGCCTACTCAAGTATGCAAAAAGTACCTGGATGACCTACTTCTTCTGGCGAGATTCTGTGCATACTATGGACACTTGACTATATCCATGAGGCCACAGGAGAGGATTTGTGAATGGCAGTGAAGTGACGCAACTGACGCTGGTTGGTCACGTGATAATAACATGGCGAATGTAGTACGTCCGGATTACATTCATATTACACACATTCATATTATATCAACAATGTAGTTTTTTAGCTGTCGTGAAGTAATTACTTATTCAAAATATGTGCCTACTCAAGAGAGTATTCGATTTTGGATGCAGCACATGACTCATGGGACAATAATGGCTCTTTTTCCGGTGGCGTCCTCAATTTACAACGTCACTGCCGGTATTTATGAACAACAGCAGCAGATAGGCCTATCTTTCTGACTGATTATTTGATTCCCCAGAGGCGTCGCAATAGGGCAGGCAAGGCAGGCACTTGCTTGGGGCCCCGCATTTTGAGTTGTTTTGTGAATCAGAGCAAAAAAAAAGTAGCCTTTTAGTTTGGTGTGTGGTTAAATGGGAATAAATCACAGGGCCATTTGGCTCTGCTTTGACATTTGCAGGGCGTGTTTCTTTGAGCATAATTTATAATTTGGAAAACAGGACAAGATATATCTTTCCATTCAGATGGAAAATATTCAACATTTTATACCTACTGAGAACAACCGCAGGATATTGCATTAAGTGTGAAAAAAACAAAGTTATGCTATGCAGGTTGCAGAGTGCCAGGCAACATCCAGCATTTATTAAAAACGAACGACAAATCTTTAGTCGGGGCAGCCCTAATCAACACATTTACTTTGTTGACATTATTTAATTAGTAGGCTATTTAGTATATCCAGCTCTTCTACACAGTTGGAGTTAACATAGGCTAGTTGATAAACTAATAAAATAAAGATTCAATTAAAATGATAACCATATATTTCTATATGTCGAAGAATTGCTTGTTCCGTTCACCACCACACAAAGCACCGGTTTTAAGGTAACAATTGGTTATAAATATAAAGGTTGTACTGTATTTTGAAGATATTGTATTGTATCTTCTATTATGAAGATGAAGATTGACATTTTGTTTATTAAACAATGTTATAAAAAAAAATTGGTGTTGTTAGATGTGTTTTGACTACTTTTTGTATGTTGTAAAATTAGATAACGAAGATATATTAACATCATTTTTCATTGATTAATTTTGCCTGGGGGTCCCCACTCAATGTTGGTTCGCCTCTGCATATCCCTGCAGCCATAAATGTGTGCTACATTATGTTGACTACGAGTCTAGCATTGTATGTTTATGCCGAAATATAATTAAATTTTGATTTGCTTAAAAAAACATCTGTTGCATATAATTATGTGTGGTGAGTTGGCTCACTTGATTTATGTTTTGCGCTTCAGAATTTCCAATAAGGGAACATGGAGCATCAATGCTCACTGGTTTTCGCGGTGCATTTTGGGACTGTTTAGGGGGGTGAATGTTTCAGTGCACTAGAAGGATTTTGCAATTGGGACAGCCCCTAAAATGGCCAACTGCCTGATCAGTGCCCTGACTACTGAACTAGGGAGCTGATTGAGACGTACCCTACACTGTAAAAAAAAAAAAAGTTGCCAACTTAAATTTTTAAGTACAATCAACTTGGATGTTTAAGTAATTTCAACTTAAATTACATTAAACTGACTTAAAAAAAGTTGAATCTTGTATAAACTTATTTTTTAAAGCAGTTAATGCAATGTAAAAACATGTGTGACACTGGACCACAAAGGGTCATAAGGGTAATTTTTTTGAAATTGAGATTTATAGATCATCTGAAAGCTGAATAAATAAGCTTTCCATTGATGTATGGTTTGTTAGGATAGGGCAATATTTAAAAATCTGGAATCTGGGGGTGCAAAAAAATCTAAATATTGATAAAATCACCTTTAAAGTTGCCCAAATATATTACTACTAATAATACATTTTTTATATACTTACGGTAGGAAATTTACAAAATATCTTCATGGAACATGATCTTTACTTAATATACTAATGATTTTTGGCATAAAAGAAAAATATATATTTTTTACCCATGTGACTTATGACTGTTTTTTTGGTCCAGGGTCACATATGTCGTCATAACTTATTGATCATATATAATTATTGATGGGGACGAGGTCACAGGAGAGAAGGCAGCGAAGCAATGCAACTGACGTCATATAAGTCACATGACAATGACAACATGATATAGTACATCCAAATTGCAGTCAGACTACACACACTATACATAGCATGTGCTTTTAACGGTTGCAAAGTATGCTCCTCATCAAATGTAGTTACTTAGCTACTAGCTAAGTAGCTTAGCTACGTAGCAATTTTAGCTCCTGAAAAGGAAGAAATCAGATGAATGTATTACTAACTGCAGTAATATCACATTTTAGCAGAAAATATGGTTAGGCTATCACGGTAATATGCCTACAAATGTTTTAATGATTGAGTGACAAAACTTAACAGTTCAGATGTACATTTGTGCCACAAAAAAACAACAACCCAAAAATTGTCTTTCTTAAGTGCCGTTCACAGCTATAACCGGTAACTATAAAGTTAATGAGAAAAGGGAAAGTCCACATTACAGCTAACAGATAACAGCACAGAGGAATGCTATTGTTGGAATCACTTCCAGAACGATTTTTTTTTAAGCTGATGAAGGATAAAAACATGTCAGCCAATCAGAAAGCATCCACTTGACTTCAAAGAGCTTGAGAATTAAAGTGGCAGACGACAAAACTGCAGCACATGCTTATAATAAAAAGAATGGTGTGGACGCTAATAGTTATTATTATTGTTATCTTTACAGTTATTGGGCCAACACCCCATGTCAGTAAGTCACTAACAAAGTTTTTACAGTCTCTGGATCGTGGTCAGCGGCTGAGAGGCAGAGAACTGTAAATTACAAGACTATAAACCCTCCAAAGATGCAAAGACTTCGGCAGCCTGTTACCAGAGTGTGAATTTGCAGATCACAGCAAAGAAATAATAATACTTTGATGGAAGATGAACACTGCCTGAAAACGCAGAGACAGGATAAGGGGGTGGGGGAGACTGGGATGCTTTGTGGTTGTTTGCAGGTTGTTGTGGTTCAGGAACTACCCAGACAACAAGTGGTTGTCAGGGTCGTTTTAACCTACACCCCTTCCCCCGCCTCTTCTTTTGGGGGTGGAGGGGAGATGCCTGGTTCTACTAAGAGCAAGGTGTCAAGCCCTCCTACCATTGTTATCCACACAGATCAGAGCAGAATTGCCACCATAACCAGCACATCCCATCTCCCCACTGCCCCGCTGCATGTAGTGACTGGAAGAGGCGCATTCCATCCCTCCATGCCAGAGCCGACCCCCCTTCCCCTGTCGTCCACTCAAACGTACCCCTTGGGGTGTTTATGGGTCAGCCAACAGGATGCTCGGCCCATTGGGAGATCAAAGGATTCCCGGCTCAGATAAATGTGGTGTAACTGTGACCTCTTCAACTCTAATAGGGTTTAACACGTCAGGACAGGAGGAGGGAATAAAAGGCTGAGACGTCAGAGAAAAACTGAGACTTGATTTGAGAAAGGAAAAGAACCTACTGTTTTAGGCTCTTAAAGGAGTGGAACTGAGGAGGGGGAAAAAATCAATGTAAGATCAATTATGATATGAGTTTTTATATTTCCTTTTTACGGAAAAAAAGTAAAATAAAATTGTATTTTTTAAAATAAAAAATATGTCAATTAAAATAAATCACATGAATTAAACAGATTATTTGATGAAAAGTAGCGTTATTATAGTTTCCTAAAGCCTAAACAATACTAGAAATAAACATTAATTTTAATTGAAATGAAAATGAAACTAACCCAACTAATTCAAAATAATAATAAAAACTAGAATAGTATCTCAAAGCCTACTAAAATAACACTGGTGATAAGTCACAACTCAAGTCAATTTATATAGACTAATATATTTAATTAAAAGAAACAATATACATTTACACAAACACATCACTCAGTCAAGCAGTGAAACAGAAATGGGCATGTTTTCAACAGAGAATGGCTGTTTACATCTCCTTTGAAGCCATCATTTGTTCCAACAGACATGAAGCTTAACGTAATTCAACCAGTTTGACAACATCATAGACTCATGGAGCGATTTAGTCATAAGCATTTCATAAAACGGGACTTAAAACGCTTATGGCTTCAGTTTCTCATCACAAATCAAATTCTATCATTCAATCTTTAAGACTAAACTCAAACAAGACAGACTCTCAAGGCTTTGTGTGTGTGTAGCTGGGAAATACAGTGAAAAAAAACAATCCCTTACGTTACACAATCTTACAGTAATCTTTTCAGTGGCAGTGCATGGAACTATGATAGTTTATACAGAGGACAACATTGTATTTAAGGAATAATTCACTGAAGAAAATTTAAATTCTGTCATCATTTATTCCCTCTCATGACGTTCCAAACCTGTATGACCTTCTTTCTTTTGTGGAACACAAAAAGAGGATTTTGAAGACTTGTTTTAGTCGCTCTCATTCATGCAGTTGAAATTAATGTTGACTGAAGCATCAAAGAAGAGCCATATAAAAATTATATGTGGAATTTTAAGTCATTATTCATTACACTTTTCAAAATAAAGGTTCCAAAAGGGGATTTTCACATAGTGATGCCATAGAGGAACAATTTTTGGTTTCCCAAAGAACCTTTTAGCTAAGAGTTCTTAAAAGAATGTCTCGATTAAGTATGTAACCCTTGTTCCCTGGAGGGAACAGAAACGTTACGTTGACGTCACCGACGTAATGTTGAATGTAACTGACTGAAAGGGAACGTCTCAGGTAACGTATGTAACCCTTGTTCCCTGACGGAGGGAACAGAGATGTTACGTCGACGTCGCTGACGTAATGTTGAATGTAACTGACTGAAAGGGAACGTCTCAGGTAACGTATGTAACCCTTGTTCCCTGACGGAGGGAACAGAGATGTTACGTCGACGTCGCTGACGTAATGTTGAATGTAACTGACTGAAAGGGAACGTCTCAGGTAACGTATGTAACCCTTGTTCCCTGACGGAGGGAACAGAGATGTTACGTCGACGTCGCTGACGTAACGTCGAACGTGACTGACTGAAAGGGAACGTCTCGGTTATGTTTGTAACCCTTGAGGGAACAGAAACGTTACGTCAACATCACCGATGTATAGGGAGCCCAATACGTTGGTGACCTAAAGTTGAATGTGACTGACTGAAAGGGAACGTCTCAGGTAGCGTATGTAACCCTTGTTCCCTGACAGAGGGACAGAGACGTTATGTCGACGTCGGTAACATAACGTCGATTGTGACCGACTGAAAGGGAACATTTCAGTTACATATTTAACCCTTGAGGGAACAGAGACGTTATGTCGACGTCGGTGATGTAACGTCGAACATGACCGACTGAAAGGGAACGTCTCGGTTATGTATGTAACCCTTGAGGGAACAGAGACATTACGTCAACATCACCGACGTGTTGGGAGCCCAATATGTTGGTGACGTAACGTCGAACGTGACTGACTGAAAGGGAACGTCTCAAGTAACGTATGTAACCCTTGTTCCCTGACGGAGGGAACAGAGACATTACGTCGATGTCGGTGACGTAACGTCGAACATGACTGACTGAAAGGGAACGTCTCAGTTACGTATGTAACCCTTGAGGGAACAGAGACGTTACGTCAACGTCACCGACATATTGAGAGCCCAATACGTCGGTGACGTAACGTCAAATGTGACTGACTGAAAGGGAACGTCTTGGATACATATGTAACCCTTGAGGGAACGGAGACGTTACATCACGTCACCGATGACGATAACGTCGAACGTGACCGACTGAAAGGGAACCAATTTCTTCTTGTAGAGAACATTTTAAAAAAGAATTTGTAATCGAAAGGTCCATGGATGTTAAAGGTTCTTCATGAAACCATGTCAATGAGGACCCTTCATTTTTAACACAAACAAATTGTTCTTTTGAGTTTGAACTTTTCAGCGAATGATTCAGTTCACAAAGCCTGAATGATTTGTTCGTGAATCAAACTCATTTAAGTGGTCTGGTCACACAGAGGGGAAGATTTTCAGAGAATAACACCTTAAATATTGGTTTGTTGATCACACAAAACATTGTACAACTTCAGAAAACTTAATATATATTGTGCAAGTTGTATGGACAACTTTTATGGTGCTTTTGTGTCCTATTTGAAGTTTGAAAGACTCAGTTCTCAGTCATTGTCGTTCTAAAAGAGCAAACAGTACAATTTTATTCCACTGAAAAAAGAAAGACATACGAGTTTAGAACAATACAAATGAGTAAATACTGAAGAAAAAAAAACCCCTAAACAGTGTGTATAACTGCTGGCTGTTGTGCTCGGTGCTTCTCTTTGTCTCTGCTGACTTTGCTATCCAACACAGAGAAAAAGATTTAACGCAACCATCCCAGAGAAGCCAGCAAGATGTGTCCTCTACTCTCTCAGTAGGGACGAATACCCATGTGTCTCACAGACACCACTCACACAGCACAGCCTTCAAAGTATTCAGTGCGTCAAGAGAAAAAAAAAAACCCCAAAACATCTAGACAAAAAAATTCCAATGGTAACATAGACAGAATTGTGGCCCCAGCCAACAGACACATTCACGGGACAATTAAGACTAGCTGGCATATGTTTCACATATTACAAATAGTTTAATAATTACAGTGAAGAACACAATTGAGGCACTTTGCGAAGTTCAAAAATGGATACAATTTCTATTGAGATTTAGATTTTTGTGTAAATGAGATTGGAAGTGCAGCACAAGGATGCTCTGAACCTATATCACAACTATTATATGAAAAGACGCCAAAAGCATTTCATATCAAGTGCAATTTATGCCCATTTTAGAAAGCGCTCCCCTACAGTGGAAGAACAAACAAGTCGTTGTCTTTTTAACATTAAAGATGATTTTTGTGATGGCTGTGCAAATCCCTGTCACTGTGCACAGTGCACTGACAGGAAAGGCACTTCCTTTTTATAGCAACAGGATATGAAAGATTTATCCAGTGCTACTATGGAGAAAATCATAATTTTTATCAGCAGGACCTAATGAAAAAAAGTGATAGTTCACCCCCAGATTTCAATCATGTGATCATTTACTCACCATCATGTTGTTCCTAAACCGTAATGGCTTTCTTTAATGCATCACAAAAGATTATATTTTGATCAATATCTGTATTGTTTTTGACTTTAACTGGAACAAAAGACAATTTTTCAATACATGTTATTTGTTTTGTTTGTTCTTATTTTCTTACCGACTGTTTACTTGTCTTTAAAAAATGTTTGAACTTTATAGTAGTTCGATTACTAGTTTTTGTTGTGGTATAAAAATTGTAATCAAGAATTATGAAATTTAACAGTAAAATGTTGGTGTCAAAAATATTTATTAAAATATAAGGTTAAATCATCCAAAAACAACGAAAATAACTAGTTTGTGTGGCGAGGCAAGTGAGAAACATCTTTGGTGTTGAGGCCTGCTATATTAAAGTCACAGCTAAATGCGACATTTATTATAACGGTTTATGTGGTTATTGTTCCAAGTTCACTTAAATTAGGTTGTTTATTATTATTATTCATGATTACTTACAGACAGAAAAATGTGTGATTAATTAGTTTTTTTTTATCAATTGAGAGCACTAATATATATATTGTGTTCCACAGGAGAAAGAAAGTCATACAGGTTTGGAAGGACGTGGGTGACTCATTTTCGGGTGAACTATCCCTTTAATATTTTTTATGTCATAATCGAAAATAAATTTATGAACATTTCTATTGTTTCCCTGTTTTAAGGCACCAGAGGTACTGAATCAAGTCTCAAGACTTAGTAGGGCTCAAAGCGCTTCAGACAAGAGTGAAAGGATCTTGTTCTAATTTAGGCGTCACATAATTATTGCATTATACAAAGCATCTGCAAGTAACCGTGCAAAGCAATACAAACACCCACACCCACATGCAAACACAGAGCTAAAATGTCTCTGTTGATGCCTGTCCCATGGAAAAATCTGGATTCATAGATTACATTGCTCAATATAAGAAGGTTTTCAAGTGTAAAATGGAGTACCAGTGTCGCTTTGCTGACCGTGATCAGCGAAGCAAAAGCAAAAATCAGCATAGAAAGATCTACTATACTATTAAACGGCTCAGGTGATTGCGGTTTGTCACTCAGTGACAGAGACTAAGTCCATCACGCTGAGCTACAGTGCCTCGGGCTCCAGACCAGTCTGTGATTCACAGGACAGAACATACTGCTTTTAAAAAGTTCAGTCTCAGCCGTCAACGCTCAAAAAGTTTGCAGGCGACCTCCTGATTCGCCTGATCAAAAATCTTTGGAATGTCTGTTTGTTAAAAGCAGTATAAATCTTTGCATTGTCGAGAAGAATGTTCCCTTTTCATAAAAAAAGTGCATGTTTGGATGTTCACAACTGTTCCCTTTATGCTCTCTTGTCCCCATTATCTCTCGTTTTGGAACTGCAGGAAACCAGACGAGCGCTGCAGGAACGCTATCGTCTCTTGTGGAGGCAAAGGTTTCGCTGAAGGCACGTGGGGCTCATTTACCAGGAGGTTCAACGGGGTTGTATTCGGTCTCCCCTGAGGACACCTGGGAGATTCTGCGTGTGGAGCCCCACAGTCGGCGGGAAAACTGCCCTGATCGCACCTGAATTAAGACAAAGGAAGGTGCTGATTCATTTTCTACATGTACAGTAAAACATTTTAACAGTACATATTTTATGAAATAAAGAGTTAACAATTAATATAATATAATATTTTAGGGATGTCATTTTGAATAATTTTGTCTAGTACACCACAAAAACAAATATGTATATATATATATATATATATATATATATATATATATATATATATATATATATATATATATATATATATATATATATATATATATATATATATATATATATATATATATATATATATATATATATATATATATATATATATATATATATATATATATATATATATATATATATATATATATATATATATATATATATATATATATATATATACTGTTTTTCACAGTTTACACAATATTTGCTATATTTACAAAAGTTGTTAAACTGTTACACTTAAAATGTACACTAACGTTTCGGGTCAGATTAAAAAAAAGAAGAAGAAATTAATACTTTTATTTAGCAAGAACGTATTAAATCGATCAAAAGTGAAAGTAAAGAAATTTACAATGTTGCAAAAGTTTAAATTATAATAATGTCACAATAGTACTGTTTTAATCAAATAAATTCAGCCTTGGTAAGCATAAAACATAAAAACATAACAAAAATAAAACACTACAACCTCACAGAATATATGTGACAGTTTCATTGGTCACTCCTTTAATGAGTAGCATGCATTTGATTTCAATCAGTAAACGCTTAAAGGGTTAGTTCACCCAAAAATGAAAATTCTGTCATTACTTCTGTCAGATTTTACATATGTGTGATAACGCGACAATTGTCGCAATTCTTTTTTCCTCAGAATTGGACTTTATAACTTGCAATTGCAGTTTAGATCTCACAATTTTGAGAAAAGAAGTCAGAATTGCAAGATATAAACTCGCAACTGCGCAAAAAAAGTCAATTGTGAAGAAAAGGTCAGAATTGCGAGTTTATATCACGCAATTCTGACTATATCTTGCAATTCTGACTTTATAACACACAAATGTGACTATTAAAATGATGTGATTAGTTAGCAGCTTATGAGTTAACATTCATTGCATAGATTTGAGCAGTTATAGCATTAACTATTAAACATCATTATTCAAAATATAGCGCTAATTGTTTGGGCCAGCGATAAACTCTTTATGCTCGGCTAAAGAAATAACTTTTTTTTAAAAGAATTTTTCCAGACAACAACAAGATTTTCCAGGACATTTTACATTTTCTCTAATTTTCCATGTGTTTTCCAGGACTGGAAAATTTGTCATCAATTTTCCAGTTTTTCAAGGTTTTCCAGGACGAGTGGGAACCCTGACGTCGTTACAAAGTCCATCTCACCACAGTGACTTTACAATAATTTAACGATGCGACGACAATACTTTTTGTCCGCAAAAAAAAATAAAAATAACACCTTTATCCAACTTGTTCTTGTCTTCGGTGTGTGCCTCCACGACGCATGCGCGAGAATATGACGCAGATCCGGTGTTCGGACACATGACCCAGAAGCGATTTGTTTACAAGCAGAGGAAGACGCGCGTATCTAAGCTGTTGAATTCTACATTGCTCGTGCTTTAGGTCTCGGCGTAGTTCTCAAAATGGGGCTTAAGTGTGCATTTCATGGATTCCCGAACGCTGGCGCTACGTCATATTCTCGCGCATGCGTCGTGGAGGCGCACACGGAAGACAAGAACAAGTTGGATAAAGGTGTTATTTTGATTTTTTTTTCGCACAAAAACTATTGTCGTCGCATCGTAAAATTATTGTAGAGTCACTGTGGTGAGATGGACTTTGTAACGACGTTTTTAGTGCCTTTTATGGGTCTTGGGAGTGTAAATGTACTGAATGCCAATGGAGGCCTATCTGAAGCCTTTCTCAGCCATCAGCTTTCAACTAAAATATCTTCATTTGTGTTCCGAATATGAACGGAGGTCTTACGGGTGTCGAACGACATGAGGGTGAGTAATTAATGACAGAATTTTCATTTTTGGGTGAACTAACCCTTTAAAGGAATAGTTCAACCAAAAACGAAAATTTTATGTTTTTCTGCTTACCCCTAAGGCATCCAAGATGTAGGTGTCTTCGTTTCTTCAGTAGAACACAAATGAAGATTTTTAACTCCAACCGTTGCTGTGTGTCACTCATATAATGCTTGTCAATGGGGTCTAATTCTATTAGAGTAAAAAAAACATGGACAGACAACTTCGGCCGGGTCATAGATATGTATACGTAGATTCCTCATTCGAGCGATCCACGCCATGATCCACGCAGGTACTAATGAGGTATCTATGTATATATCTATGACCGGGCCGCTATTTTTGACCTCACCTATGGGAAGTGATGGCAGTCTGGAGAGCTGAAGCGTTCGACTGATATGAGGTGATATATTTGTATAAATACTGTTCGGTTTCTCTCAGAAACCGATCGTTTCGTGTCTTAAGACGTCAATGTGTCGTCACGAGCCGCGGGGTTTAATTTGAAGTTGTCTCTCCATGTTTTTTTTACTCTAATAGAATTAGTCTCCATTGACAAGCATTATATGAGTGACACACAGCAACGGTTGGAGTTAAAAATCTTCATTTGTGTTCTACTGAAAAAACGAAGACACCTACATCTTGGTTGCCTTAGGGGTAAGCAGAAAAACATCAAATTTTCGTTTTTGGGTGAACTATCCCTTTAATGGCAAACCCTTCCACACACAGACCCTCTCAAACTCACTCACCTCTTCCGGTTTTCCTGCTCCCACCACAATGAGTTTGCCATCCTCTAGGCCCACCAGGATATGACTGCTCTCTTTCGTGACAGACACACAACGCACAGGGACCTTCAGGGCCAAGGGCGCCACAGCCAGATTTAAGCTATACACACAGACACAAAGACACAGAAAGAGAGACTGAGAAGTAAACATGAACCCAGCTGCTTAAGATTTAATGTGATGACACAAAAGGATTTAAGAATGCTTCTACAATGAAAAAATGAAGAAAAAAAAAATATGATCAAACAGGTTGTGCTAAGCTGGGAAACTCAAGCTGTATGCCTACACTACCATTAAAAAGTGTGGGGTCAGTAGGATTTACTTTATTTTTTTAAAGAGTCTCTTATGCTCACACAGGCTGCATTTATTTGATCACAAACACAGTAAAACTGTTATATTCTTACAATTTAAAATAACTGTTTTCTATCTTAATATTTGTTAATTGACATGTATTCCTATGATGGCAAAACATCACAGGAATAAAGAATTTTCCGCATCATTACGCCAGTGCCACACGATCCTTCAGAAATCATTCTAATGTGCTGATTTGCTGCTAAAGAAACATTTCTTGTTGAAAACAGCTTAATATCGTGTGGAAACTGTGACAGATTTTTTTTCCAGGATTCTTTGATGAATAAAAAGTTCAAAAGAACAGCGTTTATTTGAAACAAATTGATTTGTGACAATGTAAAAGTCTTTACTGTCACTTTTGGTCAATTTAAAGTGTCCTTGCTGAATAAAAGTATTAATTTCTATTAAAAAAAATACTGACCACAAACTTCTGAAGGATAGTGTTTAGTGTACAATAACTGTTAGAGGTGTGTTTACCTGTACAAGTCTCGAATGTGAAGGTTTCCCAGTTGTGTGCCCACGATGAGGTAGTCAGGCACCAGGTGCAAAGCTGAAATCTTCTCATCCAAGGTCTCAGATGCTAAGAGAGAGCCATTTACAGAATACACATGCAGTGCATACTTGTCCTACAGGCAGAAAATAATAATAATAAAAAAACAATGAATGTAACAGTCAAAAAAAACAAAAACAGGACAGGTTAGAGAAGCACTGCATTAATGTACCTAGATATAAAAACAATATTATTATTATTTTTGTTTATAATTTACACCGAACAGGCATAACAATGTGACCGGTGAAGTGAATAACACTGATTTTCTCTTCATCATGGCACCTGGTAGTGGGTTGGATGTATTAGGCAGCAAGTGAACATTTTGTCCTTAAAGTTGATGTGTTAGAAGCAGGAAAAATGGGCAAGTGTAAGGATTTGAGTGAGTTTGAAAAGGGCCAAGTTGTGATGGCTAGACGACTGGGTCAGAGCATCTCCAAAACTGCAGCTCTTGTGGGCTGTTCCCGGTCTGCAGTGGTCAGTATCAATCAAAAATGGTCCATGGAAGGAACAGTGGTAAACCAGCGACAAGGTCATGGGTGGCCAAGGCTCATTAATGCACGTGGGGAGCGAAGGATGGTCCGTGTGGTCTGATCAAACAGACGAGCTACTGTAGCTCAAGAAATTAATGCTGGTTCTGATAGAAAGGTGTCAGAATACAGTTTGTTGCGTATGGGGCTGCATAGCCGCAGACCAGTCAGGGTGCCCATGCTGACCCCTGTCCAACGCTGACATTGGGCATGTGAGCATCAGAACTGGACCACGGAGCAATGGAAGAAGGTGGCCTGGTCTGATGAATCACGTTTTCTTTTGCATCACGGGGAATACATGGCACCAGGATGCACTATGGGAAGAAGGCAAGCCGGCGGAGGCAGTGTGATGCTTTGGGCAATGTTCTGCTGGGAAACCTTGGGTCCTGCCATCCATGTGGATGTTGCTTTGACACGTACCACCTACCTAAGCATTGTTGCAGACCATGTACACCCTTTCATGGAAACGGTATTCCCTGGTGGCTGTGGCTCTTTCAGCAGGATAATGCGCCCTGCCACAAAGCAAAAATGTTTCAGGAATGGTTTGAGGAGCACAGCAACGAGTTTGAGGTGTTGACTTGGCCTCCAAATTGCCCAGATCTCAATCCAATCGAGCATCGGTGGGATGTGCTGAACAAACAAGTCCGATCCATGGAGGCCCTACCTCGCAACTTACAGGACTTAAAGGATCTGCGGCTAACATCTTGGTGGCAGATAGAGTCCATGCCTCGATGGGCCAGGGCTGTTTTGGCAGCAAAAGAGGAACCAACACAATATTTTTCATAATGTTATGCCTGATCGGTGCAATTTCCATTCTCACAATAACAAATTTTATCGGTGTCGGATGGAAACTTTGTATCTCCAAAATTACTACTTTTCAGGAAATGGAAAAAACGAAAAAATTGTAAATAATCGAACACTGCGCTGTCAAATTTGATATTGTGGCTTTACATATGGCCGAACAGTTGTATATGTCATTATATTATTAACATTTTACCAAAATCAAGCTCAAATGGAGTTACAAGGTTATTGACCAGCGAATTTCATACGTGTTTTGTCCACCATTAGAACGGTTGCATCAACTTACAGCTTATAAACTTTACTGTAGGTATGTGGGCGCTCAGTTTTTTCTGTCATCGGCCAAAATCCCATCGAAGTAGCTATTTAACACAGTATTGACTATGACTTGACGACAAATACTAGACTAAGAGCTCCTCAAATACATAAAACATTAGCCTTCATTTATACATTGTTTCTTGTGTAAAAGTCCCAGTACTTTATTTACCCTTGCATTGCAAACAAGTAGAGACTGTCCAATTTGTGTGCAATAAAGGCGGGGTGGAGTTATGTGAATTTTGACAGTTCGAGGATCCAATGGGGCTACGAGGTTTAGTCACAAGCTCTTTTTAATACTTTTCATTTGTAAGATATTGGCAAAACCCACAGACAGACATAAAGGGTGACTAATGGTTATGATTTATGAAGAAAAAAAAGACGAGAAATGGAGATATGAGGTTTCCGCCTGACAGCAACAACTTGCTTCTTTTGACAAACTGTGTTTAGTGTTCTGCAGTCAATCAGCACCTTTCCAGGCGTGCGGCCCTCCATAACTGTCTGTGCCACTATGTGCCCCTCCATGCCGACCTCCAGCTGTGCAACAGGGGCAGGAACGCAGCTCTCACATGGTGGTCTCAGGGTCCGCAGGTACTGTCCACGACGCACACTGTGCATGATTACTGTGCCATCCTGAATGAGAGACAAAGACAGCAAGGGAGAGAAAACTCATCAACCCTGATGGCAGTGCAATGAAGCTGATTAACTCCTGAAGGGATGTTTTAGAAATGGCCTGATTTAAACCTTTAAACCTGATTTTTACCTTTGACCCTGAGATCGCCATATCCAACTCAGTGCTGATGGCGACACACGTGACCTCTTGATCATGTCCACAGAGCACCTGCACGGGCCGTGGAGACACACCGCTAGAGAAACCACCCTACAGGTAATCAAAATATATATTCAGATTTAATCACTAGTTATATTCATACATATTCATAACTAGTATATATAATCATGCTGTAGTTCGGACTATTATTGTATACACTACCTTTCAAAGGCTTGAAGTCAGTAAAAAAATGTAATGCTCACCAAGGCTGCATTTATTTGATAAAAAAAATACAGTAAAGCAGCAATATTGTGAAATATTATTACAATTTAAATGACCTGTTTTCTGAATATATTTTAAAATGTATTTTTTTCCTGTGATGGCAAAGCTGAATGTTCAGTATTCAGTGTCGTATATATGTCGTAAATAAATATTAACAAATTAAAATAAAACAAAGGAATATAGTCTTTAATTATGTCAATTAAGTAAACACTGTTTCAAGTAATTATTCAAGTAAATAATTAGTAATACAATTAAAAATGATCACAAATGATGAGCAATAGAATAAATTGTATATAAAAACATATTTTTGATCACTTTTGATCAATTTAATGTGTCCTTTCTGAATAAAAAATATCATGATGATGGGATGATACAAGCGTTCAAAAGCAGCTGTCTGTACATGTTACGTCTGATACATATTTTTGTACTAACTTGGTATTAAAGTACAAGTATTCGTGTTAGCAAACCTGCTGTAGGACCTGCCACACCATGCAGGTGGTGTCCCGTGAGCCAGAGATGAGGTAGATACCACAGAGATCCAAAGCCAGGCATGTGACAACATCTATATCCCACAAAAATGCCCATTAATTAGCCGTCATGACATGCATTCATAATCAAATGCATAATGTAATATTCTGAATGGTTTAAATCAAGAGGGAGCTGATAGTTATTAATTGCTCAGTTTCAGAAACAAAATATTCAACGAATATTCATTTTATTTAGGATTTAGCTGAACAACTCCATCAAGCTCATTCCAACGCCTACAGCTGCGTCTCGGCTCAGTACTATTTCGGTACGTCTATGTCGGACAGACGGCTCTCACCTATGTGACGGCAGATCCTGCCCACCAGCTTGGCCTTGCCTAACATAGTGACCCGCAGGCTGCAGTCCCAGTGCCCCCCGCTGAACAGCAGACGCCCGTCACTGGACACCACCAGCACCTGGGAGCCGATTTCCACCCCTGGGGAGAACGGCCCGCTGAGGAACCGCTGGGTCCTAAAAACAGATCAAACAAAAGGTTAGTACCAACAAACGGGACTAAACTTGTCAGCAGGAACAGTGGGTGAACATTTGAAATAGATCAATGTTGTGTTTAAGCATCGGATTCGACACATGTTAGCAAACCACTCATAAATAACAAGAAAGGCTTGGCAAAACAAATGAGCTTTTACTACAAAGGGCTCAATTTGACTGAAGAACATTCGTAGAGATGAAAGCAGCCAAACCACCAGAGTTTGATGTCAAATAGCTGCTGTTTATATGCTTCTATAAAGCTTTTGATTATTTGTCCAAAGACCAGTGTTGTCACCATAAAAACAACTTTCTGACTAAACAAAACCTCGTCTTTAGAAATGTATGACATAACTAGCCTCTGCACATGATTATATAATGCGTTTATAGTAAATGTGCTTGTTCAAACTTACTTTGGGTTGCTCACAGAGGGGTCTCTGGTGAAGGTGAAGTAATTAGCTATGTTCTTGTCGTAGGGCAGCCAGCTATGAGTGCCTATCATCCCATTAGCACTCACTGTCACCTTAGAAAAAGGACAAAAGTAATTCAAAATGCATTTCAGATGCAGGCCTGTTCTGCAACAAACGTATTGATGAACCATATTTTGAATATGAAAAAAAGAATATGAACCATATTCTTTTTTTGTTGGTTTTGAAAGCAAGTTTTATTCAGCAAGTATGCATTAAATTGATCAAAAGTGACAGTAAAACATTTATAATGTTACAAATAAATTCCAATATATATGTCTATTAATCGAAGAATTTTCAACACAGATAATAATAATAAATGTTTCTTGAGCAGCAAATCAGCATATTAGAATGATTTCTGAAGGATCATGTGACACTGAAGGAAATTTGCCATCACAGGAATTCATTAAATGTTAAAATATATTCAAATTGAAAAGAACTATTTCAAATTGTAATAATATTTCTCAATATTACTGTTTTTATGGTATTTTAATCAAATAAATGCAGCCTTGGTGAACATTAGAGATTTCTTCTTTCTTACCAACGGCAAACTTTTATACACTAGTGTATATATGTTTTCCGTTTAAAGACCACTGATCTATAATAAATACATATGAGTACAGTCAAACTAAAATGTTTTCAGACACCTTCAACATTTTCTCACATTATCACAGTTTATTCGCTATAGTTTAGAAAATGGTAATAAAATATGACAAGAACTCTGAGTTTAACTGTGTCATGATAATCTTGATAATGTCAGATAACTGATATAAAGGTATGTGATGGATTACAATAAACTAATCAGCTGTCAGCTGTCAAATTTAAGTACACAATTAGATAATACCAAATTAGGTCTACCAATGACCAATAAATGCTTAATTTTGTTCAGTTTGTGGTGTAAAAGGTTGCATAAACACTTAAGCAAAACATGGTCAGGTCAAAGTGTCTGAATAATTTTGGTCCCAAATTTTTATCAATTTTACTGGTAGTCCATTTTATGAAGAATTTTTGGGTATAATATGTCAGTTTACTTTATTTAGCTATCCTCACTTACATAAATAAACTAAACTGTCCTGCACCCACTAGTAAAATATCAGGTGTCTGAATAATTTTTGGTTAGACTGTATATAGAAATAAGTAATAAAGATCCATGTACACTTAGTGAAAACAATATTTGACCCTCTGGGGTACTTCGGGTCGAAAATGACCCGAAGAGTTTTATAATTTTTTTCATCGGAATGGTCCGAAACTTGGTGACTTTATTGGTATTTGGTATATGAACACCCAAAAAACACACACACACACACACACACACACACACACACACACACACACACACACACACACACACACACACACACACACACACACACACACACACACACACACACACACACACACACACACACACACACACACACACACACACACACACACACACACACACACACACACACACACAATTAGCTTTTGGAATGGCACGCGTTCATTTGTGTGTGCGTGTTTTTGTGTGTATAAGTGTGTGTGTGTGTGTGTGTGTTTGTTTTTTGTCTGTTTTGCACTCTCGATGTTTTAGAGATTCACCCCTTCACTGTTGATTCCTTTTTTCTGCATCCTGGCTGATTTGTAGATTTTATGCACAAAAAAACTTGCCAATTTCCCATTCATTTCCTATGGGGGTCATTTTTGACCCGAAGGTCCTGAGTGTGACACATTTTTTTTACGACCACTTAGACTTTTCAAATCCTGTCCCCAATTTTTTTGGGTGTTCAGATACCAAGTACCAATAAAGTCACCAAGTTTCGGACCATTCCGATGAAGCTACGATTTGAAATTTTTTTTTTATAAAAAGCAAGATGAACTATAGTGGTAAAAATGTGCTATTGCGTGATAATGCTAAATGTGTCCACCGGATAGCACCGATCTCATTTAAAAAATTGCTTTCATGAGGTCTAGGCTTGACTCTAAAATGAAATACAGCTTTAATAAAAAAAAATATATATATGTACACATTTTTTATTATATTCAATGGGAAAAAATGGGTCATAATGATTGCATAAATATCAATTATAAATCATAAAATTATCTCAAAACACCAAAAAAGAAAAGAAAAAATATTATTGAACAAAAATTTATTCCATTGATTTTACTCAAATCTTTTATTATCTTAATCCCGCCCTCCATGTCATTTTTGACCCGAAGGTCCTGAGTGTGACCCATAAATGAAGTACCGCAGAGGGTTAAGAGAGAGATAGACAAATTGTATCCAAAAATTTAATAATTAATTCATTTAATTAATACATTAATTTATATTGTCACTGTCAACACAAAAAGAGATCTGGAAAATATGAGTAATATAGAGTAATGTTTACTGTATAAACTGTTAAATTTGAAATTTATTTATACAATGCTTTTCCAATAAAAATTATTTTTACTGTAAACAGACAACCTCATAGAAACAACACAAATACAAACTATTCTAACTAAATGCAATGTTTTTTTCATTCATATTGAAAAACAAAAACATAACAGTTATTGCATTATATTCCTGATCAGTCTTTAGAAAGTAGAATGAAAAATAATAGTGCATTATTTTAAAATTATGATTTTTTGTGCATTTTTAATATGCACTGAGCACTTAATTTTTTTGGACATGTAATGATAAAAGAAGATTGCTAGTATGTCGGTGTGTAATCCCTTTTTGGATACACAGCGAATTAATTTCAAGTATTGAGTTTAATATTAATTTAAGTATTAATTTAATAATAGCCACAAAATTATTTTTTTTTGCCTCTCAGATTTTCCTCAGACTCCAAAATGGTTCTTAACATATTTTTAAATCATTGTCCACAACAATATTCAAAAGATTCATATATATATATATATATATATATATATATAAATTATTTCTAATTTATGCCCTATAAAATATTTTAGAGCTTGGCATATCAAGAACATTTGTATTCATTATAAATTTATATTCATGCTTGTTTTGGCTTATTTTACATCATTTTAAGTAATCTTGAGTGCCCTTTGGATGTTCGCTGAAGCCCTCTAATGGTTGAGAACCACTGTGATTGGTTCATCCTACTCAAATATTAGTACACACAACAAGTGAACATAACCCTGAAATAATCTTACCAGTATGTCAGAACCTGGGATGATAAAGGAGCGGGTTTGATTTCTGGGCACCACGGCTTGCACTAACGGCAGACCATCACTCACCACCTACACGAAAACAAATAACAACCACAACACAAATCACACTTTCACCAAAGAATCTCCTTAAATCAAACTTAAATTATTAGCACATAGTGCTCAAAATGTGCCATTTCACCACATTATTCAGTTGAAATAAAATACTAATACATTTGGACATACCTCCTTGAAAGATCTGAGTTTATTGAGCTGATCAAAAAGGTTGGGGGGTAGTAAGTCCATGCGGGCCTGCCGCCTGAAGGCATTCTCTGCTGACATACGGGGAGGATGAGGCTCCTGAATAACACAGACAGGTTTCACTTGTGCCATATTACCCGCAACACATTACACAAAAGCCTTTAGACCCAAGGTTTTTATCGCTAACTAAAACTATTAAAAGCATTTTTGTTAACTGAAATGATGCCAAAATAAAATATAAATAGTACAGTGACACTTTACAATAAGGTCCCATTAGTTAACTAAAATTAACTAATAATGAGCAATAAACTTGTTACAGTATTTATCAATCTTTGTTAACAGTGGGTATTCAAGAAAAGTCCATTAAATAATATAAATATATACAACTTTTGATTTTGTAAATGTATTAGTATATGTTAAAATTAACAATAATAATAACATAATGCTTTAAAATAATTTTTCATTGTTAGTTCATGTTAAGTAATGCAGTTAACTAAACATTGTAAAATGTTACCAATATTGGATGAAAATAAGTTTAAGCACTAAAATTACTAAATGTAAATACAAAAACTGAAATTAAAATGGATTAAACCTATATATAGCAATATTTAAAAAACAAATCTAATACAATTACTAAAAGCACATTACAAAATTACTAAGAATTAAACTAAAATTAAAATGAAAACTGAAAATATAAAAACAAAAAGGTAATTCAAAATATTGCTAAAAAGTATAAATAAAAATAACGCCGTTCAGACTGGGAGCTTATGCTGGCTAGAGATGGAAACATCTGTCTGATGTCCCACCTTGAGAAGCTGACAGGGCGTTTGGCCAAAGTTGCTGATGATGCCTTCCAGGGCCTTGCGCTCGGTCTCATTAGCTATGGCGTCCAGATCCACCGCACCTGACAGCCAAAACACACACACCGATCAGTCATATTTTCCATGCAGAAACATGTTTAAACTAACATGAAATCATAAGAGGCCTCTTACCCTCATAAGTGCAGTAGTAGAAGACATTAAGCGCCTCCACTGCTTCAGGTCCTCGCTGCTTATACCCGAATATAAGATCTATCCACTTATGCAGGTGAGCAGACACATGCTCGCTCTCCTTTAAACACACAGATACACAAGGAGAGTGTGTGTCAGATGAAGAACAAAATAGTGTGCATGTTTCAAAAGCATTTTTTTCCATTGAGCCACTGAACCTGCAGCACCACGGCGGAAATATGATATTTTTGCCATTGTTAATTGCAGCCTGAATTGAATGTTATTAATTAAAAATACATGTTTTATCATAATAACTGTTTTCTACAAAAAAAGCACAAACATTGTCCGATTCAAGTAAATGACTCATATGAGCTGATTCTTTTAATTAATCGATCAAAAGACTCAATATCAGTTTTTCAACTCAATAACAAATTTAGTTATAGCAAACTGTATATATAACATATATTTGAAATCAGTGTGTTGCGCATTGTGTCAGTTCCCACACCAAGGCTTTTCTGTGTTTCCTGATGAAGTCTTCACGCGAAGACGCCCAGGGTGGAAGCAACACATCATTGACCATATCCTGATTCATTTGCAAGCAGCCCAGATCAAAACCTGCACACATAACATAACGCAATTCAAAATCCATTGAACATATTTCAGTGGCAGCGTGCTTTTTCATCATTGACTCACTGACCGTTCATGTTCTGCAGGAATTCTGGGAAGTAGAAGAACTCTGGGATGAGCTCCTTCACGTCAGCTGGACTCTCCATCCGCGCCTGCCACGCTGCTGCTACTGAATGAAACTGCCTATCGGCACAATCAAACCTAAACACACACACAATCACTCATATAAGAGCAGCCCCAGACATATGTTTAAAAACCATCAGGTAAACAACACTGCAACCTAGTGGTCAGTACTAGGGAGTGCAAACAAACATAAAATATACATCAAATATTTATAACATTTACAATTTGATGTTGGTGATCTTCATTCCTGTATGGCTACTTAGTTTTGGCCTGTCAAAACCATCAAACTAATTTAAATTACTTTTAAAGAGGACCTATTATGCCTTTTTTACATATTCAACTTTCTTTAGCTCTGCAAAGTTTCAAAGTCAACTCCAAAGGGAGTTATTCTCAATATCAGTAACACTGTCTGTTTCTCAATTCCCTGAAAATGAGTCCTCGAGTTCTCTTCCAGGAACTTCTCTCACACGTCACAATATCCCTCATTTTTTTAAACGATTCCCTCCTAAATCATACGCATAAAGAAGGGGCGTGGCCTGGTTGAGTTGCGATTGTGTTGAAACTCGTGGTTATGGTAAGAAGGGCGGGACATTTCCAAAACACGCTCAAAGTGGTTGACCAATCACAACACACTGGTCCAGCCGACCAATCAGAGCGCATTGCACTTTTTAGAAGGAGGGGCTTCATAGAGACGGGAACTAAACAGAGCGTTTCAGACAGACTTGGAAGAGACATGCTGCAACAATGGAAAATATGTGAAAAAATAATGCTTTTTTTGAACATTCAAGCATGAAAAACCTATTCTAGAAGATCTCGAAAACACAATCAAGGCTTTGTAATAGGGCACAATATGGCTAGCCTGGATGCCAGCACAACTTAGCCCCGCCCACAACATTTGAGGTCGGGAAGTTTGGTCTTGACATGATCTGTTGTGGAGCAACTATGCTCGAACCAGAGCTGTTCGGACCAATCAAATTGTCAGGGTGGGCTTTATACGATGATGGACAGATGCTCAACAGTGATGTAATCATGCACATCACCAAAGAGCGCTTGGGTTAAATTTGTTCTAATCCCAAACGGAGAACTTGTTTGTATATGCATTCACCTTTACTATTTCTCTCAAAAATGATGATCGTGTTGATAAGTACTAGTGTCTCCTTAAATTCTTTTTTACAAGACTGGCAAAGATTGTTTACACTCATCTTCTTCTTCTACTTCTTCCAGCGTGTGTGCTACGTTGCTCTGATTGGTTGTAGGTTTATCCAATTGAGCGCAGAGGCATTTTCTTTCCTGGTTCGGTTGAAACACGCCTCATAATCACAGCCCAATGGAGCAGTATCTGACTCATATTCTGACAAGAATCTGAGTATGACGACGTCAGGCTATAATATGGCCTCTTTAATGATATATTTAAGACTTATAAAGATTTAACGTTGAACTTCCATTTATACCATAGGTAACGATACTTGGAATGAATAAACACACATTTGAGTACAAATGTCTTCAGTTATACAAAAAACAATCCTGAAATACGAATGTGGCCCAAAGCAAAATTAAGCACACCCTTGAGCAGGAGTGTCCAATGCTGCTTGAAGGGCCTGAAGAGTTTAGCCTCAACCTGCCCCAACACACCTTCCTGGAAATGTCTAGTAATCCTGAAGACCTTGATTAGCTGGTTCAGGTGTGTTTGAGCTAAACCCTGCAGGATGTTGGCCCTCCAGGAGCAGGATTGGACTCTCCTTCCCATAGCTTGCAGCATTTGCCCAGTAGTATGACTGCACCGGTGTGTGTGTGTGTGAGTCTGTGTGTCTTACTTGCCGCTCTGGAGCTGTATATGTAATGAGGTGAAGGGCTCTGTGCGGATCATGTAGTGCATGACGCCGGCAGCATTAGAGTAGTGTGTGCCATAGTGGAACTTATCGATAGTGCCTGTTGGGTCCTCAAAACTCTCATACCTTTTCAAACAACAACAAGAACAAGACACTTAGCAAAACAGCTGAAGGATAAAACATTCTACATTACACTGCTTTTCCTTATGAAAGATCAAACTGTTATAATTTCCTCATTTATATCTATTTATAAAATATCAGCTTGTGGTATTGTTATCCATCCTTCTAGTTTTGTGATACACATTCTTTGATAACGAGAATTCTGCAATAAGGACTGAGAGACTGTCTCACTTCTCCCTGACGTTCTGTGCATGGCGAGAGTTGACAACACCAATGGGTTTGGACAGATCTCTGAAAACCGATGCGTCTTCCAGATCCAATTCAGCAGACGTGTAGTCACACAACACCCAGGGGAACTGAGAATACACACATGCACATGAAGAAAAGAGAAGACTCGCCTGACCGGTACAATAGTCAATAACAACATCAGAAGTTCAGTCGTGCACATTTAGATTGCTCAGCAAAATGGATTTTAAAATGTATGGATTTTAAACAAAACAAAAATAAAACAATGCTAGCTTTTTGAGAACTCACCACTGGATACTGTGATAAATCGTTGTATGTGCGGCCAGCAATGGTGTTGAGCTGCATCAGATATTCAAAATTGGAGATCTCTCTGCAAACCCATCTCTGCAAAAGGAACAAGAATGAAAATAAACAATAGTTTGATTTGGATGTTTTTTTTTTTTTATTGGCAGATACAATACAGAGGGAATTAGAAATTATGGCGAGAGAGGCAGCAATGGGGTCGGGATGCAATGCAGAACAGATTCCAATCAGCATCTCCCATATAAGCACCAAGGCTCAATGTGTCTGGCGTATGTGTTAATCCCGTGCTTTTTAATTTCCCACATAAATGGAAAAAAAAATGTTGCTATGAGCCTTCTTTCATATAAGACATACGTGAGTCAGGTTGGAGGCTTTCAGGAGCTCCTGAGGAGAGCGAGAACCAAAGTAGAACAGATTGGGCGGCCTGAGACCCAGGATCCTGGAGTAGACTTTGTTCCGCACCTGTGGGAAAACCCAAGCAAATATTAAACCATGAAGAGACATTAAATGCCACCAATGCTTGTTGTCCATGTGTCTAACTCACCCCCTTCCTGAAGTTGAGGAAGTAGTGTGCCTGGTCAATGAAGAATAGCTCTAGTGCTGATCTCCGCAGGTTGTATCGCCTCAGGTGGACCTCTCTTAGCTGTGACACCGACCTCTTGAAATCAAACCCAATACCTGCATGGGCAGTCAAAAGCATACACAATATAATCATGAATCATAGCTTATCAAAAACACTACTGGTCAAAAGTTTGAAATAATTGATATCCATGAATGTTTTTGAAAGTTGTCTCTTATGCTCACCAAGACCGCATTTATTTAATAAAAAATACAGTAAAAATAGTGATATTGTGAAATGCTATATATATATATTTTTTCAATTTTAATATATTTTTAAATGTAATTTATTCCTGTGATGGCAAAGCTGAATTTTCTATTTTTCTCATGATCTAATACAGTATGCTGATTTGCTGCTCAAGAAACATTTCTTCTAATCATCAGTTATTATTATCAATATAATATTACAGTTTATGCTGCTCAATATTCTTGTGGAAAGTGTGATACACGTCAAATGTCATAAATGTTGTTCTTTAGAACTTCTATTCATCAAAGAATCCTGAAAAAAAAAAGTTTTTAACATTGATAATAACAAGAACCAGTACCAATCATCAATATTAATTGATAATAAGTGAGCACCAAATCATCATATTAGACTGATTTCTGAAGGATCATTTCTGAAAATTCTGCTTTGCCATCACAGGAATAAATTACCTTTTAAAATAGATTAAAACACAAAACAATTACTTTAAATTGTAATAATATTTCACAATATTACAGTTTTAACTGTATTTCTTATCAAATAAATGCAACATAAAGATCTTTCAGAAAACATGCGAACAATGAATGGAGGCTTATCAGTGAGACAAAAAAAAAGAGGTTGGGCAATATGACGGCATATACAGTCTGATACAAGCTGCAACTCACCTTCCTCAGTCTCCTCTTTCTCACTGCTGCCATCGTAGAAGTACAGGTGGTGTGTTGTGACCTCCAGACGACCTGGTACCACGGCAACAATAGTGATGAGCTCACACTCCTCTGAGAGCACCAGCTTTTCTTTCTGGCTTTCCTCCTCGCCCTCCTCCGCCCTGAGGAATAACACACACCCTGCTAAACATGCGCTCGAACACAATAAAAATAACAGTTGTTTGCAGGTACCCAAACCCAAGTCTTTACAGGTACCAGAAAAGCCTGAATCATTACTCAATTGATTCATTCAAAGACACTGATTCATTCAGGAACAAATAAACACTACTGTCTGTTACTTGGAGACGTGTGACAGTTGATTCTGCTTCGGGTTTGTTTTGGACAACAAAAATTAGAAACTAAAATAAGTCGTAGTAGTAGAGTTGATGAACAAAAATGACTAAAACTGAAATAAAAATAAAGGTAAAT
The DNA here is from genome assembly GCF_949357685.1 of Gobio gobio. Taxonomy (NCBI): domain Eukaryota; kingdom Metazoa; phylum Chordata; class Actinopteri; order Cypriniformes; family Gobionidae; genus Gobio; species Gobio gobio. The sequence goes on along the minus strand of NC_137108.1, from coordinate 21,718,770 downwards.
AAATGAAATAAACATTAAAACTAAATAATTAGTAACTAATAAACATTACAAAAGCACAAAACTAAACTGAAAACATATAAATACTATAATAATATATACATAATACCAAAATAGCATTGGTAAGTTACTCATTATTAACTTCTTGTTTATTTAGCTTATCGAACAATGCTGATATTCAGAACCACCAAGTTTAGTGATTCTGAAACATGATTTGATGAGCACATTTTAAGATATTATAATTTGCAGATAAATATACAAAATATGGATGTACCTATTACTCAGTGGAAGAACTGTTTACTCTCATTATTATTATTATTATGAATAAAGTATATTTTCGAAAACTGGGTGTCATATTGCTACTGAAAAGTAATACACCACTCAAGGAATATCTGGTTATAAAATATATATTTTAGGGCTGTCAAGTAACATGCTAAAATATGATATTAAAGGGGTACTTCACTGCTGGGAAGATGAATATGTATTTAAACTGTGTCATTTATGTAGTATAAATTTGAAATTATTTTAGAAGTTGGTGCCTTCTAGACTGAGAAAAGCCAGAAAATGTATTTTTGGCTCATATGGATGAAAGACAACAACTCCCAGAATGCACTTGCTTCGCTGCCCTATGAGGCCACTCCCCAAGCCACGCCTACCGGTTACAGCTCCACACCACCGTCGTTTTGATTTTTATAGTAATAAAATCCTTTAATTCAGTTAGAGAACAGACACTTGTGTGTCTGCTCAATACAGCACGAGCCGAACGAGAGTCGCAGCACAAATAGCAGGACAGGAGTCAGATTTCATTCATCAGAGAGTGAGGAGCTGACAGATCAGATGATCGCGGAAGATTTGGTTTCAAAGCGAAATGCGCCTATTTAAGTGAGTTTGTCATTGTACCGTTTTGTTGTTGTGTTTTCATGAACCCACAATTCAAGCAACCCGCCCCCGAATTGACGCTAATTTTAAACCGAAACTAAAATAAGCACGGCCACCCGGCATTCATTCAAGGCCGCATTGTCGTTCATTCATTCACTGTGCGTGTCCAGTCTGGCGCGTTTTTAGTTCATGCCTATGGAAGCTTAACTTTCATAGGAATTTATTGAGAACACTCGCTTTTCGAGTGTTTTTGAAAACATGCGGAACTAGCTCCTACTACTGGCTGTAGTCTCTAGCCTCTGGCCAAAAAAGCCTCCGATGACGCAAAATTACAATATTTGCCTCATCGGAGGCTTTTTTCCAGACATAAAATACATAAATCTCTCGTCTCGGGATATGAGCGGGGAAGGATATATATACTACTGGGTTTCTACTGATACAAAGCTTAATGCTAATCGCTGAAGTAACCCTTTAATTATATTGTTAAGATATAATCAGAATTATTTTATTATATTGCTATTCTATTGTATTCACATGCCAAGTTTTTAATACATAAAAATATGTTCCTCATATTTTAGGAAGAGAATTCCTTGCCGCGGTTCATCATATTTGGTGGTTTTTGGCATCAACAATTTTGATTTAGATCTCTTGGTTTAGATAACTTACTAACAAATCAAATGAGTACTCAGAGAGTTAAAGTAGGACACTCACTCTTCAAGGAAGACAAAATCTTCATCTTCTAGTTTGTCATCCTCCATGTCACTAACTTTGGCTTCCTTGGCAACAGCAAGAGGGAGGGGCTCAGTCGAGCTGCGAGGGCTGTCGGCTCCTGCAGAAAAAACAGCCAAAAACTCCAACATTAACATTGAAATAACAGAGAGTTCAAGTGGAGAGAGGTGATTTTAAAATAATTGGTCAAAGCAAAACAATCAGAATGTCCATTTACCAGCAGTCATTCTGAGATCTATTGACGTATTCAGTATCATTCATCCATTCATTCATTAATGCTCATTTAGCAGATTACAGGGACATTCTCCAAAGTGACTAACCCATGTTATCTCTCAGTGCACTGGCATCACAGTGGGAATCAAAGTTGTAGTTGGGCACCAGCTTCAGACGCATCTTAGAGTACGTCTCTGCACTTGACAGTTTCCATTTCACCTCTGGCTGAACCCTGAAACACAAACACTTCCCCTCAGTCCATCATCACACATACCGCAATATAATGCTTGGATATACAGTATCAGTGTATACAACTGAACCTCACTTTAACTCAATTTACGGTGACACTGTGATATTGCTTCTATTTGCGGTTTTTATTATTTAATACATTTTTAGTGACCTAGATATGAAAAGTTGTGAAAAGTCTGAAACACACACACACACACACACACACACACACACACTGGCAGACTAGATCTGCTACACTGCTGCTGCTGTTGATTATTGCTGTTGCTGCAGAGCAAGTACTGCATGTATCTAAAACGAGTATATATGCATGTATGTATATATATATATATATATACACACAAATAAGAAATAAAATAATACAATTCTTCAACGCATCATATTCACTAAGAATAAGAGTTTAATGCATGCAGACCTGAGTGCCCATGCTCCTCTCTCACTGCTCAGTAATCTACGCAGTGATTTCCAATGCCTCCACACCACCCCCTGTTGTCCGTTAATCATCTTCTGCACATTGTGGAAGCGGCTGTTCTCTGAGCGCACTCGTTTTAGATACGGGTCAATGATGAGCTCCTGGAAAGAGAAAAACACAAACAGTCCATGTTATTAAATCATATGTCATAAAATTTTTTGGGCTTTTGGATGTTTTATAAATAATCCCGGTATTCCCAAGCAGTAAGCACTCAAGGTTTTCTCCATGTGTGGATCAAACCATGCAATCTTCTCTTTAGCAGCCTAACATATTCCCTCTGTATTGGAATAATTGGGGTTAGCAGACACCTGAAACTTGGCTTTGCAGTCAGAACGGTCCTTGTCTCTTCTCTGTGCAGAGCTCATGAGGTCATCAAAGCAGGAATTCCAAAAGTTGGACATCAGGTCGTGACTCTTTCCAAAAGTGTCTAGCTCATACTGCTGCATTGTGGGCTCCACCTACAGGCATACATTATGAAAACATTTCACATGGTTTAAAATGGATGTTTAAATGTTGCACTACATTTTGATGAGGCATGTTTGAAGTTAATACAGCTAATACTGGCACATCTGCGACCACACATCAGAAATATATATTCATGTGTACATTTCATTTTTGTAGAATTGTTTGGAAAATATAATAGAATATAACACAAAAAACACTTAAAATAAAAATGTATTATATTATAAATGCTTACAACTCATTTAAAATTATTAAAATATTATTTAAAAATTGTTATAAGTAAAAATAACATAATATACTAACAAATGAATGCATAAAGTAACTAATTTTTTAAGTAAATGCATACAATTTATTTTTAATTGTTCCGTGAGCCTAGCTTAGCACAAAAACTGGAGGTAAACGGCTCCAGCTAGCCTACTGCTCAATAAGTGACAAAATCGCAACTTTTCATTTTCCGTAGGTCTTAGTACACATCACAACATAGGAAAATAGGAAAATGAATAAATAGGAAAATGTTGGCATTATTTTGTCACTTATTGAGCAGTAGGCTAGCTGAAGCCATTTACCTCCAGTCTTTGTGCTAAGCTAGGCTAACGGTGGGTGCGTCAGACAGAGTTATGGCACGTACGGAGATGAGAATGGTATGTATGGACTAATCTAACTCTGGGGGATACGGTGAATAAGCTAAAGTCCCAAAAAGTCCCTGTGTTCCTTTACCAAATGAACCTTATTGTAAAGTGTTACCAAATGTACTGTATCATTTTAATGCTGAACAATCAAAACACACACATTTTCCTCTCTCTCTTCACCTCCCCTCACCTACATATATGTTTGGGCATAGTGTAAAACCTGGTTTACATCCTGATTCAAGGCATGGTAATATACCGTGAGATTTGTATATACGAACAGTCCAAACAGGGAAGATTTATAACCACACACAGTCACACTCCAGCCTTTATAAATCTTCTCCAGGTCACTCTGCCGTGATGTCTGTTTAATTTAAGTGCATGGTTTGTTTTGGATTTGTGAGATGAGGCGAATAAATCAGAATTTTTCTGTCTTGTTTTTGCACTGGATGAACAAAAGGGTCTAAATAAAGAGTTCATCACTACAATGGAAGCGGATTAACCGCCAAAGTGCCCTCACGCTAAAACAAACACACGTCCACTGAGTAAGTTATGCACTGTTTTAGAGAGAGGGGTCTACCACTCTGAAATCAGTCGAACAGCTTTAGGTAAACCTTGAATCCAAAAATGAATCCTAGATGATTATATAATATACTACAGATGTTTTTATTTCAATGAAAAAATGTGCTTCAATCCTGACTGGACTGAGCTTTTTGTGAAATGATGAGCTTATCTTGCGTATGACTGAGAGTGAAGGCTGAGAGACTTATTCTTGTCGTTCTGCATCCAAAAAAGGTAAAACAAAACAGGTTTGTGCTAACATATACTGACATGGCTGTAGCGGAGAAGCTGCCAGCTTATCTTAAGGTAAACAGTCTAACTGGGTGTCTGCAAATATGCGTGTGTGTGAGGAAGATAAGGCTGTACTGACGTGGTTCTGGAAGAACTGCTGCCACTCAGCAGTGCTGCAGTAGTTCTGGAGGTCTTGGGCGAAGGAGGGGCTGCCGTTGGTGGCGGGGAGGTTGGGGAGCATGTTCTGAAGAGTGGTGAGATCCGCATGCTGGTCCAAAAGCGTTCGGACGATGGGTACCAGCGGGCTCAGCAAAGCCTCGGTGTCTGAACCAGAGTTTGCTTGCCAAAGTGGTGCACCAAGACGACCCAGCAGGAAACACACCTCCTCTGAGGACAGGCATAACACAGTTTGCAGCAAGCTATGAAGCTTTAAACGTGCCATCTCACACACCTAAGAAGAAAAAAAAAAAAGCACATATTACTGTCATGATTCGGGGGTTATCTGTGTTTATTGCCATTTTTTCTGTTCACATTAGGCCTTTAATGTTGATATGTATATTGTGAAAGTATTTTGCATATGATCAGAATCTCATACTATCATATTACGAATTATTCCTGCAGTATACTATACTATACAGTACTGTAGTGTAACTGCACTATACTATACTATACTGTAAATGCATTATACTATACTGTACTATAAATGCATTATACTATACTGTACTGTCACTGCACTATACTATACTCTAAATGCATTATACTGTACTGTAAATGCATTATACTATACTGTACTGTCACTGCACTATACTATACTCTAAATGCATTATACTGTACTGTAAATGCATTATACTATACTGTACTGTAACTGCACTATACTATACTGTAAATGCACTATACTATACTGTAAATGCATTATACTATACTGTACTGTAACTGCACTACACTATACTGTACTGTAACTGCACTATACTATACTGTAAATGCACTACACTATACTGTAATGTAACTGCACTACACTATACTGTACTGTAACGGCACTATACTATACTGTAAATGCACTATACTATACTGTAAATGCATTATACTATACTGTAGTGTGACTGCACTATACTATACTATACTGTAGTGTAACTGCACTATACTATACTGTAGTGTGACTGCACTATACTATACTATACTATACTGTAAATGCACTATACTATACTGTAGTGTAACTGCACTATACTATACTGTAGTGTGACTGCACTATACTATACTATACTATACTGTAGTGTAACTGCACTATACTATACTGTAGTGTAACTACACTACACAATACTGTACTGTAAATGCACTATACTATACTGTACTGTACTGTAACTGCACTATACTATACTTTGCTATACTATATACTATACTATACGATACTATAATGGAATAATAACTTATTACATACTGCAACAGAATATGAAGCAGTATATAGTACAGTATAGTATACTGCATACTGTACAGCATATGATATAAACATTTAAATGAATGAGGTATATACTATACTAGATACTATTCTATACTTCATTGGTGTTACTTTGAAGAAAAAATGGCATTGTATTGTGGGTGGTACAATACAATGCTATATCAGATAAATGTACAATAACAACTGCAGAAAACATTACATTGTGATGTCCAGAAATCAATTTCAACAGTACATTGGGTTTCATTTGTCGACATAGAACTATCTAGCAAACAGTAAGCTAGACATTCATTATTTTATTAGTATACACTATACTACATTGCACTGTTCAGTATGCAAATTCTCTGTATGCATAGAATACTGAGATGGCCTTTTCTAAAAAGTGGCAGGGTACTGTATCCCACAATGCTTTGCATTTGACGATTTGACTAGTGAACATGAGAATACCATCCTTGATCATTGATTCATTCAAAAGTACCGTTTTATTTCCAAGATGATGGATGAATTAACAAGCTATTATTCCTTTCTAAACACACACAGCATCTAAAATCATGTTATAACTGCATGAATTTCCAAATGATTGTGAACACCTGTGTCATCATGATCCCTTGTTAGTCTTGTTTATCTACTCATGTTTGCCTCTTGTATTTGTCTAGGGTTATTTCTGCACACGGCTTTCACGGTGAGTGGCACTTGGTTGTCTATGCTTATTATATGAGCTCTTTATATGAGCTCATATGCTGATCCATTTTCATTTGATGGTTTTAAGGATGCATCTATGTTAGTTAATTTAGTCTTTGATCCAATTAATGATTTCTATGAATATTCACACTTGCCTTATGATCTAAACTAAAGTGCCCCTATTATGCTTATTCGGATATTACCTTTCACACAGTGTGCAATAGAGTATAGCTGTTTGCGAATGTAAAAGGTCTGAAAAGTTTCAAGTGCTCAACGACTGGAGTTATAGTGTCCCAAAAGAAAGAACAGATTCTAAACCAGGGTATCAGATTCTAAACCAGGGTATCAAATTTAAGACTTTTTAAGACCTTTTCAAGACCATTATGAATTAAATTTAAGACCTATATCACGCGATAAAAAAAAACAAAAAACGAAAATGCAGAATCACAAAATTACTTGCAAAGCAAATTAATTTATTAAAATTGAACAAAGTATTAGTAAACTTGCACTTCCTCATAACTCAATCTCACCAGAATTAATATACACACACACTACCGGTCAAAAGTTTGAGAACGGTAAGATTTTTAAAAATGTTTTTACAGAAGTCTCTTCTGCTCACCAAGGCTGCATTTATGTTATTAAAAATACAAAAGAGCTGTAATATTGTGACAGTTCAGTTGTGACTGTTCTCTATGTGAATATATAGTAAAGTGTAATTTATTCCTGTGATCAAAGCTGAATTTATCATCATTATTCCAGTCTTCAGTGTCACATGACCCTTCACTAATCATTCTGATATGAGGATCTGATGATCAACAAACATTTATGATTATTATCAGTGTTGAACACAGTTGTGTAAAAAACTTTTTTTGTAGGATTCTTTGATGGATAGAAAGTTCTAAAGAACAGCATTTATCTGAAATAGGAAGTAAAAAAAAGATTTCTGAAGGATTATGTGACTCTAAAGTCTGGAGTAATGATGCTGAAATACAGAAATAAATTGCATTTTAAAATATATTGAAATACAAAATAGTTCTTTAAAATTGTAAAAATAAAAAATAAATAAAATCACAACAATACTGTTTTTGCTGTATTTTGGATCAAATAAATGCAGCCTTGGTAAGCAGAAGAGACTTCTTTAAAAACATTTTAAAAATCTTACCGTTCTCAAACTTTTGACTGGTAGTGTGTGTGTTTGTATATACATTTTTTGTGAGATTTTGTGGTGGTCATTTTCAGAAATGTTTTTTTTTCTTTCTTTTTTTTCATAATTAGGATGCCACATTTACCATATCATTATGTCAGATGCACAATAGTCACACATGGCAATAAAACAAACAAAATGCATGAATCTTGTTTGACAATAGGACAAATAAATACAACTTAAAAATACAGATACAAACAGTCCTTTAAGTTTAGGTAGGCTACTGTTTGTTTTTTCCGTAACGACACAGGCAGGAGGGGGTATAGGCTAGGCTATATTGGGTTGCTTTCACTTCAAGATCTACAGTAATGTGTCTAGATTCGGTTCACTCGCGCGAGCGCTGACAGGCGGCAAATGCGTGTACAGAATCCGCGGCCAGTCTGGCATCGGTCCGTGTGTCAGTAGCGAATGAATTTGGGGTTTACATCGCTTTTTAAACTCTTTTTTTTAGTGCTATCGGGCATATCATACTTTTATTTGGTCATTATGCGAGATAGCAGGTAAGAAAGATTCGCTTTCACGATCGGGGAACTGGAAGAAATGGAGAACTGAATCCGTTTGATGTGTCTGTGGTACAATCCGAAAGAGACCCGCGCCAATGACACGAAAGCTGATTGGCTACAATATAAGATGTATGTTGGTCTCTCACTAGCGAAAAAACGAACTACCACTCACTCACTCACTCACTCACTCACTCACTCACTCACTCACTCACTCACTCACTCACTCACTCACTCACTCACTCACTCACTCACTCACTCACTCACTCACTCACTCACTCACTCACTCACTCACTCACTCACTCACTCACTCACTCACTCACTCACTCACTCACTCACTCACTCACTCACTCACTCACTCACTCACTCACTCACTCACTCACTCACTCACTCACTCACTCACTCACTCACTCACTCACTCACTCACTCACTCACTCACTCACTCACTCACTCGACCCGTTTAAAATTATTTAAGACCTAGAACTCAATACTTCAGCGAATTTAAGACTTTTTAAGGCCTTAAGATTTTTTAAGATCCTGCGGGTACCCTGTACACTGCCTGAAACAAGTCGTAAGTAATTCCAGTCTTACTTCCTGCTTGAACCTACCAAGCTTTGTAACAAATTTACATAATGCAAACGTCTACTCTGACCTACCCTCAAACACTGTCGTTGTAGCTAAGGATCTTGTTGTCGACATGTTGAGAAGATTAGTTTACATGCACTTCCAAAGGATGAGGTTGTGGCCATTTCGTTTCCAACACGCACTTTAGGCAGTAGACCAATCACAACAGACTGGAACATCTGACCAATCAGAGCAGAGTTCTCTCAAAAAGGAGGGGTTATAGAGAGACAGAGGGCCCTATTTTAACGATCTAAGCACATGGTCTAAAGCGCACGGTGCAAGTGCACTTAGTGCGTGTTTGAATCTATTTTTGCTAGTTTAACGATGGGAAAAATGGTCTGCACGCCCGGCGCATGGTCTAAAACGATTGTCCCTATTCTCTTAATGAGGAATGGGTGTGTTTTGGGCGTAACGTGCAATAAACCAATCAGAGTCTCATCTCCCATTTCCTTTAAAAGCCAGTTGCGTTCGCTCCATGGCGGATTCGCTATTTGCATGCCGGAATATGCAAGCGGAAAAACGGAACGCTTCTTTAGGGAGGAAACGTATCCACGCCTGCTTGCTCGTCATTACTGCAAATAGGTATCAGAATTAGCATACATGCAATGACTATCCATTATAACATGTAGGCATTTTTAGATTTATGTACACAATAATAATCTTTTACATACTTTTAATCCTTTAATTTTTCATATTTAAAAATGTTTGTGTGCTGATGCGCATCTGCTGCTGTGTGTAATAAGCAGAGTGTACACGCATTGTGGATCCGCGTATAGGCGCATATTACTAAGGCGCTCTTTAAATAACAAAAATAAATATTGAGCCGTTGACTTTAGACCAGGTTTCAGTTGGTCAGTGGCGAAGTCGTTTTTTCAGAATTTTTGCCTCAAAATAGCAACAAGCCTAAACACACCTCGTTGTGGGCACACAAATGGCCGTAAATGCATTTGCTATTTAATTTAACAAAGTGGCGCAGGACATGAAAATGATAACCACGTCAGGCTGAAACTAGTAAAAAATACTTATATACATGTAAAAAAAAACGTTATAAACATGCTTTTTCAAAATCGGACCCTTCCAAATTAAAGGGTTAGTTCACCCAAAAATGAAAATTCTGTCATTAATGACTTACCCTCATGTCGTTCGACACCCGTAAGACCTCCGTTCATCTTGGGAACAGAAATGAAGATATTTTAGTTGAAATCTGATGGCTCTGAAAGGCCTCCATTGGCACAATGGCACGGTTCACTCTCAAGACCCTTAAAAGATACTAAAGACGTCGTTACAAAGTCCATCTCACTACAGTGGTTCTAAAATAACTTTATGAATCGGTGATAATAGTTTTTGTGCGCAAAAAAACCCTAAATAATGACTTACATAGTGATGACGATTTCAAAACAAGGCATCATGAAGCTTCGAAGCGTTATGAATCAGCGAGTCGATTCAGCAGTTTGAATCGCCAAATTTCAGCAGTTTGGCGGTTTGACACGCGATCCGAATCATGAATCGGCTCGCTGAATTATAACGCTTCGAAGCTTCATGATGCCTTGTTTTGAAATCGTCATCACTATGTAAGTCGTTATTTAGGGTTTTTTTGCGCACAAAAACTATTATCGCCGATTCATAAAGTTATTTTAGAACCACTGTAGTGAGATGGACTTTGTAACAACGTCTTTAGTACCTTTTAAGGGTCTTGAGAGTGAACCGTGCCATTGAGCCAATGGAGGACTTTCAGAGCCATCAGATTTCAACTAAAATATCTTAATTCCTGTTCCGAAGATGAACGGAGGTCTGACGGGTGTCGAACGACATGAGGGTAAGTAATTAATGACAGAATTTTCATTTTTGGGTGAACTAACCCTTTAAAAAAGTATTTTTTTCCAAACAATTGAATTTTTGGAATTACGGCACATTGCACTAAAGGAAATAACTGCAAGCTTAATACTGTATAAACAGAAAACCTGTCTATAGGAAACAAACATGTTCATGAACAACAGACGGAGAAAAGCCATGAGGCAGGCACATGTTTCCCTGGACTGCCCCACAGTAAGTCAGTTCCCTCAGTTGATATGATCTAATTTGAGTGTGGGATGGGTTTAAGTGAGTCTGGAGAAGAATGATAAAAAAAAACCTCATCTCCATATACGGACATCTGCTCTCCACTGGCATGAACTGAAGCTACTAACGAAAAAAGCTCTTTAAAAGCCCAAAGGCATGTCTAATAATCACAAGGATTAACGTGTTTTTAAACACTCCACCTGTAGAAGGGAGTATTAACAAGTGTGCAATTTCAACACCATCATTTATTTTATTTAGTTTTGTTTGACACTGTCATAATCATTCTATTCATTCCACAAAATCAGCTAGTAAAAAACACATTTGTAAATGTCAAAGAACAAGAATTTTATAAAACAACCATGGAATCCCTGGTTTATCTAGTAAGACGGGTGTACCTGTGGGTTCTGCTGCTGCTGAATGTATCCAGTGATGATACGCAGGCCAATCAGAGACATTTCTTTGAGCTCAGCAGACCCCGCTGACCCGGGGGTCGTGTGCCACGCCTGCAGCCTGTCCAGCAGATTTACCACCCCTTCAAAGATCTGCCACGAATATGAACACACTCTTATACTCAAACACAAATAAACACATTGCATACAATAAAAAAGCAACATCAAAATAAAAAGTTTCCTAAAAATTCATTTGCACACTTTTATGTTACATATATGTTTGTTCAGTACATATGAGTTTGTATGTGTGAGTGTGTGCTCAAATTGTCTCACTACCCAGATCCTTACAAGTTGTATGTTATAAGTTCACAAGTTTAAGGGTCAAAGATTAAGATTTTTTAATAAGCAATTAATACTTTTATCCAGCAATGATGACGCATTAAATTTGGTAACACTTTCATTTTAGGGTTCAATTCTCACTATTACCTAGTTGCTTATTAACATGCATATTACTAGGATATTGGCTGTTTATTAATACTTATAAAGCACATATTAATGCCTTATTCTGCATCACCTTATTCCCTTAATCCTACCCAATACATAAACTTAAACACTACAAAAACTACCTTATCAACTATTATTAAGCAGCAAATTAGGAGTTTATTGAGGCAAAAGTTGTAGTTAGTAGTGAATAAGTGTTCCCCATACTAAAGTGTTTTTAAATGTGTTTTTTAATGATATTTACAATGTTATAATAGATTTCTATTTCAAATAAATGCTGTTCTTTTGAACTTTCTATTCATCAAAGAATCCTGAAAAATCACGATTTCCATGAAAAATATTAAACAGCACAACTATTTTCAACATTAATAATAATAAGAAATGTTTCTTGAGCATCAACAATGAGCGTATTAGAATGATTTCTGAAGGATCAGTAATGATTTAATGATTAATGAGTAATTATGCTGAAAATTCAGCTTTGCCATCATAGTAATAAATAACATTTTATAATAAATTGTAATATTTCTTAATACAATTGTTTTTTTAAAAGGGCATTGGTGCGCAGAAGAGACTTCTTTCACAAACAAAAAACCTTTTACTGACCCCAAATTATTAAACAATTGTATGTTTTTACAGTATTGACACACATCATTTTTATTTTTTAGTTTAGTCTGAACAGCAAAAAGCAACAAACAAACAAACAACTGAAATCTGATGTTTACAAACTCATCCTGTGATTTGAAATCTGAATAAAATATTTTTTTTGCATCAACAATCTGTTACCAAATATAATTATTTTTGCTAAAAGATTTGAAAGCCAAATTGGATTTGTGTGCAGGTGTGAACATCCTCATTCTGGATTTTTTCTAACTTCTTGTTTCAAACTCTTCTGGCTTTGGAATAAGAGTGTGTGTTATAAAAATCAACTGTCAGAGTAAGAATAAATCAATCCATTTCTAACCTTCTCACTCCATAGTGTTTGATTGTCAGTGCCCTCGGCGAATAGGAAGTCCTGGAGCAGTCTGAGGAGGCGAAGCAAAGAAGGCACATGGTGCAGAGACACGCCCTGAGAGTCCCTCAAATCTGACAGAGACGACTCCAGCATCATCTCCAATAGACTACAACGCACAAAAGACACGTAAGACATCTGTCACACCCCCACCAACTTCTAAAGTTTGTTCACAGCCACAAAACAAAGAGAATACTATTTGTCTTGAACAAGTCATCAGACGGGCACACCCTAAGACAAAAACAAGCTATATGGTGATGCAATGCTGAAGCCACACCAAAAACAGCAACAGCCCAGTAGTGCAAAGAACTTCTGCCCTCCAGAGATTCCCACCCTGCCCTCATCTGAACCAAAGGAATCCAGAAAACACTTGTACGGTACCTCCCTTCAGTCTCTGATCTCTACTGGATTTCAAATGCAGTAGTTGTTCTCATAATGTGGGTCATTTGCAACTTAAAAAAGCCATATTATGGACTTTATATTATACAAAGTTTTTCATGCTTGAATATATTATATATATATATATATAAAATCATTATTTTTCAAATATTTTACATTATTGCAGTACCTCTCTTCCAAGTCTGTCAGTAACGCTCTGTTTCGTTATTGTGTCTATTAAGTCCCTCCCTGATTGGACCAGTGTGTTGTGATTGGTCAACCACTTCAAGCGTGTTTTAGAAATGTTTAAACACACTACTAACGCAACTCAACCAGGCCTATGCCTTGGATGGGAATTATCATAATGAGGAATATTGTGACGTATGTTTCCAGAATAAAACTCAAGATTACAATCGAGTTCAGAAACAGTGCTTACTGATATAGAGAACAACTCCTTTTTGGAGTGGACTTTGTGCTTTGTAACTTTGCAGGCCTTTTTCTTGTTCAAACAGCAACATTACATACTAAATAAAGTTGAAAATGTAAAAAAAAAAAAAAAAAAAAAAAAAAACATACAAAGCATAAAACAGAAAGATGCCCATTTCTGTGCAACCAATAGTACAGTACAGCTAGGGTGTTCTGTGTGGTTGTTAGGGCTTTGCTTATTGGTCCAAGTAAAATAAAAAAGCCCATCCCCAAATGTCTAAGATTGCATATTCATAGCAGCGTATAGAAAATGAGGCAAGGATATAGAGTTACAGTGAACCGGGAAAGTATTCTCAGCGCTTCACTTTTTCCACAATGGATAAAAAAAATTATTATTTTCCTCAAAATTCTTCAAACAATACCCCATAAAGGGCGACATGAAAGAAGGTTATTTGAAATCTTTGCAAATTTATTAAAAATAAAAAACGACTAAAATCACATGTACATAAGTATTCACAGCCTTTGCCATGACACTCAAACTTGAGCTCAGGTGCATCCTGTTTCCACTGAACATATTTGAGATATTTCTACAACTTGACTGGAGTCCACCTGTGGTAAATTCAGTTGATTGGACATGATTTGGAAAGGCACACACCAGTCTATATAAGGTCCCACAGTTTACAGTGCATGTCAGAGCACAAACCAAGCCATGAAGTCCAAGGAATTGTCTGTAGACCTCTGAGACAGGATTTGATCAAGGCACAGATCTGAGGAAAGGTACAGAAAAAATTCTGCAGCATTGAAGGTCCCAATGAGCACAGTGCATCATCACCTGGCCAATACCATCCCTACAGTGAAGCATGGTGGTGGCAGCATCATGCTGTGGGGATGTTTTTCAGCGGCAGGAACTGGGAGACTAGTCAGGATCGAGGGAAAGATGAATGTAGCAATGTACAGAGACATCCTTGATGAAAACCTGCTCCAGAGCACAACGACCTTAAGCACACAGCCAAGATAACAAAGGAGTGGCTACGGGACAACTCTGTGAATGTCCTCGAGTGACCCAGCCATAGCTGAGAAAATGAACTCGATTTAATATCTCTGGAGATGCCTGATGGAGCTTGAGAGGTCCTGAATGAAGAATGGGAGAAACTGCCCAAAAAAAGGTGTGCCAAGCTAGTAGCATCATACTCAAAAAGACTTGAGGCTGTAGTTGGTGCCAAAGATGCTTCAACAAAACATTGAGTAAAGGCTGTGAATACTTATGTACATGTGATTTTTCACATTTTCTTTTTTTTTTTAAACTAAATTTGCAAAGACTTCAAACAAACTTCTTTCACGCTGTCATTATGGAGCATTGTTTGTAGAATTTTGAGGAAAATAATGAATTTAATCCATTTTGGAATAAGGCTGAAACATAATAAAATGTGAAAAAAAGTGAAGCGCTGTGAATACTTACTTTCCAGATGCACTGTACATTCAAGCAATTTTATGTCAAATAACTGCATGAGAAAACGTTTAAATATATCACATTGATGATCAAAGATGAGTTTTAAGGAATAAAAGTATTGACTTCAGGGGGACTTAAAGTCAGCATGCAATGAACATTCATCCTATCTATTTTCTAAATTTTGTGTTATTGATTTTATTGTGAACAATATATCCATGCATGTTTTTTTTTAATTTGTTTTGAAAATGAAATAAAAAAATCTAATTGTCATAACTCAATCTTTCCGTAAAAAGGCAGACTTCTCTCTGGTGACATATGCCGGACTACTCCAATCATTTAGTCCACTTAACCCCGCCCTCCACAATCAACAGAAAGCTTGCTTTCATATCTGCTTTTAATAAATCAACAACCAATGGATAAAACTGATGGTTAAAAAAAATATCTGTCACTATTTCTGTTTCATTGACACTTTAAAGTCTCTAGCACGTCTCTCCTCCACAAGCCGCACAGCTTGAGGTATCATTCAAGTTCAGATGAGTCCAGATGCAAATTTAAAAACTTTTGTTCAAAAATTTAAATCTTCAATGTTCAATCAGAATGTCTTCATTTTAGCTCTCTGGGACAGAAGAATTGTTAATGCAACATTAAAACCATTGAAGTTAAGTTTCTGACCTGCGTTTGATGTCATCAGGTAGCCGCACCAGTTGGCAGGACGAGCCAAGCTTGGTAAGGACAGAGAACACCTGACCCCTTTCTCTCCATATCACATCCTCAGACCCCTCAGTGCCACTCCAAAGCACAGAGAATACGATGTTTGTCAGCAAATTACACAACTCCTCTTCTGGAGCCTAATGGAAGGATAGAGAGGGAAGTTTTTAGCTATCAGAGTTATCAAAGTATCACAAAGTTTAACTCACATAGAGCTATAAATACTTATGAGTGTTCTGAGTGGATATTGCTACTTTATTATGTGGTTGCTAGGGGGTTATGGGTGGATTCAAGATGGTTACCTACTAGCCCAGGTCAAAAGAGCTTCAAAAACAGGTTATACAGGTTATTCTGCTCCCTAGATTCTGGTACTTTCTTTAAATATCGGGTTCCATCTAACTTTTTTTTTTGTGTGCAAATTTTAAACACTGAACAAGTAACTTTGTTTACTTTTATGTGCTTTTTACTTTGCTTTTCACTTTGTCTATAATAACGCCCTGCTATATTGTGTCTTATCTTGTCTCAGAGACAATATCCCGAATTTACCCTCTCAACCTCTATTCACTATTCCCTACATTATTTTACTAATATGAATAAATGAATGAAAACGAGTGAGCGAAGTAAGACAACTGGTGTGGTGGAAGTGCTTTAGATGCCATATTTATTTGGTGTGACGCTCACGGTGCATAGGTCTAGCAGCTAACCATTGAGTATACATTTGTTGTACACTTCTTTTTGAGTTGAGTGCACTCAACTGCGATTGAATGAGTGCACTCGATAATTTCCTATATGGTTTCGGACACCAGTACAAATGGCTGTCCCCTTAAATAGGGTATGGGGGTGATTTCAGACACAGTCAGGGTGTTCAGCATGTACCTGTGGGTTTGATGTGTTGGAGATGGTGTCTGTGGGTGGTTCAGTGCTATAGCTTGTGTCGTCCAGAACGTTGGACAGACTGGAGCTCTTGCGTGGTCTCATGCCTGGGAAGGTCTTACTGTGCTCCAGAGGAGAAGGGGTCTCTGGCTGGCTACCCACAGGGGTCTGGGGTCCTTTTTGGAGGCTTACTTCCAACTCAAAGGGTGAGCTGAAGGGCGAGAGTGGCTGATACGCACTTTCCTCTTCCTCTAGCAGACGGGACGAGGATGGAATGTCCACAGTGTTGGACTGGGAGGACGAATGACTGCTCTGTTCTCCAGAGTCAAATGGCTTGAAGTGTTGGGAACCATTCTTGAGTTGTTCGGTTGATGGGGGAGACTGGGAGAGGTCCGAGTAGCCCTCGGACACATCCTGAGCTTCTCCTTCTTCCTCCTCATACTCCTCGTCATGGCGAGCAGTGAGGGAGATGTAGACATGCTGCCGTGCGTCCTCCATTACGCTGTCCTCCCGACTGAAGACGGGTCTGGAAAGAACAGGATCCAGCGAGGTGGTGGGGCTTGAAAAAGAATTGCATTGGCTGCGGACGCGAGACTCGTACGATTCTTTGACGTAGAGTTTGGTGAGAACATCTTGCCAGCCTGATTGACGAGCGAGCTGCTTCACATACTCTTCATTGGAGTAGATCAAGTGGAAGAGCTACAGTGATGAAAGATGGAGACAGAAATGTTAATTCATTCATTTAATAATTTGTCATTTAGATGAGAATGTACCATTCCAGGAAAGTCACAATTTAGAAATGGGCTTTGATCTATGTCATTGTGTAAGGGAATCTATATTGTCAGATGGATTGTATCTTCCATTAAAAGCTTGTGAATAACCAGACAGATTTGTTTTGTTCCACAGTGTGAACTTGATAAGATGATTTGTAGATAGTGAGTCAAATGTTGAAACAGCAACTGTTTTTTTTTCCTTTTAATGTGGTATCTTGTTCTAGCTAATCAAAATAACCTTTCTTAACCAGTAATTGCTATGCTAAGGTGGTAGGCTAAGCTCTTAGCAAGTTTGCTAACCAAAGGCTAACAGACAAACACAAAGGACAACTAGATACAACACCTCTTAAAATACCCGTCCGAAAATTAACAATGGTTTAAATATAGTAAAAATGTAGTAACCATGTTTTTTTGAGCAGATAGATTACCATTTGTATAACCACAGTTTTGCTACAAATACTATGGTTGAACTATGGTTAGTGTAGCAAAACCATGGTTAATTTGTGGTTACCATGGTTTAACCAAAGATATAGAAAGACGGTTCACTCATATTACTGATAAATCGGAGAAACTGCAATGTGCAATATGGCGGAATAGTCCTGCCTTCTAAAGTAAAAGAGCCAATCGCTGATTGGTAAAGTCATTGCGTCACTGCAGCTGCCTTTAGAAGCTCTGGTTCCCATAGAAACCTGAGAGTTGCGCTTAGAACTGCACGTGCGCATTGGCTCGTTTAACATGAAAAATATGTTTTTAACTCTATTTGAGCATAAGAAACACCATTTATGGGACAGTTCATGCCAGATTCTTTGCTGATTTGAAATATGTTGTTTAATTGTACGTTTGGCAAGCAGTTTTTGAGATTCCAGGATTCCCGCATTCAAATAGATAGGACTTGGTCTTGTATGCCTGAAATAGCTGCCCAGAGGCAGTGCAAATATGGCCGGTGAGGCTTTCCTTGTTAGGGACTTTTGTTGTTGTTCGTATTTGTCATAACGATATCATTGATACTTTTCTACATTTGAATTAAAGTGAAATTATTTTCCTTAAATAAGGTTGGCTAGTCTATATCTGGTTTAAGATGGACATATCTTTAGCTGATCAAGCTGCTCTCCCAGCCTTGCCAAGTAGGTATTCAGCTGGATTTTGCTGGTTGGGCAGCTGATCTTCCAGGCTGACCAGCTAAAACTAATCTGACCAGATAAAGAAGTTGCTAAACCAGCTATGACCAGGCTGGAAGAGCAGATAAGACTAGCCAACCAGCAAAAGCTGTTTTTAGTTGTTTTTTCAGCAGTCACTTACCTTACGACAAATATCTAGTCGAACACTGAGGTCGGCGCGATGGGACAGATACGCCACTGCCAACAGGTCTCTAAAATTAGGAGTGGGATCTGCACCAAACACACAACAAAATACACCAATCAACACCTGAAGCATAAGTTGAAAACTACTGCCCACCTTTTCTTCAGTTTACCTGTGGCGAGCACCTGCTCGTACAGACAACGCACAGTTGCCATGGTGATGGGGACGTCTCCAAAGGAGCAGACCAGCCCAAGGTAACCGGAGTCCTTAAGTTTGATGCGCAGTTTATTGCGCTCAGGTACACGCTCACTCTTCAGGACTTTATACATAACCTGCAGAAGAGTAGGAAAGATGTGCTCACATCACACTGAAAGAAACTGATCTCACCGTGATGCTTTCAATGACTTGGTGCATCTCAATACATGCCTTAGTGCAATGATTTTTGCGCCATTTAAAGTGTTTCTCACCCGGAATAATCTCTCACGAGCCTCGTCACCATAGTTGTTTTTGAGCAGGAGACAGTAGAGCTGCTCCACCCCTCGATCCAGAAGAACCGTCACAGCCTGCTCACGTGGATGAGGAGAACTCTTCAATACAGTGTATAACACATCCAGAATACTGATCACCTACAGAGAGACAGAAAATTCAGTCACCAATCTGCCAACTCTAGTCCTACCAGCATATCCCCATGATAAGACCAAAATAAATGAAAAAGTAATCATTCAAAGAAAAGATATTCTGTTTTAATCCTTATTTTTCAGTGTAATAATAAAAATATGATTATACACAAGTGTCTTAAAAGGCTCAGCAATGCCTTTGTCAATTTAATATTTTATTTTGGAAAAAGACACAGTTTTCCTCAATATTTTCAATTAGATTTTATTTTTATATTTTCTATCGTAATTTTAATAAAACATTTTAATTAAAGTTTTCAAAATGTTGTTTTGTTTACAATAGTGTTTGTTAAGTTTCAGTTTTTAGTTTAGTTATTTTAGTACTTTAACTTAAACTAAACGATAATGAGAAATGTTGCCTTGGCAACTAGCTGAAATAAAATTCGAACTGAAGTTTGTTTTTTCGTATTTTATTTTATTTAAGGTAATCTTAATTTAATTTCAAATAATGGAAATGTTTTCTTTTAGCCTGAAAAGCCAGACCCACATCAAGATCAAGCGGGTTGTGGATGAGTCCGTCATTATGTTAAGCCCGCCCACCAACTCTATACACGATGTGATTGGCCTGACAAGAGTTCGGTATTTTTCTTGCAAGCCAACGGAGAGTTGCTAGACTACCCTAGCTGCAAATTATATTTGCTGCCGCTAGGGTGCATCTAGATTTCTAGGCTATTTTTCTTTGGTTTTAGTCGTAATTAATGGCATACCAAGCAATTAATTACGGGTCAGTTTAAATACAAGTCAGTTTGACCCTCTTTATGAAAAATGATGGTGGTCATACAAAAATTTTATATTTTCCTGATCCTATGAAATTGACATTGCTGAGGCACACAAACACGATTTATGATAAATGAATAATACAGAATTAAATGAATTATTACTATTTTTTTTAATTGAAGAAATCTACAAATCATACGCTATTTTGTCAGTTTGACTCCCTTTATGTATTCAAGGGTTAAATATATTTTTATTCCAAATTCCTGCCCCCAAAAAGAGCAACATTGGTTGATCCAATGTGTCGGGCTGGTTGGGAAACAATGATTTGACACAAACAGACGCACAACAGACACCGTTTACTCATCCAGGAAGTCAACCTACCAGTGTCTAACAACTTACAACTATTTTTCTGTCTCTTATGAGTTTCCATGGGAGTTAGTACAATGCTTTTTAAGGCAGCTGCAGATCACTACACTTTCAAACAGAGCTAGTGTGCTTGTGTGGTTCACCTGTTGCTCGTCCTGCACTATAGCAGCGTAGGCTAGTACACTGTGCAGCTCCTCAGCAGTGGGAGATTTCAGAAGGTCCTTCAGTAGAGAGAAAAGAGAGATTTGCACCGTCTGCCTCTCTTCAGACAGAGGACTGCCGTCCTTCTCTGCACTGTGGACACCCCCAAAAAATATATAAACTTTAATCATAATCTTTCATCAGAATTATATGTTTCATTTTCTTTGATCTATCACCAAGTTCCTAATAGTCCAGTTTAAATGTGAACGCACCTGTAGTGTGTCCGAATCGAGTCCAGGATGTATTGAACACCATACCTCTTGCGAGTCTTCAGCTTGCCTTCATTGATGACAGTGGATAGGTACTGCACATGACCTACAAACCAACATAAATACAGAGAAAGGAGTTTGGAATGACATAGTCATTCATTGGCATCCTTCTGTTTTCGAAAGACAATGGAATCTGCGCCTTGGGGTCTCTAGACAATTGAGTTGACTGTAGAGCCGATTCTTGAAAGACACATCGATAGAAAAATGTTCTGTTGCAATTACTGCAAGTGAAGATCATGCCTGTTTTTGTGGATGTTGGGCCTGTTCTCTGTCGTCTGCGCTCTCTCCTCTCTTCCCACTGGTGCTCTCTATTCTTAGTTTGATGGCAAGCCTCCATCTATCTCAATCTATGGCTGCATCTTCCAAGTCATCTGGATTTATGTTGCTTGTTTATAGCAGAGTAACTTTATAGCAGAGTACCAACTGTCCTGGAGCCAGGGGCAAGTTCGGTGTACAGCAGGTCTTTAGGCATTCAGCCTTTATAGGCAATCTATTCCTTTAGGACCTGATTATTATTTGCATTTAATGCCAAAGAGATGAAAAAAAAACGATGTTTAATGCTATTGTGATGTGTTTCGGTTGCTGAAGTTTTTTTTTTTACCCAGACAGACAGCAAAGTGGCTGTGGCTCCAGATCCTGAAGTCAAAGAGCAGGTACTGGTACAGCTGTGATAGGAGGGCGTTGTTGCCCTCGTTGGACACCTGCTTGAGCAGGAACTGACAGGCCATCAGAACGCTCATGTCCATCATACTGCTGGGGACCTGGAAAAGACAAAGAGAGACAGGAGATGATCAGAAAGTTTTTGTTGTTATTATAATCATCCATCAATTAGAATTTATGTTGAAATTAAAGCGATTTCTGAGAAATTTTAATCAACAGCTAAACAAAGAATGTTGTGTTCTGTGTGTGTGCTAAAAAAAATATTGTGTTTGTACATAGTTCTGGCTGTGTTAACAGGAGAAAAAAACAACATGGATTAGGACCTATCCACAGGGCACCAAAACATTCTTGTAGCCGATCAT
Source organism: Gobio gobio (assembly GCF_949357685.1). Lineage (NCBI taxonomy): Eukaryota > Metazoa > Chordata > Actinopteri > Cypriniformes > Gobionidae > Gobio > Gobio gobio. The sequence continues at coordinate 21,696,782 of NC_137108.1, read as the reverse complement.
CTATAGGGGGCGTATACGCTCATGACGGGAGAGGAGAGAGAGTGAGCAAGCGGGACATTTGTAGAAAGTCTATAGAAAGAGTGATGGCTGAGAGACATTACAAGGTCAGGAATATAATTGAAAGAAAAGGGTTACAATCAGGCAAGATCTTTAGAACCAACGGCGCTAATATTGGAAAAGCTTTCCAATGCTGGAGAGACATTAGGAAGCAGGAGGGCCTGAAAACGGTCGCAGAGGTTGCATTGTTTCTGCTCGATTTGCTGTTTCACAGAATCAAGATATGCTGTTGTATGCTGCTGTCGAATCACTTCTGATTCATCCATACTTGTGCCAGTTGTTAGTTGTTGCCTGTGTTGCATAGCATGTTTGTTATTGAGCAATGCAGGGATGGGTGTGTTTGTTTGGGTGTCGATTTCAAATTTCTAAATTCTTTCTCAGAAATTGCTTGCTGCACCTTTAAATGATTAATCACATATATCCAAATATTTGCTGAGAAAAGTATCAGAATATTTTTCAATTTCTCCTTTATGGTTAAATGACACATGAGACAAACAACTTAGATTGTTGCATATCGTCTCAATTCAAGCTTGAGTTGCTCTGATGGTAGTACAATTCTCTTTTACCTAATTTACATATGTATCAGGAGGCTTTCTTAAATGCTTGCTTTCTGAATTGTATTTTTTATAAATACAATTTTAATATAAAAATGTATATACACTCCCATTCTAAAGTTTGGGGTCTATAAAAATAATACAAAAATAATAATAATTCAGCAATGATGCATTAAATTGATCAAATGTGATGGTAAAGACAATTATGTTGATACAAAAAATCTATTTAATGTAAATGCTGTTCTTTTTAACTTTCTATTCATTAAAGAATCCTGAAAAAAAGCATTTCAGTTTCCACAAAGATTAAGCAGCACAACTTTTTTCAACATTAGCTATGTTTCCATCCATCTATTTTTATGCACATTTTGGGTTGTCGCATAAAAAAATGCTAAAAGAAAACGCAAAGATGCTTAAATAAAAAAATGTTTGCATAAAAAGCGTATACGCTCAATTGAGGCAGATAATTATTTTTATATGATAAGACATGCGAATAAATCCCTCGATGTGCAACAGAAAAACTCACGTGACTTCGCCTCAAAAGTGGATGTGCTTGGATAACTGGACTAACCAGCAGATCACTTTCATAGCTCAGCATCTCAAATGTTGGTTTGATCATTCTGAAATGCCTGAGCCAAAGTCTGTCATCTAAATTATTTGGTATAACAACTTCCCAGAACTTCCTCACACGATTGTGTTCCCAAACATCCGAACGCAATATAACATGACAGCGTTTATTGCATTGCAAGTCATTTATGATGTAAGAAAAATGAGCCACAGTGGCTTCCCCGATTGCAGCAACTCCCATTTTTATTACAGATATTTTGTGCCAATTTCCCAGGAAGTGAAGATTTTGTTCTCTTGAACAAATGGGATGGAAACGCTGCTTTATTTGCAAATGTTTTATACAATATTCCAATTTTGCGCACAAGTTAAATTCGTAACTTTGGATAGAAACATAGCTATTTATAATGATAATAAATGTTCCTTTATTACAATGATTTCTGAAGGATCATGTGACACTGAAGACTTGAGTAATGATGCTAAAAATTCAGCATAGCAATCATGAATAAAATATAAATTTTAAATGTATATATTAAAACAGAAAATAGTTTAAAAAAATAATATTTCATAATATTATTGTTTTACTGCATTTGGGATCAAATACAGGGAGTGCAGAATTATTAGGCACGTTGATTTTCTGATCATATTTTTTTTCCAGGCACATTTGACCAATTCCAAAACACAGTAATCCTAATAACTACTATTGATTTAGTATTTAATAATGTATAAGTGATATATAATTGTTCATGAAGGCTGGAAATGAAAATCACCTTATATTCAGGTGTGCAGAATTATTAGGCATGTTTTCTTTTACAGATAAATTGAGCCAAAAAAGAGATTTAACTCAGACTGAAAAGTCAAAAAGTATTAAATGCCCATGAGAAGGATGCAATACTAATGCAATACTAGACATTGCAGTTAAGGCATGACCATTGGACAGTGAAATGCTCGTTGGGTCAGCAGGGTCAGACAAAAACATGTGGCGGAGAAAAGACACCTGTTAACCGCAAAAGAATTAAGAATTAAGGTGAAGAATTAAGGGTGAAACCATCAGGAACCCTTTAGTCTCCAGCGCCACCATTTTCCAGAGCTGCAACCTACCTGGAGTCTCCAGAAGTGCAAGGTGTCAGGATCTCAGAGACTTCAGTTAGGTAAAGAATCCTAAAAAATGACCCTCACTAGATAAGAATCACAAGCTGAAGTGTTGTAAAATACATGAAGAAGGTTTTTTTATAGGCTTTATGGACAGATAGGTTGAGAGTGACTCTTGAAGGACCAGCACCACATCCTCTAGTACCACTGTTTGAAGAATTCATCTTCCAGAATCTGGCAGTACGTTTTGGGAGTTCATTTTAGTCCATCCTGAAGTCCGTTTTGCAGAGAAGGACTAAAAATGAACTCCCAAAACGTACTGCCAGATTCAGGAAGATGAATTCTTCAAACAGTGGTACTAGAGGATGTGGTGCTGGTCCTTCAAGAGTCACTCTCAACCTATCTGTCCTTTACCTAACTGAAGTCTCTGAGATCCTGACACCTTGCACTTCTGGAGACTCCAGGTAGGTTGCAGCTCTGGAAAATGGTGGCGCTGGAGACTAAAGGGTTCCTGATGGTTTCACCCTTAATTCTTCACCTTAATTCTTAATTCTTTTGCAGTTAACAGGTGTTGGTCCTTCAAGAGTCACTCTCAACCTATCTGTCCATAAAGCCTATAAAAAAACCTTCTTCATGTATTTTACAACACTTCAGCTTGTGATTCTTATCTAGTGGGGGTCATTTTTTAGGATTCTTTACCTAACTGAAGTCTCTGAGATCCTGACACCTTGCACTTCTGGAGACTCCAGGTAGGTTGCAGCTCTGGAAATTGGTGGCGCTGGAGACTAAAGGGTTCCTGATGGTTTCACACTTAATTCTTCACCTTAATTCTTAATTCTTTTGCGGTTAACAGGTGTCTTTTCTTCACCACCTGTTTTTGTCAGATCCTGCTGACCCAACGAGCATTTCACTGTCCAATGGTCATGCCTTAACTGCAATGTCTAGTATTGCATTAGTATTGCATCCTTCTCATGGGCATTTAATACTTTTTGACTTTTCAGTCTGAGTTAAATCTCTTTTTTGGCTCAATTTATCTGTAAAAGAAAACATGCCTAATAATTCTGCACACCTGAATATAAGGTGTTTTTCATTTCCAGCCTTCATGAGCAATTATATATCACTTATACATTATTAAATACTAAATCAATAGTAGTTATTAGGATTACTGTGGTTTGGAATTGGTCAAATGTGCCTGGAAAAAAAATATGATCAGAAAATCAACGTGCCTAATAATTCTGCACTCCCTGTAAATGAAGCCTTGGTGAGTAGAAGAGACTTCTTTTTAAAATCATTAAAAAATACAGACCCCGAACTGTGTAAATATTGATAAAAATGGTATTTATATATATTTTTAATTTAATTTAATGCATGTCCTAAATTAATGTAAATAATTCACAGCCTCAGTATTTATGCCCGAGTATGGTATACTTACATAACTGTGTGTGTGTGTGTGTGTGTGTGTGTGTGTGTGTGTGTGTGTGTGTGTGTGTGTGTGTGTGTGTGTGTGTGTGTGTGTGTGTGTGTGTGTGTGTTTGCGTGCGTGTGTGTTTGCGTGTGTGTGTGTGTGTGTGTGTACTTTTCAACTCTCAAACTAAAAAAAAAACTCTCTTCAAAGAACTTCACAGGCCTGTCAAGTCACAGTACATCAGAAGCAGATTAGATATGACTTTTAATTCTGTGGAACAATATAAGCCACTGCTGAGCCTGATGATCCGCAGCAGATCAGCATCTGTTTCTAAGAACTTCAGCTGGTGTTTAATTACATGCTGGATCAGAGACGCCCATGGCTATCATTTTCACTTATCAACTTCTAATCAAACTACCTGATTAATATCATGTGCCTACGAACTGATCTTTGTCTAATCGCTAATGAAAAGACAACTATGCAGCTTCTACACATTTTTAAACTTTTCTTTGTATTGATTACCTGTTAAATGTCACACAGAAGTCGGATCGTGGCGTTTTGCTACACATGTGAACTCTTGATTTGAATGCATTTACGCCAGACACTCAAACACTGCTTGTTCATTTCTTGAAAGATTCCTGGCACCAGATAAAACCTTAAAAGCATGTGAAACTGTGGTTGTGTGTGTATTGTGCAATATCATGAGATTGTTAGCACAAGTGTTTCCTAACAGGATGCTACGCCTTGAAGTCATATACACCAATATGCCCTGTTAGAACTCCAGACGCCCTCTCTATTGACCAGTCTGTGTGTGTGCGCGTACCTTGCCGAGCATGGCTCCGATGATGGGCGGCCCATGACACTGGAGTAGACTCTCCTGATTGGCCGGGTGGTTGCGCAGCATGTTCTTAATCATCAGCAAAAACGCTGCCACACTGTTCTTCTCTAAACGACCCTCTAACACAGGAATCGGTTTTATATTAGTGAAGTGTAACATTGACAAATAACTTGCAATGGCATGGCTTGAGCAATGAATCAATAACAGTACACGAAAAACCCAATCTCCCCTGCAGCCTCTTGCACAGGCATACACACGCATACACGGACACTTAAAAACAACTACATGAATCACTATATCGGAGCAAAAGCAGCATGCTCAGAAAATATCTATGGTGACTCATACTAATTACAATTACAGAAAGTTTACACCATCAATATGCTAAGCAGCTAAAAGCGCCACATAAACATTAAAAACTCTTGTTTTAATCATGGTTTATATATATATATATATATATATATAGCAAGACAAAGTGACGCATTATAGAGACAAAAAATATAACAAAAACTTTGACAGACAGACAGGCGGATAGATGTTTAATACATTTTGATATAGCAGAGTACTGACCAGATGTCTTCCCCAGTGGCAGCAGCATGCCTGCAGGACCCCTGGAGGACGTGAGCTCTGGCCCGAGCAGATCTGAAGTCTCCTGACCTACAGTCTCGCCCTGATCCAGTAAACATACCTGCTCCAACAGGGGCAACAGAGACCCCATCCCACCTACTGAGCTCAGCACATCCTACACATAAGGCAAGAGAATACAACTTAATTAGCGGTTACTGCTCCTGCAGGGATGTATGAGCATGAGCTTTGTTCTAGAAGAATGTGTTGAATACACACATTTCCAAAATGCTGGTAAACACAAAAGGCTGCACTGAAATCAGAAATAATCTCTTAAAAGACAATAAAGCTCAGTGACAGATACATACTTTGACGTCCCAGTTCACCACTCTGTGACCAGTCAGCCTGCCATCGTACAGATGATTGGGGGACAGATCCAAGCAGATCTGACTCTTAAAGGCCTACAAGACAAAAGAATGTGGGCAATCCATCAATATAAGACCAGTAGATATTATATTAAAAAATTCATTAAAATTATATATATTATAATCATATTTATACTATATTTTGTTTATATATATATATATATATATATATATATATATATATATATATATATATATATATATATATATATATATATATATATATATAAACAAATATAGTGTAAATAAATATGATTATATATTTGAAATATTTTGTACATTTTTACAAATTTAATATATTGTTATTAATTTAATAATATATATATATATATATATATATATATATATATATATATATATATATATATATATATATATATATATATATAAAAAATTACTTTAGACTTTTGAACCTAATTTCATATTATATTTATTTTTATATTATATAATATATAATTATATAATTATATAATATATAAAAGAATCAATCAGATGGATGGCTGGATGGATCAATGGGAAGATAATTAACTGTTACCTGTGGGGTATAGTACAGCACTAGTTTACTGTTGACTTCTGATGGCTCACCGTCAGCTTTGAAAAGAGATACATTATTGGGACCTGAAAAGCAGAATGAGAGAAAAAGACATTAACGCTTGTTTCTTTGTGGTTGAATTAACCGTGAACTAATGCGTTATAGGGCTGCAACGACGCCGTCTACGAAAATACGTCGACGTGCGTGAAATGCGTCGACGCGTCGGCGGCACATTATTTACGTTCTAGAATGGAACAGAAGATCTAGAATAATGGCAGCTTCTGCTCCCGGGCATAGTGAAAATGATCATTTATCATATAAAGCCAGACCGCGACATTCAAAAGTGTGGGAGTACTTTAAACAGAAGCAGAGTAAAACTGTGCTTTGTTCGCTCTGTAATGTCGGTTTCACACTGCACGCGGTGGCAGAGCAGGAGCTGTGCGCGTGCGGAGCGGGAGCTTTCACACTGCCAGTCAGTGTTGCCAAGTCCGGTTTTTTCCGCGGAATTGGGCTACTTCTACACTGTTGCCGCGGGCTGTGTCTCATGTCCGCGGGTTGAAGCAAAAAAACACACATATTTAACCCCCCGAACGCGATGTTTACCAGAGAACCTCCCCGAAACGCGATTGGGCTTGTTTCGGGCTAGTTTTGAGTAACGAATGGGTGGGTTTTGTTGTGTAAACCTGGCAACCCTGCTGCCAGTGTTCTCTCGCGCAGCTGAACCGTGGCGCGTGTATTGCAACAGACGGTCACATTTTCCGGGGTTCTTCTCCGACCCCAGTACGTCTCGTGCTTTTATTTATTATGGGCTGCATATATCTCCTGTTAATGCGACCTGGTTCCCCTCTGTCCCAAACACATATGCATAATAACTTGCTGTTTATAGGTAGTTTACATGATTAACGTAACATTAAAGTTAAGATATGCCTCTAGCTTTAATCATTTAAATGTGTCTTTGAAGTTTGGGCAAAAACTTCTGGCAGCTTTAGTCGTTGTTTATGCACATGTATCTTCAAAATAGACGACTAGTTATACATTAAAGGGTTAGTTCACCCAAAAATGAAAATTCTGTCATTAATTACTCACCCTCATGTCGTTGGACACCCGTAAGACCTCCGTTCATATTCGGAACACAAATGAAGATATTTTAGTTGAAAGCTGATGGCTGAGAAAGGCTTCACACAGGCCTCCATTGGCATTCAGTACATTGACACTTCCAAGATCCATGAAAGGCACTTAAAACGTCGTTACAAAGTCTATCTCACCACAGTGGCTCTACAATAATCATACAATGCGACGACAATAGTTTTTGTGCGCAAAAAGAAATCAAAATAACACCTTTATCCAACTTGTTCTCGACTTCCGTGTGTGCCTCCACGACGCATGCGCGAGAATATGACGTAGCGCCGGTGTTCGGGAATCGATGAAATACACACTTAAGCCCCATTTTGAGCACTACGCCGAGACCTAAAGCACGATCAATGTAGAATCCAACAGCTTAGACACGCGCGTCTTCCTCTGCTCGTAAACAAATCGCTTCTGGGTCATATGTCCGAACGCCGGATCTGCGTCATATTCTCGCGCATGCGTCGTGGAGGCACACACGGAAGTCGAGAACAAGTTGGATAAAGGTGTTATTTTGATTTTTTTTTGCGCACAAAAACTATTGTCGTCGCATTGTATGATTATTGTAGAGCCACTGTGGTGAGATAGACTTTGTAACGACGTTTTAAGTGCCTTTCATGGATCTTGGAAGTGTCAATGTACTGAATGCCAATGGAGGCCTGTGTGAAGCCTTTCTCAGTCATCAGCTTTCAACTAAAATATCTTCATTTGTGTTCCGAATATGAACGGAGGTCTTACGGGTGTCCAACGACATGAGGGTGAGTAATTAATGACAGAATTTTCATTTTTGGGTGAACTAACCCTTTAACACTATGCTGAAAGCTCCTGTATGTGAACCTTTTGCAGATAAATACAAGTGCATTTTCTTTACTATTGACACAAATCAATAAGTAAATCATACTCAACTACTATAGTAAACAACTTTTCCTAATTAGGCCTACTCTGTATACATTTTATGATGAATAGTATCATTATATATTATGTTTAAAAAGCTTCTTGTGTTCATATATTTCATTATAAAATGGCATACTATGTACACTACCCTTCCTGAAATACAATTAATATTGTCATCATTCATTGATTTCATGTTAAAATAATATACAAATTCACTACCCTCTTTGAAATACAATAATCAGTAAAAAAGAATAATAAGATTAATCTGGAAAAATAATCGTTAGATTAGTCGACTAATCGAAAAAATAATCGTTAGATTAGTCGACAGAAAAAATAATCGTTAGTTGCAGCTCTAATGCGTTATATGTGGGAATGTCTCATTCATACCTGCAGTGAACAAGGCTCGTGCCTGAGCAGGCTGCAGAGCTTCATGGCAGATGAACGCCGTGGCTAAAAGGCCACCCAGTGATGTAGGAGAACCCCACGCGGTATCCTGTAGGCCTGCCGGGATGGTGTGGACTGGACTGTCACGACTCAGACCTGGCCTCCCCCCTGCAGCTGCCGCAAAGGCTGCTGGGAAAGACTGGGAACGTGCAAGGGTGGGCGGCCCAGTGTGAGCTGCAAATGCCATCTCGGAAGGGGAGTGGCACGGGTTGGTCAGGGTTGGAGAGGTAGTCATAGTAGTAGTGGTCCGGTGACCAGCAGATCCGATGCAGCAGGAAGTGAAAGGCTGAAAGGTTGAGAGTCAAAAAGACTAAGAAAAAAAACATTTATTGAAGAAAAAAAACCCTACAAAACAATAACATTTACTCACCTCATTCAGAGAAGGAAAGCGCAAGGGTGCTGTTTTACACTGGATTCCATCCACAAAAACATTGACCACATTCTGTCCAAAAGGTCGACGGCCAGGAATGTGAACTATGGCTACTGAGTGCTAGAGTGAAGAAAAGAAGAGAAAAAATTAGACTTTGAATATAAAGTGGACATGTGCAGATCATTTTCAACTTCACAGTACCAGAGTTGTTATTGTTAACTAAACCTATGAAAAATCATTTTCGGTTATAGGTTAGGTATAAGCATACAATCTCCTACTGAAATGGGGAAAAACTGTATACAAATCAGTTTTTCAATATTACATTTCAATATTATGTCAATTCAGCAATAACATCTGACAATGGTATCATAACGTTAGCTTGTTTAGTTGAAACCAGCTAAAGCTAATACTGCAGCAAAATACATGTGATGCCTCTATTAAAAAGGTGACTGAAGTTTTTTTTTTTTTTTTTAACTCAAAGGGACTTTCTTTCTGCTGCCATTTTGAGCAACAATTTTTATAGTTTCACATAAGTTCTCAGTCTTTTCTTCACATATTACTCTATGATAATGTGTGTGTGAGTTATCTGCAAGATCACTAACCCAGGCACTGTCATTGAATGGGTGTTCTGGCAGAGAAACGGCCATGTATTCTTTTTTAGTACACACTGCAACCACCAAAACTTCTTCTGTGGTGAAAAAAGCTTCAAAGCCAGTTCCGCTTGCTGTGAAGAAACTACACACAGGACGCAATACAGCTTTAAAAGGTATAAGTACACACACTAGTATAGAATCTTGTAAGTATATTTAGTTATAGATTAGTAAAAGTATACTAGACTCATACAGGTACACAATATGTAAAAACATTTTGTGGGAAATATATTGCCTATACACTACTTAAAACTTACAATGTTTACACACACATTTACATAATATGTAATGTACATAATAATGTTGTGATGCCCAAACTCACCTGTGACATTAAAACACAATTAAATAAATATTTTAATAATTATTTGCTTAATAGTATTGGCACAACCGTTTTCAACTGTGATTATAAGAAGAAATGTAACGTAATATAACATTTTTAAATATATTAACAGGGTCACACTTTACAATAAGGTTCCATTAGTTAAGGTTAGTTAATGCATTAACTAATATTAACTAACAATGAGCAATTCATTAGTTACAGTACTTATTAATCTTTATTAACATTAATTATTAATAATACAACTGTTCATTGTTAGTTCATGTTAATTCAGGTTCATTAACTACTGTTAATGTATAAGTGCATTTTGAGATTAACATTAACTGAGATTAATACTGTAATTGCTTTAGAATTTTATTAAAATTGTTAGTTCATGTTAACAAATTAAACCTTATTGTAAAGTGTTACCGAAAACAGTTCTTTTAAATTGTAATAATATTTCACAATATTACTGTTTTTACTGTATTTTTGATCAGATAAACACAGCCTTGGTTTGCATTTATTTTTAAAACACACACATGCATGCAAGCACACACACACAGGCTATATGTATTAGTGTTGTCAATCAGTGAAAAAAAAAAATCAACTAATTCAAATCGCAATTTTTTTCTGTAATTAATCGCGATTAATCACACCTTACATTAAAGTTTTTAATATATATTTATATTGTAATAATTTCACATTTAATCTCCAAAGTAATGTAGAAACAACAAGAAGGCAGTAGCCTATATTTCAGTAGCATTATACTTTAAACAATCTTCACATAAACTAGGGCTGGGTAAAAATATCGATTCATCAATGCATTGCAATTATTTGTTTCTCAATTCAATATCGATTCATCAAATCCTATGAATCGATTCAGCCCACCGGCCAGTGGTGGCGCTGTGGGTAACACTCTAGTGAGAGCGTTCAGCGTTGTACAAGACGCGCTTTACAAAAACAGAAAGATGGCAGACAGCAGCTGCGCTCCGTTCAAGCCTGCACCGCCAACGTTAAAAGCCGACGTTTGGGCTCATTTTGGATTTCACTGTAACGGCCGTTTCACACCGCAAGCGTGAGCAGCTCGTATTTTTCTCGGCGCCCATGTTAATCAACGAGTGCATTCACACCGGGAGCAGGAGCTTCGCGTGAGCAGCAGTGTTTTTGCTGCGCTGCTGACGCTCAATTAAAGTGAAAGCACACTTTTAATGGACAAAATAAATAAGATTTCAACCAAAAGGTGCTCAAAATGCACACAAGAAGCACATGCAGTGTGTTTTAACAAGAACTGAAGAGTGTCAGAAAATAAAATTAAAAATAAAAAGATATTTGTAGAAGATTTGCCCATTAAACCGTTTTAATTAATTAGCTTGGGTTAAAGTGTGTGTGTGTATATATATATATATATATATATATATATATATATATATATATATATATATATATATATAGGCTATTATTTTAGGCTACACAGAGAGGTCTAGGCTCTAACAATATAAATCAAACGAGTGTGCGTTTTATTTTTGTCTACGGAGTTTGCAGTCTTCTAAACATATCGAAGTATGAATGAAACCACATGATCGCAGTTTTCTTGGTTGTGTTTGTCGTTTACCATTTACATGCAAATGTTGCAGCCTACACCTCCCCATGTTAACAAAGTTTCAAGACTATCAAGTTTATAAATGACCACCTTCTTAAAACAAATATAGGCTAGTTGTCTTTATGAAGAAATGCTCACATATGAAATAAGTGAGCATTATATGTAGTATTGGAGCCGCTGCTGTGACGCTGTACAAACGCTGTATTAACTTTAGAGGTGTTAATAAAGCACCTGTTTGTTACAGTTGTGGTTTGTATTCAACACATGTACAATATTGTACGGTTTGTTCTGCTAAATAAACCATGACAGGAAACATGCTGGGGTCAATATGTTCTTAAACATTGGTAATACTGCACACATTATTTAAAAATATACTCAGGTACTTCATTACTTGTGTATTTACTTATTATTGAATCGATATCGAAGCTAATAAATCAATATCGAATCGAATCGAAATCGAATCGAAGCCCCAAGAATCGAAATCGAATCGAATTGTCAAATTCCTAACAATACCCAGCCCTAACATAAACCCATTATAATAAATGCCATTTTTCTCTTCAATATAATTAAACAAAAAAATTCTATTGGCCCAGTCAAAAAAGTTATTGTTTTTGTTGTTTTTAACCCATGTAACCTTGTAAACAGTGACAAAGATTTTAAGGTAGGTCTAACGGGTAGGATATATACAGAAATTGAATAAAGTTATTCAACACTTCACAGTTTTCACTGCATAAATTATAAATTAAATATAGATGAATCCTTATTAAAGCTACAAATGTTATTCAGTCAAGAGCAGTGAGTGATTTTCTTTTCTTTTGTCCTTCGATTATCCTTAATGGAAGTGGGTTTATTAGGCTGTTGTCACTTTAAGATCTTCTGCACATGACAGTAATCTGACACGCATCCCATTTCTCACTCTTTACGTTTATTTAAGGCTTCATTTAACTAATTTAAGACATTCGAGGATACTCGACAAAAGGGGCATTTTGGCATAATTTTGTATGGTTTTGTCAGTTTAAGCGCTGTAAATCACATAAAAAAAAAACATATAATAATTCAAACAATAAAGATGTAATTCAAACCTGTAAAGCTGTTTTCTGCGTGGTCCCTTGGCCATGCGGACTGCATTATCCGGGTTTGTCAAGTGGGATTCTGAGTAGTGGTGCTGCGGTGGAGGAAAGTCCGTGTTGAGGCACAGCCAGGCATGGAAAGCAAACGCATTCCCTGGCCAGCGTTGTATAGCTGGCACCATGATACCCGCCATAGGGGGCATAAGGTCAAAATACTGCAAGGCGCTGCACCCACCCTCCCCACGGGCTGCCACGGCAGAAAGCACCCTTACAACGCGCCCACAGTATGGGTGAGGGGGTGCACCGGGGTCAGTCCGCAAGAGCTTCAGCAGACTCTTCAGTTCACAGGGCCGTAAAGAAAGAGATCCTAAGTCTTGAAGCAAGCCCAAGAGGGCATCTGCACACTGCCGGTCAAGCCGCTCCGGGGGTTCGGAAAGCACCTCCAGCAGAGCTCCCACTAAGCCCGCCTCGACGGCTACAGTACGGCAGGACAGAGTTCCTCGACACACGGCCGCCAGCCACTGGGACACCAGCAGCTGCAGAGAGCGAGAGCCCAGATCAGGCAACCACTGTAGCAGCAGAAGCAAAGGCTGTTCGTTACTGATGCCCAACTGCATGGCCTGGGAATACTCTCCTTCAACAGCCTGAGAGAAAATGTGGAGAAAGAGAAAGGAAAAACCAAAAATTATGACGTTTTTTGATAGCACAGTAACTCTCAGTCATGGTTCTGAATTTGGAGTATCTTTTAAAATGCGAGTCAAAGCCAAAATACGCAGTGTTGGGACCGGGATTGAGAATCACTACTATTTTACATTTAACAACAACAAAAGTTGACCAATATGGTTTACAGGTAAAGTACAAGTAAACAAACAATAAGCCTAAATACTAACACGCATCATACATGAAATAATTTTTTACAGGATCAACTTTCGTTCATTTCCTCATACAATTTCTATTGTATGGCTTTTAATATACAATTATTATTGATTATACTACGGTGCTGTTGAATGCTTGAATCTGAATGGTTGATGAACGTTCAAAGATGTACAATTATTTATTAGGGGATAATTATTTTCAGGGAAACGCACAGCTAAAGTAGTTCCAGGCAGGTCTTGACCGCATTACATGTCCATATCACTTCGCCAGATTATTTCATTTATTTCAAAGGTCCTTACAACCTACAACAGAACCAAAACCCACAAAGACACCGACTAAGCAAATAATTATAGTAAACAATAGGATAAAAATGTCAAATGATTTCCATGTTTTCTGTGACAAAATTACGTTTTATTATGTACGGAAAGTACATACTCTCTCTCTTTCTCCTGCTCTCTCTCCCACTCAAACACACACATAAACAGTACGGACACACACTCGCAGAGAAACGTGTTGTCAGTGCTGCTCTGACGATTTTATCAGTTGATATACACATCATGACATTTCTCACTAGCGAGGTAATAATGGCGCTGTTCTTGGTGCAGATAAACTTACAGTAGAGACGCTGCTGCCGAAAACTGTTGAGAGATGCATAGACTAAGGTAATTCACATTAATTCTCTAATAACTGCTTTAATAACTGCATTAGTCTACTATCAGTCGCTCTAACCTCCATTACTAGCCCTAAAATTGTGTTTTGGAATTAGCGGCGGAGGATTGGGATTAGATACGTAATAAATTAGTCCTACACACAAGAGTGTTTTAAAGAGAAAAGTCTTGAAATATATAATCTGAACTATGTTTTGAGGTGTGGTAACCAGTGATGCCAGTAACCCGTTACTCTAATCTGACTACTTTTTTCCAGTAACGAGTAATCTAATGCGTTACTATTTCCAAACCAGTAATCAGATTAAAGTAATTTATCCAAGTCACTGTGAGTTACTATTTTAGTCATTTTCCTTAGTAAAAATATATATTTTTGCTTTCTTCTTGCGTCTCGGGGAGAGTATTTATATTAAGTGAAGTCAAGAAAGACTGTCTTTATTACATTTTTTATTAAAACAGGAAATATTTTTCCAGGAAATATTTTTTAATTTCAATTTAAAATGTCAGGATACACATTGTTGACGTTACTGTTAAAAATGCACTTCCAATAAAGTGAGAGTTGGCAAAAACGGTTGTCATTTCTATGTTGAGGCGGCAGGGGTGTTGTCGGCAACTGCTGAATAAAGTAACTAATAAAGTAACTTGTAATCTAACTTAGTTACTTTTAAAATCAAGTAATCTGTAAAGTAACTAAGTTACTTTTTAAAGGCGTAATCAGTAATCAATAATCAGATTACTTTTTCAAAGTAACTGTGGCAACACTGGTGGTAACCATAGTAAATGCGGAATAAATTACTCCAGGCCATTGAATTATTGAAAAATAACGCACACCTGAGGTGTAACATGCTTTACCACACCTCAGGTGTGTATTATTTTTCTAATTATTTAATGGCCCAGAATCAGTTATTCCTTACGTAAATTATTACTTACTGAATACTGGGAAAAAAATTCCATTAAAATATTATGGAATTTGGCTAGTCACGTGATCTCAAGATGGCAGCCCCCATGAGGTGACCTTCTCTATAAACTAAAACTACTTTTAGTAGGCTACTGATGTAATAGGAGTCTTCATATCATGTTAGTGTACATTATTTTAATTATACAGTTAAAAAGCACTTTTTATTACATTATGTGTAAAAAAAACTGCTTGAGGAAAGGAAATGGATGTCGCACCATCTTTTATAGTAGTTAGAGCTCGGCTGCGTTTAACGACTTTTAGACATACACTCGCAAACTTCCCCTCGGGGGAATCCACGCCACCATTTTGAAGTGCGTTTAACTTTGTCAAGTGGGCGAGGGAAGTGTATTTTGACAGACCCTCCACCCCTTGATTTTGACTAAAGGAGTGAGTCTACTCAATATGTGCATTTCAGATCCATATAGACCACAATGCACCATGATTGTGATGTCACAGCAGATCATGCTTAAAGGGTTAGTTCACCCAAAAATGAAAATTCTGTCATTAATTACTCACCCTCATGTCGTTGGACACCCGTAAGACCTCCGTTCATATTCGGAACACAAATGAAGATATTTTAGTTGAAAGCTGATGGCTGAGAACGGCTTCACACAGGCCTCCATTGGCATTCAGTACATTGACACTTCCAAGATCCATGAAAGGCACTTAAAACGTCGTTACAAAGTCTATCTCACCACAGTGGCTCTACAATAATCATACAATGCGACGACAATAGTTTTTGTGCGCAAAAAAAAATCAAAATAACACCTTTATCCAACTTGTTCTCGACTTCCGTGTATGCCTCCACGACGCATGTGCGAGAATATGACGCAGATCCGGCGTTCGGACATATGACCCAGAAGCGATTTGTTTACGAGCAGAGGAAGACGCGCGTGTCTAAGCTGTTGGATTCTACATTGATCGTGCTTTAGGTCTCGGCGTAGTGCTCAAAATGGGGCTTAAGTGTGTATTTAATCGATTCCCGAACACCGGCGCTACGTCATATTCTCGCGCATGCGTCGTGGAGGCGCACACGGAAGACAAGAACAAGTTGGATAAAGGTGTTATTTTGATTTTTTTTTGCGCACAAAAACTATTGTCGTCGCATTGTATGATTATTGTAGAGCCACTGTGGTGAGATAGACTTTGTAACGACGTTTTAAGTGCCTTTCATGGATCTTGGAAGTGTCAATGTACTGAATGCCAATGGAGGCCTGTGTGAAGCCTTTCTCAGCCATCAGCTTTCAACTAAAATATCTTCATTTGTGTTCCGAATATGAACGGAGGTCTTACGGGTGTCCAACGACATGAGGGTGAGTAATTAATGACAGAATTTTCATTTTTGGGTGAACTAACCCTTTAATTTACCCCCCACCCCACACAACCAATATTGGAGTTAATTTGCCATTTAACTGCATAATACTTGTGGTTACCTTAATCTGACAAGCATATATACAGGCCTATAGATTGGTGCATAAAACTGTAAATAATAAATCAGCTCCATTGCAGATTCCAAGTGATCAAGGGCTAAGTGTGTTTCATTTAAACACATTTCAAGGGTTAGTGGGCACTCGTAGTGGGCACAAGGGCTCCTTTGTAGTAAGCAAGGACGTTCATCGTAGTGAATGAGATGGAGGGAAATTTGTGAGGGAAGGGTGGATTTAAACACAGCCTTTCTCTTCTCACTTACCATGTTCATCAGCTCCTGCAGGAGTCTTTTGGTGGGCTGTCCTTGACTTTTCAACACATCGAACAACTGTGAGTAGCCAATACGTTCCTTGAAGACCTCCTGGGAAAACCAACCACACAGAACCAGTTACATTACAATTGAACACGCACAGAATACAATGAGTGTTTTTCCCAAAAGAGCCTGTTCCCCAAAATAAACCAAATCACAAAAGGTATTATATAAAGTAGAAATGTTTTCACATGAAATCAGGATACTGAAGTGGGGGGGGTTCATAAAAAAACAAACAGAATTTTACTTTATATTTAAGTTAAATAAAAAGGTCCAGTTCATGTAAATAGCTTTCACAATGCAATGCCACCCAGATTATTTATTGAAACTACACTGCAACAGAGAAAACAAAGTTATAAATCGTCATTGTGCTGCAGTATATTGTTTGTTTTGCAAAGAGGGTGTTATAGAAGAATGGGGCGGCACAAGCTATATTTGACCCAACAGCAAAGAGTTTAGCCAATAATAACAGAGGGCATTTACATTAAGAAGTAGCAGCAAAAAGAACCTGTTTAATTCTGAAAAATAGTCACAAAACTTTATTACTGCTTTCATCTTTGAATTAAATAATAAATACACTTCAAGAGAAACAGATAAACAAAAAATAGGATATGGGCCTGTAAGTACCATAAAAAAAGAAGAGGAAGCGCATGTCATTACGTCACCATGGGTGACCTGGTTCTGTACCACCACATCAAATGCGCTGATAAGATAAACCACACGCGCATAAGGGGCACATTTATCACACGCAAGCACTTTGACTTATCGTGCAGATAAGACGAGAGACGTCTGTGAGCTGACCTTTCAGAGACTTTAGGAGGATCACACATAAGGAACGAGAGGAGAGGTGTGAGAAATGAGTCGATGGAGACGTGTCATACCTTGGCAGAAGGCGAGTTGCTCATAATGGCGGTGAGGACTCGAATGGCGTGTACTGTGATGCAGTCAGAGCCCTTTTCCCAGACCTACACACACACATGTGAAATACATGCATCATTTAGCTCACAATCTTCACACAATCTCATGTATTAAATGATTAGTTCGTCATTATTTAAGCACACTAATGTATTTCCAACCCCACGGGAGAATTTTTTGAAGAACCAATGCGGTGACATTTCAAAACGTCAGTGAATTTTCATTAAATCATGACTCATGTTTTGGTCTGTTATCGTATGGCTTCAGAAGATTTATAATAGAGTCATATGGACCACTTTATTCTGTGTTTATGGTGTTTGTAGTCCATTTTAGAGCTTGACAGACATGGTCACTATATATGATGTAAGAACTGAGTAAAGATTCTTCAGAATTTCTCCCTTTGTTTCCATGGACGAAAACAACAGAATATGGGTTTGGAATGACATTAAAGTGAGTAAATAATGATATACGCTACGGGGTCACAAGTTTGGAGTTTGTAGTACGATTTTTTTTGTTGAAAGAAATTAATACTTTTATTCAGCAAGGATGCATTAAATTGATCAAAATTTGTACAACATTTTTTTTACAGTTTCCACATAAATATTAAGCAGCACAACTGTATTGTACATTTATAATAAGAATAAATGTTTCTTGAACAGCAAATCAGCATTTTAGAATGATTTCTAATGGATTATGTGACTGAAGACTGCAGTAATGATGCTGAAAATTCAGCTTTGCAAATCACAGGAATAAATGACATTTTAAAATATGTCTTAAAATAGAAAGTAATTTTAAATCATTAAATATGTCACAATATTACTGTTTTAACTGTATATTTGATCAAATAAATGCAGCCTTGGTGAGCATAAGAGACTAATATAATGGCATTTTGTGTGAAATATTTCTTTTGATTGAAGAGTTTCAGAGAGAGCACGCAAGGTTGATAGATTCATAAATTCTTAACATTCCTCCTTGAAGTGCGAGATTTTAATAAATATTTAAAAACATGCAACAAGAAAGCAGTTTTCTTGCTTTTAATCTACCACCACTCCACCACAAATATTCCACCAAAGACCACCAAATGAAACACACACCAACTGTTACACCCACAGCACCACAGCCAGACTAGACCTACTAAAAATCAAGAAACACTCTGCACACTGCAAGACAACATGCAAGGTGACACGGCCTTGCAAGTACATCTAAAGAACTTCACACATACTCACACGCACGCACGCAAGCACACACACACACACACTAAACCACCATCAGCAGGATCCTCACCCTCTGTGTACTGACACTGCACTAAAATTTTACTTGGTACAATAACAAGTACTTGGGTGGTACCATGGTGTTAACTGCTATAATTTCATGTTACTATATGATTACCATATTCATATACAACAGTGTTACTATTGCTAATTAAAACTAAAACTATTAAAAACATTTTTGTTAATTGAAATGAAGCTGGAATAAAATAAAATAACTAAAAAGCTTTAACTATGAAAAGGTGACAAATAAAAGGTGAAAATAAAGAAATCTTTCTTTGACAAATAACTGAAATAAGTTGAAGTAATTATATTACTAACTGAAATAAAATAATAACCATATTATTTTAATAAACTGAAATAGAAATAAATGAATTAATAAATTAAAACTATTTAAAAATATAAACAAAATGAATAAAACGTAAAAAATAAAAAATGTAATTCAAAATATTAATAAATAATACTATAATAGTATATAAATAATATTAAAATAACTGATATACAATGGTAATAAAGTAGTTGACATAAATAGTTGACATGTCCTGTGGTGAGACATGTTATGGCTATTTTAAATATGCCATTTTAAAAAGCAGTAGTTATTTTTTTTTTTTTACAATTTTATGTCTTCCGTGTCTTATATTATGTCATATATATTCAATTTAATTTTTTTAATTTATTCTATATAATTTTAGATGAAAATATGGTACCAAGGAGACAGACAGATGGCAGTTTTAAACCAAAATATTGATGTTATGCATCAAATACCATTAGAACACGAGTGATTACCATCAATCTCATATCCAAATACCAAATATCATGGGATGTATTACCATGTATTAGAACAGCATAATGTTGTCATTTTCCACATTTCTTTTGTTGCATTTAAATCATCTGTGAACTAACTGACACATGCAAAGACACGTGTATATTATGCATGCGGAGATGTTTTGCTACTGTATATCAAGCATTGCATGCTTGTGGATATGCGTGGAGTAGGTTATGCAGGATCTAATGTTGCTCAATCAGCAGTTGTCTGTCTGTGTATTTGTGTGTTTTGTCTGTGTTTGTGTCAGTCGAGTGAAGGGTGGGTTTCCTGCTGACGAACACCACACTGATCAGCGGTGAAGGGAAAGTACCTGCTCCACTTCAGCCTCTGTGAGCAAACGTGTAGTGAGGTCACATTGGCCCTCACACTCCACCATAAACCTGTTACTCTGATAGAGCTGCAGGACAGACGCACATTCACACACACAGCGTCACAAACAAACACATAAACACAAGTGAGTCAGAGATACAATAAGCAAGCAAAAATGTAACTTACTGACAGGTAAAGCAAAAAGAAATGAAAAGATAATGGACGAAAAAGAGAAGCTCTTTGCAATCCTCATTACACAACATAATGCCTAGTTACAACACACTCAAAAACCACCCAGCTTATCCATACCAACTGTGATCACATACAAACCTATGACGCACCCATATTTCATCACATGCCGGAAACAGAGGCTGCACTACAAATAATTTTCATTCGTCACTTTGACGCACTGGGTTGTAAATTGTCGGGCATGCTTTATTTTTATCTGTCAGTAAAATATTGTAAAGCTTGATGGGTCAATGACAAACTTAGCTTAAATGTATGTTCCAAGTTCTTAGAATTGCAACATTTGTATTAATATTGGTTTCATGTGGTATTGGAAATATATAACATTTTCTTATATCAACATACCCGGATCAGGCATAACATTATGACCTAATATTGTGTTGGCCCCCCTTTTGCTGCCAAAACAGCCCTGACCCGTCGAGGCATGGACTCCACTAGACCCCTGAAGGTGTGCTGTGGTATCTGGCACCAATATGTTAGCAGCAGATCCTTTAAGTCCTGTAAGTTGCGAGATGGGGCCTCCATGGATCGGACTTGTTTGTTCAGCACATCTCACAGATGCTCGATTGGATTGAGATCTGGGGACTTTGGAGGCCAAGTCAACACCTCAAACTCATTGTTGTCCTCCTCAAACCATTCCTGAACCAATCTTTGTGGCAGGGCGCATTATCCTGCTGAAAGAGGCCACAGCCACCAGGGAATACCGTTTCCATGAAAAGTGCACACGGTCTGCAACAATGCTTAGGTAGGTGGTACGTGTCAAAGCAACATCCACATGGATGGCAGGACCCAAGGTTTCCCAGCAGAACATTGCCCAAAGCATCACACTGCCTCCGCCGGCTTGCCTTATTCCCATAGTGCATCCTGGTGCCATGTGTTCCCCAGGTAAGCAACGCACATGCACCCATCCACAAGATGTAAAAGAAAACGTGATTCATCAGACCAGGCCACCTTCTTCCATTGCTCCGTGGTCCAGTTCTGATGCTCACATGCCCACTGTTGGCGCTTTTGAATGCTGGTTCTATCAGAACCCATGACCCATGACCCACACCCATGACCCTTTAGCCGGTTCACCACTGTTCCTTCCTTGGACCACTTTTTTGACCACTGCAGACCGGGAACACCCCACAAGAGCTGCAGTTTTGGAGATGTTCTGACCCAGTCGTCTAGCCATCACAATTTGGCCCTTGTCAATCTCGCTCAAATCCTTACACTTGCCAATTTTTTCCCACTTCTAACACGTCAACTTTGAGGACAAAATGTTCACTTGCTGCCTAATATATCCCACCCACTAACAGGTGCCATGATGAAGAGATAATCAGTGTTATTCACGTCATAATGTTATGTCTGTGTATATCATTTTCAAGAAAAGTGTCAATTTTATGAAAATGTTAAATATTATGTGGTGTAACCATCAAGTAAAAAGTAGAAACGTATTTTAAGTGTACACATCTTAATAATTATTGCAAAAAACATTTTTAAATATAGTTTACGGTGAAAAGTATTTTTGTACAAATATCAGGATTTTTTTATATAAATAATATCATTACATTTTAGTGAGTTGTACCACATGACTTTTACAAGTACCTGAACTGAACTAACCTTGCCTTGTCAAAGGTCAAATCATGTAATATTTAAAGGCACTTATTGACCTTAACACACATCCATTAGGGTTTGCAGGGATCTGCTATATGATATAATTTCCTCTTTTTGTCATTTCTGCATATTGGTTGCATCACCTGACTGATTTGGCAGACATATTTTTCAAATATGTGTGCCAAATTACTTTTTAAAAGAATGAAAAAACTTAAGGCTTTTAAAATCAGGACAGTTTGACATTTTTCCAAAAATTTTCAAGTTAATTTTTAATTCAGAACCTAAAACATGTTCAAGATGTGTATTGAAGTCAATGTCGCATGAATTAAACCGTTGTATTTTTGAAGAAATGAATAAATCTAGACTAAAAAAAACTGTCATTGACCCTGCTAGACATTTTTGTCTTATCAAGCACTGTGTCGCAGTTTATATTCTGCTCACGAAATGTGAAAGAACTGCTTCAAATCCCTCCTGACATTCTTTAGTGGGGAAAAACATACCTTAGAAATACCTTATGTAAAAATGATAGACAGCATATAAATGATGAAAACCTTTCAGTTAAAGCAACCTCTGGATGGAACCATGGCAAATGTGTGGTTCAGATTAGTTTACTCGAGTACAGGTGTCTGCCTGCTATCTTTCAGAACAAACATCAGCGGATCGCCACATTTCCATTGTCGGCTATGAGAATGGTTCGAAACCTCAGGGCTGGTATTGTGAAACGCTGCTGCAGATATCTCAGAGGGTTTAAGAAGGTAGCGTTCTGACCTTGCTGTTCTGGATGAGGCGAAGGATGTGCTCAAAACAGTTGTTAGTGAGAAAGATGGCCTGCAACACCGGCCGGTCTGCACACTGCAGGATCTCTGGGATAGTATCTGCAGGGCAAAAACACAACAACATTCAGTCTTCTTGACCTGTGCCTTCTGGACAGATAAAACTGTGCCAGTTTTAAGGACTGAAGAAACCAGCACTAGGACATCATGGAGAAGAAATGAAACCAAACAGCTGTTCTGTTTGTTTCAACTACTCTATTCAAACTGTTCTCAGAGAACTGGCTACAATTTCTCTGAACTTCTGCAAAAGGGGTGGAAGTTCACCACAAACAGAATAAATGTTTAAACAACATCAAACATATCAGTCACAGTGATCTGGGTTAAATATTTAGAATCAGAAACGCTACAATTCGCCATGTATATGATACAGTTTTGTTGAGTTGACATACAATTACAAGGATTTTTTCTTGATGCAAAATGCCAACAGTTACATCATGACGTAATATTGCATTACATGCCCAATAAAGGAAATACTTCTGGGAAGTTGACATGTCCTGTGACATGCTTTACTCCACATAACACTATTCTAAAAGGCATTTTGCTATTTGTTTTAAAATTATAATGCATGCAGTTTTATGACCTTATATTAATTGAGACACTAGAATATTTGTATTTTAAAAATGAATGTTAATTGAACTAATTTAGACAAAAACGTGTTTAAAAATAGTGAAAAGTATAGGACATAAGATATATACTTTCCCTCACATTTTATTAATAATAATATACATTTTAGCCTATGGTTTTGACACAAACCTAGAGGATATAACAAAGTTCTAGAGGCAACATGAAAGCTGCGACAAACCGACAGACCTTGAGAACCTAATAAACGCAAACACAACAGACAGTGCAAATACAACACAACTCATTAGCAAAGCAAACAAGCCAGTGCATTACATATAATGATTTGTTTAATGAAAGGGGTGTGTTCAAATATCTGTAATCCTGAAAGGCCGTACATGAGGCAGAGTAAAAGATGACAGAATGTTAATTTTTGGGTGAACTATACCTTTAAATGGTTATGTCATGAAATGGGAACCACCCACCAGAGAAAAAACACTGGATGCTTTAAATAAACCCATGAATGACATGAAACCCAAAGATTTGTCAGAAGCAGAATTAACCAATTGATGACTGTGCTAAGGTTATTGTGTCTCTACTTAAATAAACTACAAGGAAGAAAAACAAAACAAAAACACCCTCATTGTCATGATGAACATTTCAAATGAACACTTGAAACCCAAAGACTAGATTATGGCAAAAGTTACGATCACAATTATTTAGGTAAATATTCAAATTATGACTATTTAACACAATTATTGGTGGGCGATATGGGTCTTATTTTAGATATAATATATAGCATAGAGTGAAATTTCTCAATTATTGATACTTTAGCATAAGGTAAACAGTCAAAAAACAGAACAAAAATTATATAAACAGTGCTTAAAGTTTTACAGGAAAATGTACTAACAGTGGTATTCAGATAAGTAATAGCTAATATAAATTGAATATAGTCAAATGTAAAATAACACTGCATAGTCTTCACTGCATACATTAAATACAGATTAATCCTTAAAGGGTTAGTTCACCCAAAAATGAAAATTCTGTCATTAATGACTTACCCTCATGTCGTTCGACACCCGTCAGACCTCCGTTCATCTTCGGAACAGAAATAAAGATATTTTAGTTTAGATCTGATGGCTCTGAAAGTCCTCCATTGACACAATGGCACGGTTCACTCTCAAGACCCTTAAAAGGTACTAAAGACGTCGTTACAAAGTCCATCTCACTACAGTGGTTCTAAAATAACTTTATGAATCGGCGAAAATAGTTTTTGTGCGCAAAAAAACATTAAATAACGACTTACATAGTGATGACGATTTCAAAACAAGGCATCATGAAGCTTCGAAGCATTATGAATCAGCGAGTCGATTCAGCGGTTTGAATCGCCAAATTTCAGCAGTTTGGCGGTTTGACACGCAATCCGAATCATCATTCGGCTCACCGATTCATAACGCTTCGAAGCTTCATGATGCCTTGTTTTGAAATCGTCATCACTATGTAAGTCGTTATTTAGGGGTTTTTTGCGCACAAAAACTATTGTCGCCGATTCATAAAGTTATTTTAGAACCACTGTAGTGAGATGGACTTTGTAATGACGTCTTTAGTACCTTTTATGGGTCTTGAGAGTGTAGAGTACCATTGAGCCAATGGAGGACTTTCAGAGCCATCAGATTTCAACTAAAATATCTTAATTTCTGTTCCGAAGATAAACGGAGGTCTTATGGGTGTCGAACGACATGAGGGTAAGTAATTAATGACAGAATTTTCATTTTTGGGTGAACTAACCCTTTAATAAAGATATTTAAATTATTCAAACAAGAGCAGTGTGTGATTTTCTATTGTTGTTCTTTTGTTGTTTGATCCAATATTGATACACATCTTATTTTCTTAAGACGTGAACGACTACGTTTATATGAATACTTGATAAAACTGCATTTTTGTGTGTATTTGACTGTTTAGGCCCATTCCTGAAGCTCAAAGTATACAGCATTTGGCTCGGAATGAGAGCAGAAAGCCACCTGGGGAAAAGTGTCTCTTTTTTGTGGCTTGATACACTTTTAATAACACTGTTTAATAATCAAGCACATCCCACATTTTAGCAACAGTAGACTGCATTTTACAACACTTGGCTAATTTGAATGTTACGTTTTGGGGCTTTTAGGAAGGTCAGTGAAGGAAAGGAAGTTGGACAGGAATGCGAAAGTGGCACAGAAATCCTTTTATCCCAATTATCTTGTTTCCATAATCGTTGAAAGCCAAAATCGAAGCTGAAAATTAATTACGATTGTTGGCACAGCCCTGTTCTGCGGAACACTAAAGAGGATATTTTAAAGAATGTTTCAACTGTTTTCAACCAAAGTCAATGGGATGCAACTTTTCAAAATACTTCTGTGTTCCACAGAGGAAAGTACAGGTTTGGAATGACATTAGGGTGATTAAATGCTGAAAAATGTTTAACGTTAAAGAGTGATGGCAAATATTCTCTTACTCAGCATATGTTCGAGAAGGGTAATGAGGTTATCCTCCCAGGCCAGGATATCTTCCTGCTTGCTCTCCGGTGGCCGGTTCCAATTGAGCAGCTGGAAGTAACTGTCCAGTACACTCCGGATCTCCACCTGCCCATCACGCGGGCTGCTGGAGTTCAGAAGGTGGATCATTGCGGTCAGGCACCGCAGGGTCATTCTTAGCAGCCGGGGGTCCCTGGGCTCTTGCGAGGATGAGGCAGGGCAGAGGCACCAGGAACGCAGCACAGACATGAGGTCCTTCACAGCCTGGGGGGTGATGGAGAGAAGGCCGTTCCTCTGAAACACACACACAAAAACGACAGCACGTAACAGACTCATCTAGTAAGGAATGTGGTCGCAAAATCAGAGGCCCCTACAAAACCCCTCAGAAAACAAATACATGTAAACATGGCCAGAGAGTCTAATTTACCTTGCATCCACTGATTACGGCTCCCTGTAGGTGCACCAGCCTCACCACAAGGGCTTCCGGGATTAGTTCACTCTCTTGTAGGTAGTCTGTTGGTGTAACCATTTATTTAGGGCTCATAACATGAGGAACGTCTTGGTTACTGATGTAACCTTGTTCCCAGATGGAGGGAATGGAGATTTTATGTCGAAAAGACTAACAAATGGGTTCTCAGTCTCACCTGGAAGCCCCAATCACCTCTGAATTTTAGAAAAACGACCAATGGAATTGGAGAGTGGAATTTGCATGCTGAGCCACTCCCCATACATACGGGTATATAAGATGGCGGCACGCATCCATTCATTTAGGTTTATGCTGAGGACGAGGGCCCCGGCCATTCAGCAGTGGTTCAGGGTTATGGAAGGAGGAGCATAACGTCTCCGTTCCCTCCATCGGGGAATGAGGGTTACATCAGTAACCAAGACGTTCCCAATCTGTTAGTCACGTTCAACTTTATGTCTGTAAAGACTGACAAATGGGGTCCCATGGAAACTGCTGAACTGTGTGGCACGAGTGATGGAGACGCAGATGCCCCACCATCGAGGGTAGTGAGATTGGAGGAGGCCGTGGAACGGCTTCCACGACTTCTGAACCTCCTCATGCACTTCCGGGAAAAACTGTGAGCCGCACCTTGGAACCAATCATCCAACCGCGAGCGCTCAGGACAAGGGGGAGGCTCTACTCGAGTCCGATGCCCACGGCGGGCTGGGCAAGCATGGCCATCAAACAGTTGTTGAAACTGTCACTGTTGCAGTCGGGCCAGTGCTGCATGGTCACGAAAGTTTACATTTGCACAAACTTTTTCAAGCCTTGCCAATTTAAGCAAACTCGGACGCTCTGTGTAGACACATTCACACAGATTTATCTCAAAATGCCTGCCTTGAATATTTTGGATTTTTTTCTTACAAAAATGCATTGCTTTGCTTTAGAAGGCCTTTATTAAAGGGATAGTTCACCCAAAAATGAAATTTGACATTTATCTGTTTACCCCCAGGCCATCCAAGGTGTAGGTCTAGTGTAGAGACATCCCTTCCAGTGTGTGAGGTCTCTAAACTAGATCGTGTACATTGACCTTCTTTCCCGGAAGTGCTGCGCTTTCAGGGCTGTTGGACATGGTGTTGTATTTGAGGTAAAAAATTATATAAATACTGTTCGGTTTAATCGCACAAACCGATCGTTTCGTGTCTTAAGACATTAATATGTCGTCACGAGCCGCATGGATTAATTTGAAGTTGTCTGTGCATGTTTTTTTTACCCTAATAGAATTAGACCCCATTGACATGCATTCTATGAGTGACACACAGCAACGGTTGAAGTTAAAAATCTCCATTTGTGTTCTACTGAAGAAACAAAGACACCTACACCTTGGATGGCCTGGGGGTAAGCAGATAAATGTCAAATTTTCATTTTTGGGTGAACTATCCCTTTAACCCCGTGGAGCTGTATGGATTGCTTTTATGATGGATGCGTTTTTTTTAAATGATAAATTGGGCTTCAAAATCCCACTATAAAGCATGGAAGAGCGAAGATATTTTTAAATATAACTCCGTTTGGCTGGAAGAAGAATGTCATATACATCAAGGATGGCTTGAGGGTGAGTAAATTATGGGATAATTTTAATTTTTGGGTGAACTAACCTATTAAAGTGACAGCAGCCTAATATTCCTGTGACTGTCTGTGTTTTAAATGTTAATCAAACTACAAAAGACAAAGAAATCACTTACTGCTCTTTACTAAATAACCTTTTTGTAACTGTTTAAGGATTAAACTTTATGTCATTTGTACAGTGAAGATTATATGCATTGTTGTTTTACAATTTATCTGTTAGACCTACCTGAAAACCGCTGATTATTTCGTTTTGTATCTTTTTTTATTAATAACTGTTTACTTCTCTTTAATAATCTTTGAAATGTATATTAGTTAGGCTAGTAGTTTTAGCTGTGGTATCGAAATTGGAATTGAGAATAATAATAAAACAATAACCATTTTATTCATTTATTACTTATTTTGTGGTGGGGCCAGTGAAAAGTGAATCATTGAATTAATTGAATCGAATCAAGAATCGAATTTAGATCTTGTAAATTGGGACATCTGTATCGATACCCAGCCCTAGTAACATGAGTGGGGACTCCAGCCAGTATGAGGAAGGAGAGTCGCGACCGCAGTGACGACATGGTCAAGCCCTCGCAGTGAGGGCATTAACCATACATGAACACCGTCTCAGCACGCTCTCGCTTCAGGCATGTGAGACAATGATCATGGCCGTCAAATGAAGACAGGAAACGACCACATCCAGAAACACACGGACGGAGGCATCTATAAAAAGACGCTCACTGACTGTGCTTGCTTTTTTAGTGAAATCTGTTTTTTTGCGCTGAGGTGCCCAGGGGATTTCCGCTGCACTTAACTGTGCACTGCTCTTTTAGGATGGTGAAACCTACTGAATGCGCCCTCTCCACCAGCGAGAACCTCTGTTGTACACTCTTTTATTGCTTGGTTGCAGGTGACTAGAAGAGTGATCGCTGACAGCTGTCTGCAACCACTCGGCTTCGAAGCAAAAATCTGAAATAGTGGATGCGTGCCGCCATCTTATACTCCCGTATGTACAGGGAGTGGATCGGCATGCAAATTCCACTTGCCAATTCCATTGGCCGTTTTTCTAAAACTCGGAGGTGATTGGCGCTCCCAAGTGAGACTCCATTTGTCCGTTTTTTCGACATAACTTCAAATGTGACTGACAGATAGGGAATCAGATTTTCTTTGATCTTGAAAGTCACGTCATGACCCCTTTAAAACTAAGCATATTTAGTGCAATTGTCATTATTTTAATGTTTTATGGGACAAAAACAACACTGGATACTTCACATAAACACAGATTAAACTTGAAACCCAAAGATTAGTCAGAACAAACCGGTTCACGGCTGAAAAACTAAGTTTTTTAAGTCAATTGCACCACAGTGCAAACCTGAGATTTCTTTTCTTTTTTTGCCGTATTACTTGCATAAACACAAAATTCTGCTAATAAAAAACCTGACGTGTGTTCATATGGCAAGCCTTTTTTTTTGGACTTATGACATGCGGAGCAGAAAACCTAACAAACCTCATTTAAACACGTGCACCAAAAAATTATAAGCGGAAAAACACATTTTCAGCACAAGAAACTAGCCTCACCTCATGACCACAGGCCTACTAAACCCATATAGGTGTGGAATTTGCTCCACAGAGCTTCTAATCACTTGGACAAAGCTTGTAACACTGTCAGGATTATGTTATTCGTTTTGGCCATTGCCTGCGGGCTGCAACACAGTCCTGCTTCTCAGATTTGTTGAGTTGTGCTGATGAGGAGACCGGTCGGAATTTAGCCTCAAATCTAAACGTCTTGACGCCATTCCTCTCTCTCTTTCCTGTCTCATCTCATGTACATTACATCAATAGTCTATAAATAATTTTAGATCTCTCCTTATATTGTATATCTATAAGGAAGCTTGCTTCTACAATCTGTAATCATGTTCAGATAGAGCTTCTGAGATGAAAAGTCATAACCAGCTATCACTATCACTAAAAAGGACAATACAGCTGATGAAAGTATTTACGTGAAGAACATTTAAAGGCAAATAACATAACAAAACAGGGCCCTTAAATCACACCGGATTAATACTATAGGGATCAGATCATCCTTTCATTACAAACAACAAGGCATTTTGTCTCCTGGGAGGCAGGATGTGTGGTATCTCCCAGGATGTGATAAAGTGAGTAAATGGGGGTAAAGATTGTGTCAGAAGGCAGGAGTGGGTGACATACCGTGGAAGAGCAAAGGAAGCTCCTCTGGCAGAATGAGAGGGGAGAATTTATACTTGCTTCTCTCCAGCATACTGACCTCCTCCCTGAAAAACACACATATCAAAGCTCTTTTTGGATATACTTGACACATTCTTACTTATTACTGAAGCAATGAGGCACTGCAAAAAATCATCTTCTTAAACAGTATAATATAAGATATTAAGACTTGTTACTTTTCTTTATTTTCTCAATAGCAACTAGATTTTTTTTCTTGGTTTAAGCATAAATCTACCAAAAAGTACATAATACAGTATTCAATAATAACAACAACAATAACAATACTACTACTAATAATGGCAGTACAATATTGTTATCAGGTTTTAATACTGTGGTATTTTGATATATACTTTAAGTTGATTATCTACTTATACACCATGGAATTGACATTAATTATGCCTATTTTTCTTGTTTTAATTATACATAATTGATTTAATTATTAGTTAACAATTATGTTATCAGGTTGTGTAGTGGACAGCACATTCCAGGGCCCAGATTATGGCTGGGCCCCTCTCTGTCCATAACATTGGACAAAGGTTGCTACATTTTGATTGGATTTCCATCAACTCATCAGATAAAGATTTAGGCCAAGAGGCCAAGAAGAAGACCTCTGGTACTAAGCCCAGGAAGGACAGGACTTTTGGACTCATTGGTCCACATGCAGTTTTTGCCCTTCACCCATCTAGAGACTAATCCCTAATGTCCTGGTCTGTGACTGCCATAAAAATTCCTCAGGACCTCAGCAGTAGTGGGTGAAACAAAGAGAGATCACAATGATCCAACCAAATGAATCCATCCATTCATAAATATGTTTGGAATGTAAACTACAACCATTAATTTCATACTTACTCAGAGAAATAAGTATTCTCAGTGACAGCTATTTGTAATGCAACATCTTACACAAATTCAGCTGTTAATGAACAAATGAATGAACGCATGAGAGTTCAATGTTTTTCCATCATATTTGGTGTCTATGTGTTTAGAATATTGCCAATGGTATTCTGGCGGTGGTTTGGAAAGTGATACATGCATTGGTAAACTTTAAAGACACTTTAAAGAATTCTAACAGTATGCAAATGAGTTCCACAGGGGAAAGAAGAGTGGGCCACACTGTGTGCACCCTATGATGCCAGCGGCCAATCACAGCACTGGAATGGAGAAGCGCCAAATTGCAATCTCTTCCTTGTCGGAAAGGGATAAAGGTACCCTTTCAACAGACACTCCTTGTTCTGAGTCTGTCCTGCAAGGATGAGACTGAAACACATGACCAAGTTGTGAGTCTCCCCTCGGGAGAGACAAACGGTTCACCAAGTTCTGAGTCTGTACTGCAAGGATGAGACTGAAACAGAACAACAAGTTCTGAGTCTGTCCAGCAAGGATGAGACATAACAGATACACCGTAACATTCTGAGCCTCTGGTTCATCCAGAGAGACAACAAAAGATCCAAGGATCTGAGTCTACAGCCTGTGAGGAAAGAGACATTACCAAACACTATGGTCAGAGTTTTAGTCCAGCGAGATGACTACAGCATGTCCCGAGTCTCCATACCAGAGAGACAAAAGTGGATTGACCAAGTCCTGAGTGTCTGGCCCATATAGGCAGAAGACACACAGAGACATTTGCAACAGCTCAGGAGAGCAAACCCTCACTTCAAGGTTCCTTCGTCTGAGTGTTCCTGATTAAGGACCTTCTGCACATAGCACGGAGATCAGCATCCCACACACAGATCTCCGTGTTCAAGGCTGTTGAAACGGATTCCAGCACTTTCCCCACTGCATTGTCACCCAGCACAACCAGTGGAAGAAGTCACCTCCATCGGACTGCTTACTCAACCACCTGGAACGTAAATATCACTTAACCAAACCTCTTTCCAGAGACCTTGGCATTGTTGTATATTATCAGTATATGATTTTCTAATTTACAATAAGAGGTAATATAACTGATGCTAGTTAATAAGAAATAATATTTTGTTTATTTGTTTGATACATAATAAGGTTCTTAACAACAGTTTATCTTTCCATAAGATAACGCAACTCTTAGCCACACTCAATTTGTATTTTATGCACCTTATTCCTTTATCATTGTATTCATTCAGTAGTTGTGTTAGTTATTCTTGTTTATATTTTGTTAATACAATTTTATTACAATTGTGTCTTCCTTGGGCTGATAATACAGAAGAGGCTCTACAAGATAAATCAGCTGACCAACTCTCCCCATTTTACATTCATTCTAAATGATTGGACAGCCTCCTGTTTGGAGTGTTCTCATACATCCAAGGTAAAAGACCTTGACTAGTGTCCCAAACTAAGAGAGGGGGAAGGTGGCCATCTGATGTACTCATAACCACACCTTAAGTGATGGGTGATCCAAAAATCACAACGTCAGCGGTGACGTGAGTACCAATCACTACCTTACTTAGCGTCCTTGGATGGAAACACTTGTAAAATCACTACACTACATATACAACCGTGTGAAGCCATCAGTAAAGACCATCAAGGTGTGGCCTGCGGGGGCAGACTCCACACTCCAGGAAAGGTTTCTAAACACAGACTGGAGTATGTTTGCTTCTCAAGCCACCAGTGGCGCTCACACGGACATTGACTCATTCACTTCCTCTGTATTGGATCATATCAATACCACCATCGACAGTGTTACAACCCAGAAACAGATCACCACATACCCTAATCAGAAGCCTTGGATGAACAGGGAAGTTCGACTCCTGCTGAAGTCACGCAATACTGCCTTCAGATCAGGTGATGCACAAGCCTACAGTACGTCCAGGGCAAACCTGAAGAGGGGCATCAAAAAGGCCAAGCACTGCTACAAGCTAAAGATAGAGGGTCACTTTTCCAACTCTGACCCTCGACGCATGTGGCAGGGCATTCAGGCTATCAGTGACTACAAACCCACCCACTCCACCCCCGCAGCCACTGATGTCAACTTCCTGAACGAGCTAAATTACTTTTATGCTCGTTTTGAAAGAGACAACAGAGAAACTGCCACCAAGCTCAAACCCTCAGCTGACCACCCACCAATCACACTCTCCTCCACAGATGTCTCCAAGGCACTGAGCCGGATCAGCGCACACAAGGCTGCTGGACCAGACAACATCCCTGGACGTGTTCTCAGGGCATGTGCGGAGCAGCTCGCTGGGGTTTTTACAGACATTTTCAACCTGTCTCTTGCCCAAGCAGCTGTACCTTCATGCTTTAAACGCACTTCCATTGTGCCAGTGCCAAAACACTCTAACCCGAGGTGCCCTAATGACTACCGCCCTGTAGCACTCACACCCATCGTCATGAAGTGCTTTGAGCGGCTGGTCCTGGAACACCTAAAAGACTCTCTACCATCCACATTGGACTCACACCAGTTTGCCTACCGCAGCAATAGGAGCACAGAGGATGCCGTTTCCATGGCACTGCACTCTGTGCTCACCCATCTGGACCATAAGAACACGTATGCACGCATGCTGTTTGTTGACTTCAGCTCAGCATTCAACACTGTCATCCCATCCAAGTTAATAGCCAAACTTGGAGACCTGGGCATCAACACTTCAATGTGTAACTGGATTTTGGACTTCCTAACTGACAGACCCCAGAATGTTCGTTCAGGATTCACCTGCTCCACATCCATCACACTCAACACTGGTGTACCACAGGGCTGTGTGCTAAGTCCGTTTCTCTACTCCCTCTTCACCGCCGACTGCAAGCCTGTGTATGGATCTAATTCTATCGTCAAGTTTGCGGACGACACTACGGTGATTGGTCTCATCAGCAACAACGATGAGACTGCCTACAGGGAAGAGATCCAGCACCTGGCCACATGGTGCGCTGATAATAACCTGCTCCTCAACACCACCAAAACGAAGGAGCTCATCGTGGACTTCAGGAAAGAGTCAAGAGGCACACACGACACCATCCACATCAATGGAATGGCTGTTGAGCGTGTCTCCAGTTTCAAGTTCCTGGGGATCCACATCTCGGCGGACATGTCGTGGACGACCAACACCTCCAGCCTGGTCAAGAAGGCTCACCAGCGCCTCTTCTTCCTGAGGACACTGAGGAAGAATCAGCTCTCCTCGGCTATCCTGGTGAACTTCTATCGCTGCGCAATAGAAAGCATCCTGACCAACTGTGTGTCAGTATGGTATGGGAGCTGCTCTGTTGCGGAGCGCAAGGCACTGCAGCGGGTGGTGAAAACTGCCCAGCGCATCACAGGGACTCCACTGCCTGCCATCGAGCACATCCAGAGGAAACGCTGCCTGCATCGAGCTCGCAGCATCCTCAAGGACTCCTCTCACCCAGCCCACAGACTGTTTTCTCTCCTGCCCTCCGGCAGGCGTTTCAGGATCCACCGGACCAGGACCAGCAGACTAAAGAACAGTTTTTTCCCCAGAGCTGTCTCTTTATTGAACTCAAACCCCCGTTGATCCACTTCCCTCATAAACTGATAACTCTCCTACCTCACATCTTCCTTCACTTTGTTATTTGCACTACCGACTGTTTATCACAGTAACAACTGTTTACATATGCATCTTGCACTGCCATATCTTAACTGGATTATGCTCATTTGCACTGCCGACTGTATTTATAGTACCAATGTTTACATTTGCATTTTTGCACTGTACTTCTAAATGTAATATGCAACCACTTTCCACTGCACTTTCCACTTTTTTTTCCGGATAGCTCTGTCCATAATTTATTGCACTACCTTAATCCACTGCTATATTCCTCATATTAGCCTAACATATTATTGTATACCTCTATCTGTAAAATTCTGTTTATAGTAGTGTTAATTTTGTCACCCATTTTTAATTTAGTCTTAGTCTTAGTCTTGTGCCAAATCTCCTTGTTAGTTTTAGTCATATTTAGTCATTCACATATCTTTTTTTGTTAGTCAAGTTTTAGTCGACTAAAAGTCTCGTCATTTTAGTCTAGTTTTAGTCAAACGACAACTCAAGGTATCTTAGTCAAGTTTTAGTCGACCAAAAGTCTTGTCATTTTAGTCTAGCTTTAGTCAAAGGAAAACTCAATATATTTTGTGGCAAAATAAGTTACATAAAGTACATATAACCTGCATAATGTGCAACAACACCATAGCTAACTGGTTGATTTACAGCTGCCATAGATGCCTAAAATCAGCATTAGCTTATGAGACGATGGGCACAAATATTGATTTCGATCTTGATTCAGTATGAATTCATATGTATATTGCCTACTGTACATATAAGGAAAAATAAGTTTTTTACACTTTTTTGGGGTTATATTATATTTGCTTGCATTCTTTACTATTCACTATTATTAACATTTCAAAATTTCCCAAATAAGTAAGCAGTTATGATCAGTTATGATCTTTTGAGCAACTAGACTTCATGTATATTTATTAAAGAGCCATATGGGCACCAGTGGGGAATGGCATTACAAGTGAATTTTTTTATTTTTCCAGCCACAAAATGGCTCTAATTTGCCTCTTTGCAGTGGAATTCTCTATTTTAACCTTAATTAATACACTAATTTTAATATAAATAATACAAATATTAGAAGAAAAATATTTTAAGTGGTCATTAATGGACCATAAGCATTGCACAAATAGTATTTAGTACCAAAAGATCTCCTCAAAATATTCAATAAATATTATTGAATTAAAATATAGGCTATTTATTTTTAAAATAGTTAAGGTGTATGATCACATTTGACCATCAATGAGTACAAGTGTGACTTAATTAGTAAGGAATAGGCCTACCTGAGGGCTAAATACAAGAAAAACATTAATATTAATGTTAACAATGTTGATCTCTACCACTCTCCATAATAAAATGATACTGTAAATGTGGCTGACGCACACTATGCTGTACTGTTTACCAAAAATTGCTGCAAACACCTGTAAAGTGAAGCTGTTGTGTAACTTACGCGGCTTAAGCCATTCAAATATACGGACACAGCGCTAGAGGTATTGAGCGCTCCGGGAACCACGTGACCACACGCGCGCGGCCGCGAGATGACAGGCGGAGTCCTGTACTCCAGCAACAGCGGGAACTCTTTCGGAATATTTTGAACAGCTGAATATTCATCTCATAATGAAAAAGTAGACACGATTGTAGACGAAAATGAAGAGAGATTTTATCTTAGTTTTTATTTTATGCAAAACATTTTAGTCTCGTCCTTTTTCGTCAACAATAATGCATGTTAATTTAGTCTTAGTCAGTGTTTTTGGACAATGGTGCAGTCTCGTCATCGTCTCGTCTTCGTCACGGAAAAAAAGGTCGTTAACGAACATATTTAGTCTCGTCTCGTCTGACGAAATTAACACTAGTTTATAGTAATAGCCATCTGTATATTGTATTCATAGTACATATTCACCTGTAAATTCTGTTTATAGTAATAGCCATCTGTATATTTATTCACTGTACATATTCACCTGTAAATTCAGTTCTGTTTATAGTAATAACGTCTCTCTATTTATACATATTTATACATATTCAGTACATATCCATGTCCTGCACTTACGCATCCATTGTATATCCTGCACTTGCTGCTATTGCACTTCTGGTTAGACCTAAACTGCATTTCGTTGCCTTGTACTTGTACTTGTGTAATGACAATAAAGTTGAATCTAATCTAATCTAAATATCATATATATATTCCATATACCATAGAAGTTCACAGAATGTTATTACCATAATGGTTGTTTCCATAAAAACGTGGTAACACTAATACTTTATAGTACAATGGACTACACAATTCTTCTGCCAATACATTATACTGTTTATGGAGGCCAAAACATGGACTGTTAATAGAATTCAATTTATGTTTAGTCACTATTATACAACAGCTTTCAACATCCAATCTAATGGTACAGCTGGAACTATCCATTTTATAGCACATACTATTTCATGAACTTCACCTTAATGGATGGGTAGAACAGTGCTGCTTGAAAAGATGCATCGGGGCTGTGAGTTTATGCTTTGTGTAATTCAGGCAGTTGAGCATAAGAAGGCTTGAGTACTGAGAGGTGAGGTCTGGGTGTGTTATTAACTGTTAAAGTGGAGTTAAAACAGAGCTTGCTGCTTTTAACGGCTCCTACGCATTCCTATTGTGGTTTAACACCCTGCCCAACTCACAGACACACACACACATACACTAACCCAGCACACACACTCACCCTGCCTGACGTCTCCTCCACGTCTGATAAGGGTCAAAGAGATTTTCGCACAGCAGCAGGCCGTGTTGTACCACTGATTGTAAAGTGCTCTGATCATCTGGCTGCTTCTTCAGCTGTAACATACATACATAAACACGCATGACTGAGTCTTGTGAATACACAAACCCAGCTTGTTATCAAACAAACATTCCTTTGAATAAAGCAGAGGTCTTCCACCCAAAGCTTTCTGATTCAACCTGTTCTGTTAGTTCAGAAACCTATAAAAGCACCGCCAAGCACATGTATAGTAATAACAATTGCTGCATAGTATACATTTAAGTGGACAAAGTTTCATTGGTATGTTGAGAATAAACAAATAGTTTTAAAGAGGTCATGAACTGAGAAATTATATTTTCCTTAAGCTTTTGACATATAAGAGAACATCATCATAAGAATATCATATATATAAGAATATCCTGTAAGTTTCAGAACTAAAAACTTACCAAAAACTAAAGAGTCAAAAACAAAAAAAACAACAACAAAAAAACACAGAGAACAACTCGTTGTGGAATGTGCCAATCTAATACCTATCTAATAGATAAGGTAATATCAGGGTGATTGGGACACTTTTTGCCATTGAGATGACTTGGAAAAAGTGTTCCAATCACCCTGAATTCACCCTAGGTGACATAATAGATAGGTGAAAGACCATCTCTGCAGAAGAAAATCAACGCCTACTTCATCATTACAACTTTGGCCCCGCCCACTGGTGTGTTAGTGAGATGATGAGGAGAGAAGAGCGATACAGGATCATTGGACTAAAAATAACATCATCTTTTCAAAGGAACCTAATGCTAGGAATGTGGTTATTTATTTTCAACAATTTGAATGTCACAGTTGAACATTATTTATTTGTATTTGGTACATTTCACTGTGGATTCTTTGGTAATTCAGTCTCAATTCGGTGCTGGCTTTGCAAACAGACATTTACGATATGGACTTGACAGTAATGCCACAACATGTAAGTAACTGTGTTAATTCTAATGCCTGATCTGTGACCAGTGATTTCTGATATGTAAGGTTTCATGTACAGTCAGATATTTTTTTTGTCTATGCGTCAGTAAATCAAACCGGTGACTAAACGGTCAACTTCACATTGTTTCTCTTAGTAGGATGAAAATCATTTTTAAACTACGATTAAATTATACATAGAAAGTTTATCAGTGATTGAGTTCTGGACTCACGCCAAAACTCCCATTATAATCAACAAATCTCTTATTTAAATTGTGTTTGAACTGTTAGTTTTGATGAAAGCATTCGTTAGTGTGCAGAAATCGAGTTGCAATGTGGAGATCACTGCATTCATGCGCTCAACATGTTTGTGAACGACTACAATGCTCATCACTGCAACCTTTCTAAATAGAATGCTTCATATGTTAGCCAATGTTAATGTTAGCCAATCACAGCAGTGGGCGTTTACACTAAAGTCTCACAGCAGACACACCCCTTCAAACAGAGCATTCAAATCAGAGGGCTAAATCAGGGAAGGAAAAATGACTTTCCAAATTATGAAAATTTTTGATGTAAAAACCATACTAACATTATAAGTGCACCCCAGGAAACATAAAACAATAAAACAACAGTTCATGACCCCTTTAAAATCTAATACTAGAGTGGCTTTCTTCTATTATAAACATAATGGAGAGGAGACAAGAAAAAATAAAAAGAGGAGGGAAATGGGATTATGAAATGACGCAAACTATAGACTCGCATTTCCAACATGTATCATCAGCAGGGGTGCAAACCACTGCGAAACAGCTTCACAGGCTTTTTTTACTTCTTACCTGAGTCAAACAGAAGTTTAGGAGCTTGATTGTCTCAAACACAAACCCAGGAGTCTTTTCCGAGTCTATATTCTCCATATTCCTGCAGGCAGAGATTTCAAAAGGATTCGCATCAGCACTGGTATTATTGTACACTCAAGGAAGATCCACATCAAATTTGCAATTTAGCATAAACCTCTGCCTTGCGTTATCCCTGCTGTTGGAAGTTAGAAGCTTATCAACAGGGGTTTGAGCCACTGGGGCATTGTCATAAAGAGAATGATGGTGTTCACCGCGGAAACTGACCTGCAGATGATGATGAAGAACTTGATGAGGAGCAGTGGGTGTGGAGCGGTGCTGCTTTGGTCCTTCCCTGACATGTGGAGGGCGCTGTGCCACAGCTGGGTGCTGAGGAACACCAGAACATCCTTGGGGAGGAGGGGAACATCGGCGCTCCATTCCTCCAGCCTGCAGACAAAAAGATGTTTGCTTTGCTTTGATTTTTGTTTCTTTTGTGTCGTTTTTTGTTTGTTTTGTTGTTCTGTTGCTTTTCATTTTGCTTTGCTTTGTGAAATTATTAGCCCTTGCTGAACTACAACACTTAGCTGGACAAACCACTAATCTTTAGATAACAGATCTGGTGTGTATAGGCAAGTCTTTAATCTTGCTTAAATAAGCAATTAGCCAAATAATAGACCGCTAAATACCATCATAGTCAGAGTTCCATCTGGACCTGACCACCTACAGATCAACTCCCTGTGTCTGTGACATTTTGATAGGTCAGCATGTAACTGACTCACCGGCGAGGCTCCGTCGACTGCACATCAATGACCTTCTCAAAAGAAGCCACAAATGCTTCCAACCACTGCTGCAGGTAAACGACATCTTTCTGAAAGACAGAGAAAGATAAAGGGAAAGAGTAAGAGTCGGTAAAACGTCTTTTGACAGGACAGCCCCATTGTTAGAGGTCTGGGTTACAAAGAAACGCACACTTTTGGTAAACTGAATCCAAACTGAAAAGTTCCACTTCTAAAACCACGTCTCCAGTCCATTTTGCTCAGTCCAGCGGTTTCTGAACACATACTTTGTGAAAGCTCCCATAAGAAATGCATCTGATCTGGGTCAGGTGAACCCAAAACCAGCTTATTTGGTGTTTCCTTAAGACCAATTAATCAACAAGTCCAATCAATAGTCTCTCAGGCAACCCACCAACTGTCAATTAGTAGAAATTATGTAGTTTTGCACATGCGTAGTAAGTCTTTTCACCACAAAAACATGATTGGGTTTCACTAAAGCATGATTGGGCGTTATCTCCAAAATCAGAGCATGCACACACTTGTGTTAACACAACAGGAAACTACAGAGTATGCAAACTTGTGCAATGTAACAGTGGATACTGTGAATTCTTAATGCAATCAATGCAGTGACACCCATGGTTTTGTCAATGGGACAAAAACAAGTAGCCTTCACTATTGGCATTTTAGTATGATGAAGAGCTGTGTTGCTTGAAACATCTTATCTAGTATTCTGGTGAGCTTAATACATTTGTGGGAGCAAAAGTGGGCTGAGTTTTTGTATTTAAAAAAAAATATATATAAATTTTTAGGTCATGCACCTGTATTTCAGACATTTTTGGATGTGCATGCTTTCTATGTTTTTTTTTATTTTTTTAAAACAAGTAGCACATGCAATGTCTCCCATTAGACTGTGCAAATATAAATCGGATTAAATATGGTTTGATAAAGAGATCATAGTCTTTACACTCTCGTAAAAAAAATTGCACAAATGTAATCTTTAAAGGTACAACAGCTTTGAACCTTATTTATCCATGAAAGGTTCATAGTAGTGCATTAAAGGGTTAGTTCACCCAAAAATTATTCATTATTCACCGTCATATTGTTCCAAACCCGTAAGACCTTCATTCATCTTCGGAACACAAAGTAAGATATTTTTGATGAAATCCAAGAGCTTTCTAACCCAACATAGACTGCAACACACGGCCACTTTCAAGGTCCAGAAAGGTAGTAAAGACATCGTTAAAATAGTCCATTTGTCCTATTTTAAAAGTCCTTAAATGCTATGAAGCGACGAGAATACTTTTCATGGGCAAAACTCTTATGGGTTTGGAGTGACATAAGGGTGAGTAATTAATGACAGAATTTTCATTTTTGGGTGATTTGTGACCCTGGACCACAAATTTTTTTGAAAT
Organism: Gobio gobio; assembly: GCF_949357685.1. Classification (NCBI taxonomy): domain Eukaryota; kingdom Metazoa; phylum Chordata; class Actinopteri; order Cypriniformes; family Gobionidae; genus Gobio; species Gobio gobio. The sequence continues at coordinate 21,655,517 of NC_137108.1, read as the reverse complement.
TGAGATTTATACATCATCTGAAAGCTGAATAAATCAGCTTTCCATTGACGTATGGTTTGTTAGGATAACATTTCTTCGAGATACAACTATTTGAAAATCTGGAATCTGAGGTTGCAAAAAATTCTAAACATTGAGAAACTCGCCGTTAAAGTTGTCCAAATGAAGTCCTTAACAATGCATATTACTAATAATAATACATTTTTGATATACTTACGGTAGGAAATTTAGAAAATATCTTCATGAAACATGACCTTTACTTAATATCCCAATGATTCTATAATTTTGACCCATACAATGTATTGTTGGCTATTGCCACAAATATACCCGTGTGACTTCTGACCAGGTCCCGGGTCACATATTGTTGTTAGAATTCCATTTTTGATGCTGTGAAGCATAAACAACTTGGATGCACACCTGGAGCTAATGGCAGCAAAGGTGCATAAACCATCAGTCATAACCTTCTATTCGACCTCATGAAGGCCTAACAAATCGCATGTTCTGTCTGGGTAATTCAATGAGAAAGTCTTTGTAGAACGTTTCTCTAGCATGGCACTAGCCACGATCGCAAGGGAATGCATTGAACTGACCTTGAATGCAATATAGGCAGAATGCAGTCTAATAACAACTCTGACATTTAGTTTTTTCCAGTCATCATCAATGAATCAAAAGAACTACTGATACAATTCAACTTCACAATAACATTTACTGTAAAGTTCTGTCGAGAATGAGTCACAAGCAAGAACATGTGTATAAACACGAACAACCTTGCATGTGACTGTCACTTGAAAGCGTCTGGTGGAAAACATTTCAAAGCGCGAAGAGCTATGCTTAGCTTAAATGATGCGGCTTGATCCGCCCACTCATATAGGGGAAGTTGGGCTGTCAGCAGCTTCATAAAACATCCTCTGAAATGTACACACTCTGATGACAAAATCCCGGGGGCTTCTGGTATACCAAAGCAATGTGCACTACAGCAGAGTGCAACTGTAAAATAACATTCAACCTGCTCAAGGTGAGAAAAAAATTCACTTTACCAATTGCTGTTCATTTAGGGGCCAGTCCATGTCTCATGGCAGGTGATGTGCGGTGGAGGGGCTCTTGTTACCCCGGTCTCTGCTGAGCCCCCACCAAGTTGGTTCTAAAATGTCCAGAATGTGTCCACTTGTAAGCCTCAGTATGAATCAGAATCCATCATGACGCCTCCATTCAGATGCGCTGGCTTACTTCTCTGCTCTTTTCTGCTCTCTTGCTGTCTGTATTTCTGTCAAGCAACCAGGAAATAGCAAGTCACTTTAACTGAGCCACATTTCCTGTCTTCTCTCAGCTGGGCTTATCGTCACCACGTTTGCTTCCTTCTTTGCTCCTACCACAGCTTTAGAGTGTGTATCACCTTGCCATGAACGACAACCGGTAAGCTACGGTGTACCTGAAGCAACCTTTCACAGCATTTTAAATACAAATTCTGTCTTTATTTATTCTTTCATGTTGTTTAAAACATGTATGACCTTCATTCATTTGAGGAACACAAAGAGAAATGATGGATGGGGAATGGAGCTTTCAAGATTCGAAAAGGGCAAAAAAAAAAAAAAAGAAATCACGATAACAGTTATAGTTATCTCATAACAGTGATACAACTAAAGCACAAAAGTCCAAGTCTTCTGTAGTTATACGATAGCTTTGTGTTACAAACAGGTTGGAATTTACACCGTTATTCACTGATCTGATTCATATAATTAATGTAGATTTCAACATTTTTAGTGAATAACAACTTAAAGGGTTATTCTGTCTTCATTTACTCCCACTCATGTTATTCTAAACCCATAAGACAAATCCCATATGATTTGAGCGGTTTAATCAAAAGTCTTCTGAAGAGGCATGAACTATTTATATATTGAACAGATTTAATATCAACAAACATCGATCAATGCATATAGAACATCAAATACGCTAAAAGGAAACTCAACAGAAGCTTGTTTGACGCCCAAAAACCAATGAGTTTTGTTCTCGCACATCAAGCAAGCACGGTTGACCATGTGAATAACAGGCTACATTAAATCTGTGCATCATAAAAAATGATCATGTTTCCTCAGAAGAACCGCTCAATTCATATGGATTTCTTCTACAATCTCTTTATAAACTTTTTGAAGCATCTAACTTTTGATAAAATAGACTTTCAATGGAGGGTTAGAAATCTCTCAGGATTCAACAAAATGATCTTCATTTTTTGATCATGAGGGTGAGTAACTGATGATACATTTCGGTCTGTTTCGCACACAAATTAAAGGGATAGTTCATCCAAAAATGGAAATTCTGTCATAATTTACTCACCCTCATTTCTTCGTTCTGCTGCACACAAAGGAAGATATTCTGAAGAATGTTTGTAACCAAGCAGATCTCGGCCCCCATTGACTACCACAGTAGGAAACAAATACTATTGTAGTCAATGGGGGCAGAGATTTGCTCGTTTACAAACATTTTTCCAAATATCTTCAGAAGACTCGATATACAGTGTATAAGTGAGTCAATACGTCATTTTGGAGCTTGCCCGTTCTCATTCACTTTTATTAAACTGAATCATCATGCTAAGGCTGATTGACAAAAACATTGTGACTAAATCGAACTGAATTCTTTCTATAGTCTTTGATAGAGCTGAAAGCCCAGTTGTGCAACAGAGAATCCTCTCATTTCGGTACACAGACTCTGGTTGAGAGTGCTCTGTAACAGCATGCTTTCATCCCACAAAAGTCAAAACGATTTGCTGTGGCTTTCAAGTAATAGATGGAGGGAAACCTGAAGATTGAGTGACAATATATCACTGATTCAGCAGTCAGGTGAAAGTGGCATGTCCTGAATTGACCAGAAGCATAAACCTACACATTGACATCTGCATTGGGAAGGGACCCCTAAAATTAAACTTTTAAAGCAATGACACGGAACTGAAGTTGAGCTGGTATTGAGTCACTTTGCCGATTGATTACTTGATCCTAACTAAGTGCTGAGCTTAACAGGGGGAAATGCCAACAGTGTGTCTCTGTGGACCCAGTGTTGCCTACTGTTTATATCATCACCCTTAATGAGTTTTCCATTTTAAGCTCTGGCACAGCTGAATCCAGTAAATTAGTTTTTGAACTTGACACAGATTTGATTTATTGAGAATACCAGATTTACGAGACCATTTTGCACACTTTTCTGAGAAAAAAAAAAAGAAGTTCACTGTAAAAAAAAAAAGATCAGTAGGTCATGGCAATGTATGTTTTTCCATTACTTTAACTCAAAATAATTGAACTAATTTCAACATAATTTTTAAGTTATACAATATTCAACTAGGCAAAAAAAAAAAAAAAAAAGGAGTTGAAATGACTTGCCATCTTAAAAATAATATATATATATATATTTAATATTCTTCGTTCTTAATATTATTTGCCACTGGCAGATAAAATATGTAATAATAACTATATTATTGTACTTTGTACAGAGGGTGGGTTACACGACTAGATAATCTGTCAGGGTGCTTCATTTCAACAGAATTAAAATTGCACTTCCTCAAACTAACCGTCAAAAAAATAACAACAGCCAACATGCTAAATCTTTTTAATTAATAATGGGAATTGAAAATGTTTCATGCAGATCTCAGAACTGAAACTACTGTGAAATCCATATGTGGAAAACACTCACTACACAAGGCGTAACTGCCAACAAACATGAGCTACACGTTATAATTTCTACATAAAACTTTAACTATTTCTGACACGTTCCATGAATAAGGTACAAAACTTGAATAAATCAACAAAGTCAGCACATGGAAACTAAAATTTGGTCGAAAAACATTTTAGATAATGTGTGATTATTATTCATGGCACTTAAATACAAATAAAAATGTATTTATTGTATTTTTCTAACAATAATTCTCACATATTTGATATAACAGTGACAGTTAATATTAAGAATACTGCCAAAAAAATTGGTAACAGAATTGAATTGCTAAATGGGTAAAAATTTTGAAAAATTTAATGAGATCATTTGTCTTCCTGTCTAAAATACTTCCTGAATGTCATCATTTAATGGTCCATTTTTTTCTTAATGGGGTGATTCTCATTGTTTGATATAGTCAAGAAAGTCAAAACCAGTGAGGTGGAACCAGCCAAAATCCCCATTTGTAGGGGGCGATGGAGACATTTGATGTGTTTAAAATGAAATACTTTTCATGCTAGCTTAATTTCATGTTAGACAATATTTTATTAAATTGTTCTCTTTAATGAGACACCAACTTGTACCCTATTCATGGAAACTAATAACTATTAATTTCCCTTTTCCATAAATATGATAATTGTCTTGTGATGATTTAAAGTAGAGTTAGTTAAATTCAGGTCAGATCTTGAATATTTGAGTTCAGTGGTATTCTCTGAAGATGGCAAATCACAGATGAGCCATTCTGTTTGAGATTCCTGGCGGCTTTCAGCGCCCGCAGCTGCTCAGCGGACACAAAGAGAGTTTTTCACCGGGTTTCTATTAATTATTCTCAATGTCAGTAAACACAGGCCTCAGGACACATGTGAAAAAGACTTCCCAAGAGACAACACATTCAAAATACTTTAACATTCAACCATTTTCATAATTGTTTTAGACAAATTAACTAGCCCAACTAGTCACACAATGTATTGTGCAGCTTCCTTACAAACAGCCCACACCGCCACCAACAGCCACAAGCCTCACTCACTATACAAACAACAGCAACAATGTCCTTTTAACATAACCGTAAAAGAAGTAACAATAACTTCCTCTTAATTAGGCCACAGACTGACTGGGGGATCAAACTTATTATAGAATAAATAGTAGCTTCATGACATAGGCCTACCATTGAACAAAGTAGTGTAGCTGAATTACTGTTCCTGATTAGCCTTCTTCCAGATGATTGAAGCCGTTAAATGAGTCAAAGAGGGCTAAATATAGTTGAAGAGTCCCACGGGGAAGTCTCGGAAAGTACTGGAGCTCCTTGACAGCAGCGGCCTGGACTTATCCCTCCACCTGGGGCTTTTTGCAGTCTTTCTCTAAAGAAACGTGTGGATTTCCCTGCAGCTTTGAATATGTTACAGCACCTCTATTGAACTGGTTTTCAACAGGTCTGCCAATTTTGGTTTGGTCTCTATATGAGTTTTGTGGACGTCAACGTTTAGCTAAATGTTGCATTGTCCCAACATGTAGATATGATACGCACCAAGGCCATACTTAAAAAGCAACAATTTCACTCAACTCTCAATTCCCTGCTACGTCTCTTTAACCACCTAGAGATCCTGGTTTCAGTAAGGTATAATAGAATAAATGTAGTATCACTTCCAAAACCAAAGTCATAATCAAAATATGTCTTCTGCATACAGTATAATAGGTATGTTTAATCAAATATGTGTGGTGATTAAGTATGCGCTTAAGGAGACAACAGATTTCAATTGTTTTTAACACATTGCAAACATGCATTATCACATTGCTAGCATATTTCTAGCATGTTTTAGCATATTGCTAGCATGTATTAATGTGGCTAGCATTTTTCAGCCATAGATATTTATACACATAGATTCCTCGTCATTAGCGGCGGTTTCTAAGGGCTACTATACGCAAGCCATTTGCCAAATTGGAACGGTTAAATCAGTAAACACTTGTCTGCAACCATAGTTATCCACAAATATCTACTATATATATATATATATATGCAATATTCTTTAGCAGATGATTTTCAAAGGATTTAGTAGATATTGCATGTTGAGTTATATAAAAACACAAAAAATTATCTTGTGAACTGTGAATGGTAGGGACGCTCCGATCAGGATTTTTGCAGCTATGCCGACTACCGATTTTTTGTCATCATGTTCGGCCGATAACGATCATTCGATATGATATGTAAGCTCTATGTTGACTGTCAGTAGCCGCGTTTCCATTACCCTTCAAATTGCGCAAATTGAAATTGCGAATTTAAAATACGCCCAATGGAAAGGCGTCAATTTCGCTAAAACTCCAATATATCGCAAAAAAGTTGACGCTCGCATGAGGTGGTTTTTCAGGCCATTCGAAAAAAGGACATTTTCGCAAAACTGCTATGTTTTTTTCGCATTTAAAGGTCACCTGGTACGGTCACCCATTGCTCTCACATAGGGCCTACATATCATTTTTTTTCTTCCACTCAAGTAATAATGAGATCTTATGTCGTTAAAACAACATATATTTTCTCCTAATAAGGAAAGCGGCGTAACTTTATAATGACAGACCCCGGTGCAGACACAAATATCATAACTATCTATAGGCCTATACTGTAATTAAGACATATATTCAAGACGTCTTAAAACAGACAGACGCTATAGTTTCAGCTTTGCTCAAAAACTGAGGAAACGCACGTCAATCCATACCCGACGATCTTGATTTGCTTCTTATTTATTAAATAATATAGGCTGCAGCCAAATAGTTGATTAAACATTGATCAAAATTAAAATACAATTTATACAAAACGAAATAAATTTTAAAGAAAGACTTTCTAGAAAACACAGTGCTCAAAATCCATGTCCCCAGACATATGCGCATCTGATTATGTGCCTTACTCATGCTGCTCACTTTTCATAATCAACATATGAAATTAAAAGATTATAATATTTAGACATAGCCTAACTATATGAAACTAAATAGGCTAAGTTTTCTTTAACCCTCTGTCCGACGAAGTCGTCGGCGCCTTTTGATGGATTTTTTCCTTATTCCAGCGGAAACTCACAATAGGTCCTCAGTCATTTTTAGCCATACAGATAAGTGCAAGAGATAATTATAAACAGTAACTGTCTACTTTTATTTGTGTACACTCAATAACAGCAAAGGCCGTGGGAACGGATTATTTTGCACTCCACTCCAAACGCTGTTCATTTAAAAAAATATAGGCTATTTTGTTTATTAAACGCAAAGTTTTTCATTTCAAAAGCATTTCTAAATTCAGTTTATATTTCCAACAAACGAAATTCCAAGCCAAAATAATGAAGTGGTAAAAAACCTTTGAGTTACCAACATGCAAATTCTAACTTTTCGCTCGTCTCTGTATGCGGCAATGCGTCACACCTGGCGTATGTAAAAGTCGATCATTCTTTACAGATGATGGTGTGTTTGGACAGAAGACGAGTTCTTTATTAAACTCATAAAAAACAATAGAATATAAAATGCCACAATTTATCATAACACCTCATATGTGCTGCTCAAGTATAAGGGGCTTTCCTTGCCATCAGTGCTTGGATAACACGCACACACACATCTCTATCCATTAATAATAATGGCGTGCGGTGGCTGGGATATACATAAACCTAACAACATGCGTAGCATGATTTTTGGAATGATTTATCACGAGAGGAAAAAAAATTGTTTTAGTCGCATAACATCAGTTAATGGAAACGCTGTCATTTCGCAATATTTTTTAGCCGACTTTTAGAAAATATCGCAAAAGTTTTGCACAAATCCGTAATGGAAACGCGGCTACTGTTAACCCTTGAACCCTGGAGGCATTTTTAATGATTTCACGTCTAAGTGGCATACTTAAATGTAATGGCTTATAACAAGATATACTATACAATAAATAAATAAATAAATAAATAAAACATAGAAAACCTTTCAAAATTCAAAATTCAAAAGAGTCATTTATTTGATCATCTTCTGTTACATCCCCTGCTGTGCTGAGAAACCCCCAGAAAAAGTGATGCAATTTTGTTATTATTCATGCTTGACATGATGACTATTAGAAAGTATATATATGACAGGTCATAAAATCAAGTTTGGGCTTGTCAACTGCATCTGAGACAAGTTTTGTGCGGATATCTCAAAGCAATCAAAAGTTTGGCATTTGGAACCATGGTAACCTTTTTATCAAAAGTCCAAAAACCTCACCAAACAAATGATCGAATGTTTTACTGAACAACTTACATGTGTAAATTCCATGAAGCATAAAAATATTTATAATTACATAGAATAAAGTAACAAGTAATAAGATCCTGGTTGATGAGTGTTGATATTCCAGTTTTGGCTTTGTGCTCCTATTCTACTGTGCACAGTAAATTAAGACCTGTCAATCTGAGCGACCAATCCAATCTCTACACATCATCCCTACCCACTTTTTAAATTACACTAGAAAACACTGCGTCTTGATCACGATGAGATGTCATGTTGATGCTGATTAAGGAAACAGGCCAGGTTTTGCTGGTTAATAACCAGCAAAATAGCAGAAGCGGCGCATTCCACGGACTAGAATCCTAAAGGCTCCACGATATATTAAAACCATTTTAAAATCATAATATAGCATAGTGCTATTGAGAAATCATGAAGATTGCAATTCAATTAAATAAATATATGCACTGCAGGTTTCAGAGTAAAGGTCCTTTCACACTGGACACGATTTTGACATGTGAATAATTCACCGATGGTTTTATTTTTTGATCAGCTGTTTGTGTCTGTTTGCTGGGGCGAAAAAAATATGTTTATTTTTTTCATTTCGATGTCGATTTTTTTAAACTCTCGCAGCGACAGAAAAGGCTTAAACCAATCACATACAAGGAAACAAAGGTGACGAAATGTCTGGTAAATGTCACTAGCTATTCAATCGACATTAACCGTTGCCAGGTATCGCATTTCTCACGAGATTACAGTTGTAGCTGTATTTGCCCACTGTAGGCTACAGACAATGATAACATAACCTTTTGAGTTAAAACTCATCGATTTTTTTCTAAACCTAATTGTGTCCGCGACTATGGAAAGTGAATGTGTTTCCGTCAGTACGACTGTGGCACTTAAATGTTTACATTGTGACTCAACTGGAAACATAGCTACTCCAGATCGATTGGTTCCCTGAAGTTTGTGGTTTGTCTTGTCAGATGCGCTGCTACTGTCTCTGAAGGAGCTCCTCAAATTGTCCCACGGACATTCGAAAGTAATTGCGAAACCCGCCATGATAAAGTTTTAGCTCCTGTACAAGATTAGAATACTCCCCTTCAGACTCTGTTCTTTACGACTGGGTGCACCCAAAACCTTCTTTTCGGTCTTTTAAATAAAATGAAAAGCTTGTCTTCACTGAATGAGGAAGTGTCCGTGTTTTCTCAGCTGTCGCCGTGAATGTTTTGGAATGTTGGAGCTCTGAAACGTCACAGAAGTCGCAAATTTGTGTTGAAGCTGATGTGAATGGTTTTGACGCGAACTATTCGCACACGAAATATACGCTTTTCCGCTTCGCTTTTTCGATATGCGTCCGTGTGAAAGGGCCTTAAAGCTTGACGCTTTAATTATTTACATGCGTGCAGGTTACATGTTTCTTCCAGCATCTCAGAGATTAAGTGAACATTTCAATGAAATGTTGTTTGGCCAATTTTAAACAAGGATTTGATCATGCTGTCAAGTGTAACAACAACAATCACCAGGCCATTGGCACCATCTCTGCAGGCATTTATTATAATACATAACCTACATTAATTGAGTATGTTTATATTATGTACATTACATTATGTATTTTAACAGTGTTGATCAATATAACCATATAATTATTTGCTTTTGATACTTTATTTGAACCAATTATTATTTTATATGTATTTAAGTCATTTTAAAGGCTCTTGTTCACATAGGACTATTTTTATTACCATATTAATCGACCGATTATAATACCATAAATGAAACTGTGTCTATTTTTCTGGACACAGGAAAGGCCTATACCTTTGTGCAATCAGGAGTAAACAAGCAGATACATGTAGATTCATAGATTTACTACAAAGAATGATTTCTATGTGATCTCCCAATAAACACCATGAAGTTGAGTAATAAAGAACGTCTTGCATAAAAACAAACCAGTTGTACAAAAACAATAGCATTGGCACATCAATGCAAGTCAATACAGTCAAATCTTAGATCATAGCTTTCTGGTTCATCCAGACAGTCTGCTTGTGTGCACATCCTCAGCCACGTTAAGTGGGTGATGAAGTCAGTGGCAATGACTCAAACTAAATGTGTAAAGGTCATAAAACGCATTACAAAATCAGGAAGTAGCAAACTTTTTTTAGTATCTTTTTGATTAATCTGCTGTTCAAAGTACATGTTGTAGCTCTTTGCTGCAACTTGCAATGTGAAGTTGGGTTTGGGTTTGATAGTGCAGAGTCATTCTCATGTCTGCCTAAACATTACATTCTCAGGCCCTGATGGAAATCATTTTGGTGCTATCCTGGGCTGTAGTGCATTTTCTAGAAAGAAAAATATTACTGAGCAAGAGTGGATTTTGGCAGCTATACTCTGTTTTTAAATATGGAAATATATGAATATACAGTATCTGCAGAAATATCTAGTATGCAATACGACAGTTTACAGCAGTGTGTACTGCCATGTACAGTATATGCTCTACTTATGAAGATTTTCTCATTCTTCAAAACTGGGCAGTGAGTGACCTTAGTGATAACTGTATGCAACTCTTTTCAACTGTTTGCAAGCTTAGTCAAGTGAAGATTAAAAGGTTGATTTAAAAAGGAAATCAATCAATATAATAAATACACTATTTATATAAAATAATAAATACATATATAATAAATAAATAAAAATAAATAAATTATTGATGTTTATCTAATATACATTTTTTTTTTTTTTTTTTTTTATGAAATTGTCTTTTCACGGTTTAAAGTAGAGTTAGTCAAATTCAGGTCAGTTCTTGAATGATATATTTGAGTTCAGTGGTAATCTCTGCATCTAAATGACTAAATAAATGGCTAAATAATCATCCTCTACTAAAACACAGGGTCATGGGCGGCCAAGGCTTATTGATGCACATGGGGATGGCCCGTGTGGTCTGATCAAACAGATGAGCTACTGTAGCTCAAATTGCTCAAGAAGTTAATGCCGATTCTGATAGAAAGGTGTCAGAATACACAGTGCATCACAGTTTGTTGCGTATGGGACATAGCCGCAGACCAGTCATGGTGCCCATGCTGACCCCTGTCCACCGCCGAAAGCACCAACAGCATGTGAGCATCAGAACTGGACCACGGAGCAATGGAAGAAGGTGGCCTGGTCTGATGAATCACATTTTCTTTTACATCACGTGGATGGCCGGGTGCGTGTGCGTCGTGTACCTGGGGAACACATGGCACCAGGATGCATATGGGAAGAAGGCAAGCCAGCAGAGGCAGTGCTTTGGGCAATGTTCTGCTGGGAAACCTTGGGTCCTGCCATCCATGTGGATGTTATTTTGACACATACCACCTACCTAAGCATTGTTGCAGACCATGTGCACCCTTTCATGGAAACAGTATTCCCTGGTGGCTGTGGCCTCTGTCAGCAGGATAATACGCCATGCCACAAAGCAAACATGGTTCAGGAATGGTTTGAGGAGCACAACAACGAGTTTGAGGTGTTGACTTGGTGCCAGATACCACAGCACAGCTTCAGGGGTCTAGTGGAGTCCATGCCTCAACAGGTCAGGGCTGTTTTGGCAGCAAAAGGAGGACCAACATAATATTAGGATAATATTGTTATGCCTGATCGATGTGTGTATATGTATATGTATATATATATATATATATATATATATATATATATATATATATATATATATATATATATATATATATATATATATATATATATATATATATAAATATAAATATAAATATAAATGGTACAAAACCTGTCACTAGGATGGTTCTAAAAGGTTCTAATATGTACCATTTAGGCACTAATATGTACAATTTTGGTATCAATATGTAACTTTAAGGTACTAATATAAAATATATAATATACATAAAATATATTAAAACCAACTGGCAATCCAATATACCAGCAAAACTCTTTAAAGTTATGTAACTGAACGGTTAGAACTGCATCCATCTAAGTGGATGGCCTGGATTACAGAACACTCTTTAAAAAAATGTTCCAAAAGAGATGCCAAAGTGATGCCAAAAAACAGTTCAGGACAATCTTTTTCATAGTGTAACATTTTAATAACTTAAAGAACCTTGTTCTACTATAGCGTATCAACGCTTGTTTCCGCCACTGAATAAAACAATTTAAAAAGATAATTGTGACTTTTCATCTCGCAATTCTGACTTTTTTCCTTAGAACTGCGAGATATAAACTTGCAATTGTGAGTTATAAAGGAAAATTTTAAAGGAAAAAATATTTGGGACTATAACTTCTATAATAACTAAAGTTTCTGAGAAAAAAAGTCAGAATTGAGATAATTCGGAGAAGTCGGAATTACCTTGTTTATTTTTTATTCAGTGTCAGAAACAAGCTTCCATAATAAAGAACCTTTTGTGCAATGAAAAGGTTCCACATCTGTTAAAGGTTCTTCGTGGAACCATTGATGCCAATAAAGAACCTTTAATTTCAAGAGTGAATGTTAAATTAGTTCTCTGGGCATTTTGCTCTGAAAAGGAAAAGCCCTGTTGAACAACTTTAAGTATCTCATAAAGTATTGAACTATCCAGCACAAAGTCTTTTTAGATTTGCTTTTTAGAAGTTGCTCTTTGTTGGCTCCATCATACTGGGGAATCCTCATTGCTCGCAGGAATGTGAGGGAATAGATCAAATGAGAGCTGAAAACGCTTTTTAGTGCCTCACATGCACAACTGGAATTCAATTCACACCAGATTAAGGTAAAATAATGGCACCTGTACACAAACATTTGTCTTTAACATGACGTAAATCTCAAAAACTTGACTGACTGGTACATGACAATGGCACACAAAGGCAGTTAAAAGAATTAAGGTGCGTGATGTCTTTTCACCGCTGCCTACACACGGACTCTCAGCCTAGTGTGACAATACTCAAATCTATTCAAATGAACAAGCAGGTAAAACTAGACTGTAGAAACATAGACACCTGTCAAGTCAGCCTCCTCCTAGGAGGAACATGTGTGATGAGTAACCAACAACTGAAAAATTGTTGTAATATGACGTAATATGCATACGACTGATGTAACTGTGAGGGATTCCAGAAGGTCTGGACTTCATGTTGATGGCAACTTAGAATTGGTGAAAAATTCTATGACGTTCTATCAGTGTTGTCATCATTTACTCATCCTCATTTCAACCCTGTATTATTCTTTTCTTCTGTGAAACACAACACAAGATATTTCGTCTGAAGCTTCAGTTTTTTTTCACACAAGGATGGTGATTTAAACTTCCAAGCTCCAAAAAGCATCTTAAAAGAATCATAAAAGTATTCCACATAACTACTTTACAATTCCGAAGCCATTTGATAGAGTTGTGTGACGTAGACTGAAGTTTAAGTTGTTATTCTCTGATAATCTTCTCTCCGGAATCACTTTTGCACTTATATGAAAACTAACAAATACAATTTTTTTTACAAATTAACAACAAATAAGAAGAACCAGTGCCATTTGACATTAAAACTTCTTTTTAAAAATTCTGCCTTTAGATGCAGACCAGATTTGACATTGGCGCAAAATTACATTGGTTGTGGAATGTCACATAACCAATACAGACATAATTTCAGTTTTTCCCCACATAAAGAGAACTTTGATACTATTGTTATTTATTTTTGGAGCTTGGCAATGCAAATCACCATCCACTTTCCTTGTGTGGAAACCAGACGCTCCAGAACACACACACACACAAACACTTTGCAGCCCTGAAGTGTCAGCAGAGACCGTGTCAACTAGACTCTCCTCTGTGAAGGCCTCAAAGTCACCACATCCAGTGGCACTGATCCTCAACAAACCCGTCTCCGATGTGATGACTCTGATCGTCAACCAGATGGAACAGGACAAATACTCTGAATGTTCTGATCTAATATGACTTCTGACTTGTAATGTTGCCTGAATCATGATTATACACTGTCTGTTCGGTGGCCAGAGGAGAACTGGCCCCCCGACTGAGCCTGGTTTCTCCCAAGGCTCCATTCCGTCAGCTGATGGAGTTTTGGTTCCTTGCCACCGAACCTGTTGCCTTTGGCTTTTGGCTTGCTTAGTTGGGGACACTAAATATTCAACTATATTACTGATCTGCCCGCATTGACACTATATGATAACTGAACTCTGCTGCATTACTTTCCTGTTAACACTGTGAAGCTGCTTTGAAACAATCAGCATTATATAAAAAGCGCTATATAAATAAAGGTGACTTGACACACGCACGGTTGCATTTCTTCCATTTTAGAAATTAAGCTACTACTAGCTCAAGCTTATTTGCACTTCATCCTCCATTAATGTCTTCCGCATATAATATGTTCATAGAATCTACAGTGTCAAACCTCAAACTCACACAAAATCACAACAAGCAAACACAAACTTGTTATTTTCCAAAACCTCTTCCTCAACTGGGCTTCGGCTGAACTGAACTGGGGTGATGATGTATACCATGTGTTTGTCAACTCAAAAACAGGTTGTTCTAGGAGGTTACCAATGGTAGCAACCATGACGGGAAGTGGTTTTATCACATCAGTGTTGTCCTCTGAACAGCACACTCAAGAGGAAGTGGTCTGACAGAGAGGCAGCATTGCTCTAACAGCCAAATGAAAAAAGGCTGGCACAACATTACAATACAGAAAGATCATCGGAATGACACGACATTAAACTTAGCTGCTCTTCTGCGATTGTGCATTGCTGCTTCTTATGGGGAAAGAGTATTCAGTTCCAAAGCCAGGCAGCCACATGTTTTCTTATTATGGCACTGATACATTAAACACTTGCTTAACAGTGGTCATTTATTTCTCATTAGTTTTACGCATACAGAAATGAATGAGAAATATGTTTAAAATAATCTAGACTCACATGTGATGAAGACTCCTGTCATAACAGTCTATAAAAGCTGTTTCATTTTACATGGAGGGGGTCACCTCATAGTGGCGGCCATCTTGAGATGATCACATGATTCACTCTGGCTGTGTCCAAAATTGCATAGTCTCTTTTAAATAGGTACTTATTTTGAATAAGTAATTACTTTATGCCCGCTAAATAAGTATGCTCTATATAGTATAAATGTGTGTAGTATCAATGTAATCTGGACTTACTACATTCTCCATGTTGTTATTATCATGTGACTCACAAGTGTCCGTTGTGTTGCTTCACTGCCATTTACAAATCCTCTGCCGTGGCGTCATGGGATAGTAAAGAGTCCACCGTATGCACACTTCAGAATCTCGCCAAAAGAAGTAGGTCATCCGGGTACTTTTTGCCTACTCTTTTATGAGCACTGTGAATATATTTATTTTGTCACATACTGTTTTTAGCCTACTATATAGTAGAGAAGTATGTGATATCAGATGCAGCCTCTATCTTGGTTGGCTTTCTGTAATTCTGTACTTCCTCAATTAATACATTAATCATGTCTCATCACTGCAAATGGCACATTTCAACAGCGGCAAACATTTGATTTCATGTAATGCTACATCCACACCTCTAGGTGTCAGTAAGTCCAAGATGAGTGCCATATGGATCAGCATATGGTTACAATGAAACAGAATTACAGTAGATATTTTCTTCTGTTTTGTGATGTACATCCCGAGAATAATAAATTATTATCGGGGGAAAAGGCGGGGACTTGGTTTTATACATCAATTATTGATTGGCTCTTATTTTAAAGCCACAATAAGTAATTTTTCGCTGCTAGAGGTCGCTAAATCAAAAGGCACCTTCAAAAAAACTTGATGACGCCTTGATTTTGCAGAGCTTTTATTATGCCGCAGACAACCGCTTCCGCTTCTTCCGGTCATGTGTATGTGGGGTAAGGCAGCGGTGTTTTATCATATTAGATACATTTGAGTGTGTTGAAAGTTATGTTATAATGCTACTCTGTGCGTTTTCTCAGCAGCTACTATGACACACTTGTTGCACACTGCAGTAAGCTAGATCAATATTAGTCATGGTAAAACATGGTACTCGTGGTAAATCAAGATTTAAACAGTAAGACTAACTGTGTTAAGCTAAATAACAATGATTTGTTTTCTGTAGATGAATGTATCCAAAAAGTTGCTCACCTGTCTAATAAAACACATAATATATTAAAGCTGCTGTCCGTAACTTTTTTTGTGTTCAAAATTTACAAAAATTATATAATGAGAATGTACAACATGAATCCATTTTCCAAACTGTGTTTTTGTCTTACCCTGAATTATTATGGTACACTTATAATAAGTGTTCATATTGGGACTATTTCAGACCGGTCTGGTAGGAACCGCTGCGGAGGAGTACAGTCCCTGCGTGACTCGCCATAGACATAAACAGAGAGAAGTAGCTCCGGCTGCGATGCAGACGCATGCAGTTCTGTTTATTAACCGCTAGAGCGCAAAAAAGTAACGGACTGCAGCTTTAAAGCGACTTTGGTGTTTCCATGGTTTCTACAAAATAATGGTCCTGGTTGAAATTGCTTATTTCTCTGGATTTAAAAACATTCTTGGCAACACTTTGTATAATATAAGTACACAAATAAACAAAATATATAACATTGTTCTAGTAAAATAATATAGTAATAATTACTTAAATGAGCTCATTGTTTCTGCCTTAAATTAATACATTGATAGTTAACTGTGATGTATATGTACTTGGACAGTCAGATAACAGATCGCACTAAATTGTAATGTGGACACATGCATTTTCTATAAAGCTGCTTTGAAACGATATTATTGTGAAAAGCGCTATACAAATAAATGTGAATTGAATTGAATTAAGATGTTGGATGTTGCACTCAAAAATGGAGCCAGAAGAAAGCAAGGTATGATATTTTGATTAAAATTTATGAGGTCAAAACATTTCTTGAAACATATACATGTATGAATTGTTTTAGAAAATAAACTTGATGAACTTTCATTTCATGACGATTTTAAACTAACAAAAAGACTCTGACATAACCATAGACTGTAAAAAAAAAATCACCCATAGGATTCTGAAGACCAGTTTTGAAACGTAAAGTAGGGACGAGCTAGCCGTTGCCATCTTGTCAGCACGCATCACTCCCGGATAATAGAAAATGGGCAAAGAGGCGGAACGTGGGCGGAGCTGAAGTGACACGATGACTAACAGACAAAGATAAATGGCTGTCCACCTGTCACTCAAAGTGGCCACGCCCTTAATTATGCAGAACTTTAAGGCTTTATATAATGTAAACGAATGAGTTATAAAAAAAAATTCACCCCCCTCACAGTTGTCTTGAAGGGCAAAATTAGCCGTATAGACCAATTAGTACCAGGCTGTAAACATGTTATTTTCTGCTGTAAAGTTGGGCATTTTAACATGGGGCTCAATGAGATTCTGCTCCCTTCTGGAGCCTGTCCCTAGCGGCCAGTCGATGAATTGCAGTATAAGTCACTTCCGTATTGGCTTCAAGAGAACCTGCGGGAGGTTGCCGCTTGGACATAACATGTAATTGCAATTGATACAAAAAGCTTAAAGAAGGCAAACATCATGTCAGTCCAAATTTACTAGCTTTTCTATGAGACCTCATTCCATTGGGAGGACACAGGACTCATTCTACGGTCAAATGACTTGCATAATAGGTGAGGAGAGGTTTAAATGGATTTAAAATAGAGAACAGCCTCATGAGCCCAGAGAAAAACAAGCAAATGTTCAACTATGGCCCTTATCCAGTTAGAATTTCAGCAGACAGTAGCCAGCAGAGGGTGTTTCAAATAGTATTCAAAACACTCATTGTGCTGTCAACCATGCTGCAGAAACTAACCCAGAAATATGAGTGTAAACACACACACTTCACATTTTATCATTGTTTCACAGAAAATCACATTTATGCCGTCTACTTTGCATGCATGGATTTCTGTTAACTGTATGTGAGCAGTTATTAATACATGGGAATGGAATAACAAAGGGTTCCTTTTGGATTATATCATGAATGAGATCTGGAGAAACACTCCAAGCTATCTGGACAACTTTGTGCCAATGGCAAGACCAGACTAGAACACTACTGCATAATTCACACAACTGCTATTCCATGCAATCTGCTAACTAGTATGTAATATTTTAGAGTGTGAGCAGCACCAAATGAAAAGTAGACATTTCTCTATGGTGACCTCTGGGGCTTCTTGTATCCTGCACCTGCTGTTTTGGTTACCATGGTAGCCATTCATAAAGAACACTTCCTATAGTGAGCCATTACAGCTGACTTCAGCTGCTGACCGTCAAAGTGGCCATCATGACAGAGTTTCAGATGGAATATGGACGTCTAACTTTACATTTTGTTTTGATAATATAAAATAATCTCTCTCACAAATATGCAGGAGTGCAATTTGATCTTTGTATACACCGCCAGAGGGTGTTGTCATCAACCATTCTTCTTGGGGCATGTCCATTTCTTATTTATAGTGAAGAGAAGAATTCTTCCACAATAGTTTGTTTCAATGAACCAGTTAAAAAAAAGGGTTTCTTTTATTTCATAACATAATCACGTAGCCCCTGATATCCTACCGTTTAATATTAAAATTCGAAATATCTCAGAAAAAAAGCCATGGGTGCACATATTGATGTTGATTAAAATGTATAAAAAAAGAAAAGGTGCTGGTAATTTTTCTGTTGATAATCAATTTTTTTTGTTGATTAAGTTCTATTACTAATAGTTTGCATTGTAATTTCATGGGCCCTAGTTCAGTTTGTTGTAACCAGGATGTAGCTCATAAAAACAAAGTCATAAAACTGCTGATAAAACTGTCAACTCTCAAACTGTAAACAGACACTTTTAGATTCAACGAGTCAATTAACTTTTGACAATACCGCTCGGACCATAGACTGTAAAAAAGATAGACGACATGTCTCCCCTTCCTCCCACTATAGAAAAATGAAGCCATAATATCCATGAAATAACAGTTGACATATAGCGGCGATTACATATTGTGGAGCCAGAGTCTGCGAGTGAATTGTGGTATCAAGGTCCTGCCCACACACTCAATCACATACACAGCTGTCAATCATGATGTTACACCCTGTTTTTTTTTTGTTGCATCAAATAACTAACTAAAACCAAACGAACATTTAAACATACATCAGCATGATAAGAACTACGTAAAATGACCATCTTTGGGGGGAAAAAAAGTATTTGAAGTGCAATTGGAGATTGGGCTTTTTAGTTGGGCCTACGTCCCATTCGATTACATGGAGAGGGCGGGGTTTATGACCTATACAGCAGCCAGCCACCAGAAGGCGATTAAAATACTTTAGCTTTACTCTATGGCTGCATCCAAAATAGCATACTTCCCTACTATATAGTAGGCGAAAAAACAGTGTGACAAAAGAGGTATGTCCGAATTCACAGTACATATAAAAGAGTATGCAAAAAGTACCTGGATGACCTACTTCTTCCAGCGAGATTCTGAAATGTGCATACGATGAACACTTTACTATCCCATGAGGCCACGGGAGATGATTTGAGAATGGCAGTCAAGTGACGCTGGTAGGTCACGTGATAATGCATACAGCATGGTGAATGTAGTATACGTCCAGATTACATTGATACTACTACACTTAGTGCTGTCAATCGCGTTTAATCGCATCCAAAATAAAAGTTTGTGTTTACATTTTTTTTATATTTATAAATAAAATATTTATATTTATATATAATATAAATATATATACAGTATATGCATGCAAATATTTCTTAAATATATACATGCCTGTATGTGTATTCAAATATACATAATAATTATAAACAGTACACACACACATTTATTATGTAAACACAAACTTTTATTTTGGATGCGATTCATCGTTTTTAGCCTACTTATTCAAAATAAGTGCCTACTGAAGAGAGATTATGCGATTTCAGACGCATCGTTTAGATCAAATCGTATGTGAACAAATCGTTAGTAGCCATCGATTCGCTCAAAAGAACGATCCGTTTGCGAATCGGACATAGCTATTTGAGAAGTACATTTAAACCATTCCAGTAATAAAATAAAATAATTTATTTAAATTACCACTATTATCTCCACGAAAACTACAAAAACGCGAATTTGTGAAAACGGTGACGTCAGGCGCGCATGCGTATTACCTGTTCAGTCTTTAGGTGCGTAGTCTTTCTTTACAAGTGATCTCGCCGACTACTGGTCAGGCAGCAGAATACTTTTTTTTAATCGTTTTCGCGGAACCGTCCTGTGAATGGGATCGTTTTGACGACGTTGTCGTCTTTACGCAAAAAACACAAAGGAAAAACTTTTCCGTCTTTAGTACATCTTTGTCGTGTAAACGTACCCTAAGAGACGAGGAGGAGGAAGCATGACATTAACGTTACCTGGCTCACACAGGTAAACATTAAAACTGCGCAGAATAACATCTAACTGATCTGTTGTGATGAACTGTCGTGCTTAGCTAAAATACCACCAGTCCTTGTCATCACAACTGTCAATCGCTTCGTAACAACATACTAATGAAATATTAAGTGACCGTCAAATGTTTTCACTGTGTACGTGCACGCGCAACCTTCCCAAAAAATAACCACAGGCGCACTTCCTGAAACTGTTTCAACACAAAGGGTCAAGGAATTATGGCGAATATATTTGCCTTACAACTATATGCAGGATGCAAGATAATATTACATGCCATTGGCAAGTTTGCGACACCATAAACTCAGAAGCCAACAGGTGTCGAGCGGCTCGCCCGATCGCCTCGCCTGCTCGTGACTCACCTTAGTGTAATATAACATCCACAGCTCGTACAGTCGCTCTTTCGAAGCCATTCTCCCTCGCCTTTTTTGCGTATTCCCTCCACTTAGGCGTCAATCAAACCATCTGAATATAGATCCACATACGAAGTATCCATGGATTGACTCGCGAAGATCCAGGGAATGTTGTTTTCTAGAAACAGCATGCTGATGTACAGCTGTCCACTACCTGGTTGTCAAGCTCTTCCAAAGTTGCATGTCTTTTAAATGAAGGGTGGGTCAAAATGACAATTCCGAGCTAAGAAACTAGATAATGTACAGAGCAACATTTGAGAAACGTCGCCGAATAGGCGCCGGATAAACGTGCATCTCTGCTGGAGGAATTCTAGGGGAGTTAAACGCACTTGTCAGTGCACGCAAAGCCCTGTTCACACTGCCCTCCTCTTTAGCATTACAGTGGCAGTAGAGAGCAAACCGAGGAATAGCCGGGAGGAGTTCTGCCTCCCTCAAAGCTGCACAGATGAAGGAAAACCATTAAGCATCACAGTGTCACAGCTCATTGTGGAAATTAGCAGGGATGGAATGGCACTGCACTGGAGCACACTGACTTTTCCAGGTGGATTGGATTGTGGAAACAACATTTTAACATTTCCATGTTTTATGGGGACTTACCATAGACATAATGATTTTTATACTGTACAAACCGTTGGATGCACTGCAAAATTCTCTGAAATGCCTTTGGAGACGGCTTATGGTAGAGAAATGAACATTCAATTCACGGGCAATAGCTCTGGTGGACATTCCTGGAGTCAGCATGCCAATGACATCTGTGGCATTGTGCTGTGTGATAAAACTGCACATTTTAGAGTGACCTTTTATTGTGGTCAGCATTAGGCACACCTGTGCAATAATCATGCTGTCTAAGCAGCATCTTGATATGCCACACCTGTGAGGTGGATGCATTATCTCGGCAAAAGAGAAGTGCTCTCTAACACAGATTTGTGAACAAGCTACTCTGTTCTGATTGACCAGACAACCCAGTTTGTTGCGATTGGTTTAATGCTTGCAGCGCATGTCAGAAGCAAGCTTGCAGCACCCGTGTTAAAGCTACACTGTGTGATATTTTCCCCCATCTAGCGGTTAAAAGGTATATGACCATCCAGTGAATATTAGTTTATCTTCCTCTCAATTCCGATTTCGTTTTAACTCCTATGGTGGCTGATTTAGTCCAAGATTAATATGGCTTCCAGTTCGACCTCGTCCACATTTGACACGGTGCCATCGAGTGTTAAAACGCGAAAGGCGAAGCTTGAATTCACGGGTATGTCCCTCTTTGGCTGATGTACTTTCAAGATGGAGGGGCAACATGGCGACCTGCATTCGAACCCATTACCCGTATGTATTTTCAATGGCATATTATAAACTTACGAGAATACTTTATTACTTGAAAGAAGTAAATATACATTAATGAGCACATATATTTTTGAAAGAACTAAGTGTTTTTAGCTAAGAATAAACTAAAAAAGTTACACAGTGTAGCTTTAAAAACTGAAGCCGACGCGCATTGATCGCCCCCAGGTGGTTGGTCCCAGTATAGCCCCTCTGTGTATTCTAATGGACGCGAGACAAACTAAACAATCAAATTACACTTCATATAATTTTTTCCCAAAGTTGGTTTCTGTCATTTTAGGCAGTTTTTATCATGTTGATTTCATTTCAAGTGTTCGTTTTTTTAAATAAGTTTAGTTTTAGTATGTTATTTGATGCTATAAAAACGGGGGGTGTGACGTCATGATTGACAGCTGAGATTGACGGCTTCTCTGAGTGAAGTAGTCACTGTGGCACCAACTGAATTTTTTCGAGATTTCTCGTGGGGGTTGGCGCTTTAGCTTTAATTTCTACATTTCCATAACTGTTTATTTCATTCTGACATAATGAATTGTTCTGCATCTGCGAGAGTGTAGGCGGGCTTTTGATATCGCGGCTCTACCTCCTGCTCTCCACTGCGCAGACTCCGGTTCCGAGGTCACTACTGCACAGACTCAGTCCTAAATCTGCACAAGATTGTCAGCGCCATATACGGACCTCTGGAGACTTCACTTTTCTTCAGCGGAAGAGAATGAAGTCATGTCGTCCATATATTTTTTACGGTCTATGGTTGGAAGCAAACACCCATTCCCATAACTGAACTTCAGCTCTTGAGGCTTCCTCATTCCCTAGAGATTGTACAACACTGTAAAGACAGTAACGATTTTACCATATCAATCCAAGAGCCGAGTCCGATGATGGAACATAGGAAGAACTAGTTCTTTGACCCGAACCTCCATCGCAAGGACGACTTGAGCAGGATGTTTCTCAGTGATACGCTACTAAGTTTGACGTACATTATGAGATGTTGTAACAGTAATTCCTCACCATCAGCATTAACAAGAGTATGTCCATCAACAAACCGGTGTGTATATTTCTAATTTACTGCGGTGCAATGTATCAATAACAGGGCAAATGTTACAGCGCTTTAATAGTTTAAGGTAATAGTGGCCCACAGTAGCTTAGTATTTCAGTACGACAGAAATAACGTGAGTTAGCCGGAAACTTGCACTACATAAAACACAAAACAATGTATTTGAACACCCGGTAGAAAATATGTACATTAATAATTATTCATACTTACAGGTTGTGATTCTGAGGAGCAAGCTGGTCCAAATAAACTGAGTACTGACCAAGAGCAAGCGTTTTGCGAATTTGAGAAGCAGTCGTCAGGAAAATCCCACATTGAAGGGCGGGTCAAGTTGTTGGCGTGCAGACAACATACAACATAAGCGGGCATTATGCAAATTTCTTATCTAGTGACATAGAAATGTTATGTAGTGGGATTTGAAAAACAGACGACTTGTTTAGGCGGTTCAGAGTCGATTCTTTCTTTTGGGAGACAATACATTTATTTATCATGCTTTTGACTTTACAACTTTGCAGAACATGAAAGGGAATATTCGAAAAACCATAATGAGGTTTAATGAAATCTCTCAAAAAAGAAAAAATCGTTATATGTTTTTATCTTGATTGAAATTTAGCTGTGCACATCAGGACATTGGGTTTTGCTGTGATTTGGGGATTTGTCTCATTGCTCATTTTAATTAGTTTATTATTATTATGTTTTTTTAACTACAGGGATGTACACCTGAGGTTGTAGAGCCTGAAAAAGTTTTGGAGGCACAGGTAAAACCAAAACACTGCAGTTGTATTAATAGCTACTCCACAAAACAAATCTAGAAACCACCTTCCACCATCTAGAAACAAACAGGATCTAGTTGCATTAGAGTGGCATAGAGAGCAAACCAAGATACAACGTTAGCTGCATAGATGAAGGAAAGCATTGACAGCATGGTATATCCTCAAAAGTTGAAAAAAATATTAAAATCTATTTTCCGTTTTTTTCTAGTACATGCATTTGGCCTGTCAAGGCTCATGAAGTAATATTCCTTATTGTTGCTGTTTTTATTGCAAAACAATTGTGTTTTTTTCAAAGCCCAGTCTATAAAAAGCACAATGCCACTATTTTACAGTCAAAATCATTCAAGATTTCCATCCATACCATGGCCATTGGAACCCATGCAAACTAAATGCAAATAACCAGTGTTGTTGGAGAGTCTGAATGATCTCATTTAGTGTCTTGCCCATTTTTATCTGGCTTTTTTTTTGTGCCTAAATGCATGTGCAGTAACACCACCATATAACATAATTATTGAGTTCTGAAGGGTTTGCTGTGTTTTCTGCTGTATTGGAGCAACGATATGGTTTTGATGGTGCTTTGACAAGAGAAACCAACACAAAGCAAATATTTAACACTCTATTAGCCCCTTTAACCTTAAACAATAAATACAATATTTAAAATTTTTCTCATTTTAGTAATCAGGGAGGGGGTCATAATGCATTATTTGTATTTATCCTTCTACTAAGTGCATCTTTGCGACTGTTTGGTCAACATGTTCACTGGGAAGAGGATGGACCTTGAGGCAGCTGTATTGCCATGGCAATGCCCTACATTCCACACCATGTCATGTTCGGGTGTTTGTTTGCTTGTTTGGAGAACTTGTACAGGCCTTTTTTTCTGTTTAGATGAGTTATGATTTTCTTTTCTTTTTCATTTTATGAATGGAGCTGTGTGTATGAATGTTTTGTTCAATTTTTCTTAAAATTACTTCGTTGTTCTTTCTTATTTGAACGGACCATAGCATATTAGTTGTCCATATTAGTTACTGCTACAATGTTTTGAAATCTATATGCAGTTGTAGCATTTTAAAACTTTATTTTATGGATTTTTTTTTTAATCATCCATTTATCAGTTATCAGTCATAACACGAAATTATTAGCTTATTAATGTTAGCTAAAATGTTATCGGTGCATCCCTCTCAACTAAATTCTAATAATTAATAATTTTGATGTAACTACAGCTATTTGTTTATTTATTTATTAATCTTTTTATTTTAACATTTAATAAACATCGTATTATCATTATGTTATCACTTTAGGAAGTGTATTATAGTTATTTACTGGCAGTTTGTTCAAAATCGCAGTTTTCGGTGCTCCTCTTTCAGCCTTTGAACAGACATCATAATCGATTACAGATTCATCGATCCTGCTACCCATGCTTTAATTTCACCATGGAGAAGCCTATGGGTTCTTTACAAGAGCAAGCTTTGAAACGGAAAGAACGATTAAAAGCTCTACGAGACCGACAGCTTCAAGTGAGTTGTGTAATAAATGTTATTTTATTTAAGACGAGGTAAAAAAAAAAAAGGTGCGCTCACTGGCTAACTTGCTGTAACGTTAGTTAGCATGTTAGCAAAACAGTTAAGCATTTTACATTGTTTTATGAGCAACATAACATCAGCTGTCATCAAGAAGATTGAGTAATTTTTTTGTTTTTCCACCGTTTTTCCGTTTAATGCATTAATTTTTTTCCAAGTTTAGCTCTTAAATCATATTTGCATTTCCGCCTCAGTTGTTATTGTATTTTATCCTTGAATGGTCATTTAACAAATACAGTTTTTTTCCCAAGCAGTGTTTCAGACTTGACTGCATTACATGAATGTGTAACAAGTAGAATGCTGTACCTATTTTAGTTCAGTGGTTCATCTACATTCACTTACAATGTTTGTACAAAAGCTTGATAAGCTAACAGGTTTTAGGTTGATTTAAGCTTGTTTTCGCCAGTAGGATAAGTCATGCAAACCGAGCAGCTGTGCTGGTAAATTATAACAGAAATAATCAACACAATTAAATGGAATGAAGGCTTGTCTTCTCTATATACAATAACATAGGGGTGAATTCATGTTGTGTGAGACACTTTTTCCAAGTCATCTCAATGGCAAAAAGTGTCCCAATCACCCTCAATTCACTCCTTTAACTCGATCCAGTGCTTAATGTCACTGCATTTTTGCCTTAAATAAACAAGGAACAAGTCCATTATTATCAGTGGTAATCGACATGTCACAAATGTCGTTAGAGTTTAACAATGAACTTTGAATTACTTTTATCCCTTTTTTTTGTTTCCTTAAATGCATAGTCATGCTTTGTCTCTGATTCATTGTGCATCAGAGATTGCACGTGTTTATAAGAGTTTTTTTGTTGTTCACAACTAGTTTTTTTTTTTTTTTAACTACAGGGACAGGGACCTGAGGATGGAGAGCCTGCGAGCAAAAGAGCTCCGGAGGAGTCTGAGACAGAGGAAAGACACAGGTAAACGCACAGATATAAAGTCTGGTGTCACTTCTACCAAAGAATACCACAAAGAGCTGAACTAAAATCTCAGTTCCACCATTTAGAAACAAAAAGGACTTAGTTGAATAGACTGCCTGTTGTAAATGGACAATAAATAACAAAGCTGTACCCTGTTTACATGATCTTAAGAGTGGCTGCGAGGTAAAGGTCTCTCTTGCTCTGAGCTCTATTTCAGGCTCAAGCCAAGGCCTCGAGCTCTCTGCTTTTTTCCGTTGTTTACTTTGAGATTCACAGAACCCTTGTTCTCCCCTCCTGAGCTCAAGAGGTGTTTGGCATTAACCGTTTGCAAAGGTTCCTAAACACTCATCACCCAATGTCTGGACAATGTCTAGCTTAGTACATAGTTCACATGAAAAAAGACATTTATATCATTATTTACTCTCTCTCATGTCATTTCAAACCTGTATGAATTTCTTCTGTGGAACACAAAAGAAGGAATTTTGAAGAATGTTGGCACCCATACAGATTTGAATCCAATTGTATGAACTAAAACCACTGTAATTTGTAAAATAGCTTCTTATGTTCCAAAGAAGAAAATCATAGAGTTTTGGGGACAATGTTATTATGTAATTAACCTATATGACTTAATAGATCTACACTTTTGTAGGGTATAAGGCTTTTTTACTTTGTTTAGAGGAGGTTTTTGAAATGGAGCCGATATGGGAGAGAATGTTTTAAGGTGTGTCTCCTTAAACATGCGTTATTAAAATGGCAACACGGCTTGGAAACAATGAGGTGTAATTCACCACCCAGCACACTTTGTTTTATTGTGACACTTCCAATGCTGCAATTCCTGACAAATAATCTAATTCTCTTTACAAAAACAAACTGACAGTTTGTATTGTCTTTCAGATTTTTGTTCTGTTATAGAGGGAAATGCCAGTTTTTATGGTAAAAACTGAATGGAAAAGAATGAATGAAAACAAACTTTTCTACTTTAAAAAATAACTTTTATTCAGTAAGTACACATTCCATTTCTCGAAAGTGACAGTAAAGACAAAATATTTATATTTTAAAATATGTTCTGTTCTATTGAAGTGTAAATGATTAATAAAATCTTGAAAATAAATGTCTTAATTTCCACAAAAATAGTGTTTTCAACATTGATAATAATTATTAAATCGGCACATTAGAATGATTTCTGAAGACACTGAAGACTGGTGTAATGATGCTGAAAATTCAGCTTTGCCATCACAAGAATAAATGTCATTTTAAAATATATTTAAATAGAAAACAATTATTGGTAACACTTTACAGTAAGGTTCATTAGTTTACATTAGTTAACTACATTAGTTAACATGAACTAATAATGAACTGCACTGCAAATCTTTTTGTTAATGTTAATTCTAACATTTACTAATACATTATTAAAATCTTGTTAGCATTAGTTAATGCACTGTGAACTAACATGAACAAACCATGAACAGCTGGATTTGTATTAATGTTAACAAAGATTAACAAATGTACTGCTCATGGTTAGGTCATGTTAGTTAATACATTAACTAATGAAACCTTAGTGTAAAGTGTTACCCAATTATTTTGTATTGTAATAATATTTTACAATACCGGTATTACTGTTACTGTATTTTTGATCAAATATTTTTTTCAAAAAGCATAAGAGACTTCTTTCAGAAACAGTAAAAATCTTACTGACCCCAAACCTTTGAATGGTAGTGTACTTAACGCATGAAAGTGTTTGCTGAATAAGAGGAAACCACCTTTTGTTGGGCTTTTTGTTTAAGCTGTCAAAATTCTGAAGTAAGGCGAGTCAGATAATGAATACACCTCAGCCAGACAGTATTTTTGTTACAGCTTAAGCAGTTGGACAAATATCAAATGTCCAACTTGGCTTTTCCCAAGCAAAGTAGCAGCCCAGCTCACCACATCGCATTTATTTCTGTACTTTGTAAATGACTTTTGTCAGCAGCCAGGATTTAATGTTCCACTGCTGCCTATTTTAGAGTGTAGGAAGCCCAATGTTGGTCCCCTCGCTCTGAGAAACGAGAGACCTTCCACCAAACTGTCAAGGCCCTCAATTCAGCCCCGTCCCTCTGAGCGCTTAAAGAACACAAGAGCTTTTCCCTTGAGCATTAATCCCATATTTCTGTATGTGATTAAATTAGACAACAGGATACTGTTCTAGCAAATGCGTCCAAACCATTGGCCATGAGTTATTCAGGACGTCAAGATGTTCAAAATGCTCACTTAGGGTTGACAAATGGCTGTTGACATTCCAAAATTGCTGGATTGTTTGGCTGTTCTACTGTAGATGAGGAAAGCCAGTGGTCCTGTTTTGTTCCAGCAGGTGGTCAGGAAGTCTTTTCAGGAAAGCTGAGGACAGGGAGGCGTTCCCAGCTCTTTGTTTTAGTCTGTTGTTTTGAGTGTTTTTTCCAACGTGCTTCAAAACTCTTGTTTGGGGTCATAATATTTTGTGCAGCTTTCCAGGGCCTTGATAGGGTTTGGCTATGAAATTGAGTATTATTAAGGTAGCGGTCACAATGCTTTGTGTTGGATGACATGTTTCCGTTTCATTACACTTTATTTTGACAACCGTACACCCAAGACAATAGAAAAGGAGTGGTGACACTGCTGACTTTAAAAATCTGTTTGTTCCCTTCCCATCTAATTACATGCTTTGACTCTACTGAAATTTAATTTAGATCAAACGGTGATGATTGTGGGCGTGCTGTAGCCGGGAAAATTACTAATAAGTTGTGTAATTTTTGTATTAATTTTGGTTTCGAGAAAATGTTATACCATTTCAAGAAATGTTCATGTTTAACTTTCCTTTTCAAGTTTAATGATGTTTTCCTGATATTAAATCTTTTTTCCCCCAAAACTTTAAAGCATATTTTTCAAGGTGAAAATAATTGTAATCGTAAGTTTTTGGGGAGTTTTACAATTTGAACTAACCTTGCCTTGCCCTGAAAAGGTCACATTATCTTATCTTATCGACCTATTGACCTTGACACTGTCATAAAGGTCTTCAAGGGTCCTCTCTATGATATCTTTTTCTGACTGTTGGTTGCACCACATGACTTTGATTTGGAGGACAAACATTTTACAAAAGCAGTGAAACACTTTAAAATATTTTTTCCGAAGAAATATTAAAAGTTTACACCAGGTTATTAATTATTTAATGAGGCTCTTTTCCCTTCATTATAATATCAAGGCAGTTGTACCACCCTGACATATTTGACTTCATGTCCCCCCAAAAAATAAAGTGAACATCACATCATTCATTGACACTTGACTCAATACTGGCTCTCATTTAGATTGGATGGCTATGTTTCCATCCACCCGTTTTTAATGCAAATTTTGAGAGATTGCATTAAAAAAAACAATGGATGGAGACTCCAAGATTCTAGAAATGCACATAAAAAACATATGCGTTTCGTCTGTGTGCTCTGAGGCGCAAGTCATTTATGATGTGCAAAAAAAAATTGCACAATTTCAGCAACTTCCATTTTCTCAATACTAATATTTGCTCCAATTTCCAGGGATATGAGTATTTTGTTCGCTTGAAAACGGATGGAAACTGTTTGCTTTGCAAATGCTCTATGTGAAATTACAATTTTGTGCATAAGTTAAATCCACTACTTTGGATGGAAACAGCTAATAATGACATAAGAATGTTCAAGATTAAGAAGACATTTTAAAAATCAAGTTTAAAACATATTTCAAAAGTTATTAAGTAAATTATCTAGCTTCCTCCAGATCGCCTTCCGTATTCAACTTACGGAAAAACGTCTGACGACATTGCAGTTTGTCACAGACGTTAGTCACCCCCCCCCCCCCCCCCATTCTGGCAGAAGCTAGATATTTTACTTTATAAAATTTTAAATATGGATAGTTTTCATACACAAACGCATCGATTCGCTTCAGAAGGCCTTTATTAAGCCCCTGGAGCCGTGTGGAGCAGTTATATGATGGATAGATGCACTTTTATGAACTTAAAAAAACCACACAACCATTCACTGCCATTATAAAGCTTGGAAGCTTACATTTTTAATATAACTGATTATATTCGTCTGAAAAAAGAATGTCATAAACACCTAGGATGAGTAAATCATGGGCTAATTTTCATTTTTGGGTGAACTAACCCTTTAATGTTGGTTTTATGTGGTTTTGAAATTGTGGGTTTGTTTTTTGTTTTTTTCTTTTTATACCATTTTCAAGATAAGTTTCAGTTTAATGACTCTGAAAAATGTCACATGGTGTAACCAAATAAAAAAAATATATGCGAGTGTGAGTGTACACCTAAATGTTTTTAAAAATCTTTTAAATAATTATTTATTTTACAAATATCATGAATAATTAAATTCACAAGGCGGTAATGAATGTGGGCCTGCTGTAGCCCCTTTTCTGAGAACAAAATGGGCACACATCTCAAGAGACCGAGTGAGCAATTTGATGAAAATGAATTCTCAGTCTCTTATAGGACAGTTTGAAACAAAATTTCATGTTCTGTTGATCACGCTTTGAAAAAGAACCCTCTATGCTTCCCTGGAGATCCAGCAGCACATTTTGCAACGATGTTAATAGACCTGCCGTCTGAGTGATGGCATAATTGGGCTTGTTTCAACCCCTGTCAGCTGTGGTCCCTAGATACGGTCAGGTGCTACATGCTAATTAGCTAGTTCTACAAAGATGAAGAGAGGCTTTGTACACATGGTGAGTGAATGTACTCTGTGGATGCCGCCACAGGCTGGATTCAGCAGTCAATTTGCACCATCTGCCTACTGTCCAAACTAAATGTTTATCTGCACTGCCACCTGCTGGTTTATGGGGGTTTCCTGTGATTGCCTTTTGTAATGTCTTCTTGAATATTAATAATAGGTTATAATGGAGCCAGTGACAAAACACTTGTTCATAACTGAGTAAATTGCATAGTTTTGCACTTATGTTTGAAGAGAGCTGAAGCTGAGGAATTACACACCGGAGGACGAGGAGCTGAAGGAGAGACAGGTGCCCAAAGCAAAACCTGCATCAGGTGAGAACACGACTTTAAATTATATTTTCAAATGTTTATACCTGCAAATTAAGCTGACCTTTCAGTAATTGTCATGCTGGGTGATAATGTTACAGCAGGTGATCAGGTGTTGAGTTACAGGTTTGTCTTAAAGGTGTTGTTTCATATTCCTGTAGTGGAGGACAAGGTCAAGGACCAACTCGAAGCTGCAAACCCAGAGCCTGTGATTGAGGAAGTGGTGAGTGTATTTTCCATCAAGTCTTCAAACTTCAAACACGATGCGATATGAGCAGCATCAGTGTTTCCTGAATGAATACACTACTCGTCAAAAGTGTGGAATAAGATGTTTCTTTTCTCTTGACTTGTGTTCTCAGGATCTGGCCAATCTTGCCCCCAGAAAACCCGACTGGTACAAACCTTCAATTTATATTTTTAAAACACAATCATACAACATATTCACTGTGATTTTTGATTTTAGTTTAATTGTCATTCATTTAATGCTGTTAATAAAAAAAAAAAAATCTGTTTTGTGTTTGTAATAGGGATCTAAAGAGGGACGTTGCCAAGAAGCTTGAGAAGCTAGAGAGGCGAACACAGAAAGCCATTGCTGAACTTATACGTGAGTATGACTGATGTGGCGTTCACACCGGACGCGATTCGCGCGAATAATTCGCGCTAATCGCGCGAAGGTGGACGCGTGTACATTTTGAGTTTACTCGCGCGAATCGCGCGTGAAATTCGCGCGAATCGCGTGTGACATTCACTGCACAACAGATGCGAATTCGCGTCATGGGCGGGGCTTCCGCCAGCAGCTCGTCTCGTTGAGAAATGGCTGACATGGGCTGTGTTTACATGTCTTTTTTTTTGTTCATATCTACTGTTAATGTGTGACAAAACGTAGTTTTAAGACTTTTTCAGTCGATAATGTAGTTGTTTAAAGCTCAAATCTGTGGTTTATTTACATAAACAGTGCCTATTTGAACATTTTATCTGCCGTTGTCGGAGCTGTGAGCTCCAGTGGACAGCGCGCTCAGCGCACGTGAAAGCCGGCGAGGGCAACCTTTCCTCGGCCAGTCCTTCTGCCGTCTCCCGCTGGCTCTGATGTCTCTGTGGTGTGTCTCGAGCTATAATTCGTCTTGTAACGGCCGATCTTTGGTCTCATGGATCTATAATTTGTTCCCTGGCAAATCGTTTAGGCTGAGGGCAAAGATAAGTTTCATTACTTTATATTTTTAGGCTATAACTGTACGTTGCAGTTGTAACGTTAGCCTACTAGCACTGACTTTGAATGTTTGACTGCATTGTTGCTTTGTTTCATGTATAGCTTGTTATACATTACTGATACTTTTGTATTATTGATCATACATAAACTTGCATTTAACAAAAAGAGACTGGGTTGTGTTTCATGTAATTTAATGTTATCACAGTGATAATCATATTGTCTGAACCAGATATCAATATACAGATTTTCTCTTCATTGTTGTCACTACTAGAGCAAGCTCCTGATTGGTTAACGCGGCGCGAAATATCCGCCAAAGTTCAGATTTTTCAACTTGAGCGTTTCGCGCGATTCACGCGATTCGCGCGAATCGCGCGTTCAAAACGCTCAAGTCGCGTCCTTCTCGCCGCCTCAATCGCGCGAATCGCGCGAATCTCGCCGCCTCATTCGCGCGAATCGCGCCGCAGAATGCCATTTCGCGTCTCTGCATTGACTTAACATGTAAATCACTCGCGCGAATCGCGCGAATCGCGTCCGGTGTGAACGCACCATGAGACAGGAACAGTTTTTTCAGTGTCCCTATTATGCAATTCTAAAGACTTTGTTTAGGAGGCCTCCAACAATAGTTTATTGTAGCATCCAAGGTCAAAAAACACTTCAAACCCTTCCTTTCCGAGAGCCTGTTGTAATTGGTGTACTACTTAAAATGCGTGTTATACCAGCTCTGGAGGTTTCCTCAGCACTTGTATACTCAGTGATGCAAACAGTATCAATGGCGTTATTTATATTTTCGCACCATTGAAAACAGTGTCTTGACATGTCGACAACACAAACCAAACTCTTCCAGGCCTACAACTACAGTGCTTGAGGGCAGGTCAAAGATGTTGTTTGCGACCAGCCAATGAAGACCGAGGGCTGGCATTATCCAAATTTGATATTCGAAACTTTTCAGACCTTTTTACATTCGCAAATGGCTATTTTACACACTACATGAAAGGTTATATCCAAAAAAGGATAATAGGGTACTTTAAGGCAATATTAGATTAGATTAGATTAGATTCAACTTTATTGTCATTACACAAGTACAAGTACAAGGCAACGAAATGCAGTTTAGGTCTAACCAGAAGTGCAATAGCAGCAAGTGCAGGATATACAATGGATGCGTAAGTGCAGGACATGGATATGTACTGAATATGTATAAATATGTATAAATAGAGAGACGTTATTACTATAAACAGAACTGAATTTACAGGTGAATATGTACAGTGAATAAATATACAGATGGCTATTACTATAAACAGAATTTACAGGTGAATATGTACTATGAATACAATATACAGATGACTATTACTATAAACAGAATTTTACAGATAGAGGTATACAATAATATGCTAGGCTAATATGAGGAATAGCAGTGGATTAGGGTAGTGCAATAAATTATGGACAGAGCTATCCGGAAATAAAAAAGTGTAAAGTGCAGTGGAAAGTGGTTGCATATTACAGTTAGAAGTACAGTGCAAAATGCAAATGTAAACATTGGTACTATAAATACAGTCGGCAGTGCAAATGAGCATAATCCAGTTAAGATATGGCAGTGCAAGATGCATATGTAAACAGTTGTTACTGTGATAAACAGTTGGTAGTGCAAATAACAAAGTGAAGGAAGATGTGAGGTAGGAGAGTTATCAGTTTATGAGGGAAGTGGATCAACGGGGGTTTGAGTTCAATAAAGAGACAGCTCTGGGGAAAAAACTGTTCTTTAGTCTGCTGGTCCTGGTCCGGTGGATCCTGAAACGCCTGCCGGAGGGCAGGAGAGAAAACAGTCTGTGGGCTGGGTGAGAGGAGTCCTTGAGGATGCTGCGAGCTCGATGCAGACAGCGTTTCCTCTGGATGTGTTCGATGGCAGGCAGTGGAGTCCCTGTGATGCGCTGGGCAGTTTTCACCACCCGCTGCAGTGCCTTGCGCTCCGCAACAGAGCAGCTCCCATACCATACTGCCACACAGTTGGTCAGGATGCTTTCTATTGCACAGCGGTAGAAGTTCACCAGGATAGCCGAGGAGAGCTGATTCTTCCTCAGTGTCCTCAGGAAGAAGAGGCGCTGGTGAGCCTTCTTGACCAGGCTGGAGGTGTTGGTCGTCCACGACATGTCCGCCGAGATGTGGATCCCCAGGAACTTGAAACTGGAGACACGTTCAACAGCCATTCCATTGATGTGGATGGTGTCGTGTGGGCCTCTTGACTCCTTTCTGAAGTCCACGATGAGCTCCTTCGTTTTGGTGGTGTTGAGGAGCAGGTTATTATCAGCGCACCATGTGGCCAGGTGCTGGATCTCCTCCCTATAGGCAGTCTCATCGTTGTTGCTGATGAGACCAATCACCGTAGTGTCGTCCGCAAACTTGACGATGGAATTAGATCCATACACAGGCTTGCAGTCGGCGGTGAAGAGGGAGTAGAGAAACGGACTTAGCACACAGCCCTGTGGTACACCAGTGTTGAGTGTGATGGATGTGGAGCAGGTGAATCCTGAACGAACATTCTGGGGTCTGTCAGTTAGGAAGTCCAAAATCCAGTTACACATTGAAGTGTTGATGCCCAGGTCTCCAAGTTTGGCTATTAACTTGGATGGGATGACAGTGTTGAATGCTGAGCTGAAGTCAACAAACAGCATGCGTGCATACGTGTTCTTATGGTCCAGATGGGTGAGCACAGAGTGCAGTGCCATGGAAACGGCATCCTCTGTGCTCCTATTGCTGCGGTAGGCAAACTGGTGTGAGTCCAATGTGGATGGTATAGAGTCTTTTAGGTGTTCCAGGACCAGCCGCTCAAAGCACTTCATGACGATGGGTGTGAGTGCTACAGGGCGGTAGTCATTAGGGCACCTCGGGTTAGAGTGTTTCGGCACTGGCACAATGGAAGTGCGTTTAAAGCATGTCGGTACAGCTGCTTGGGCAAGAGACCGGTTGAAAATGTCTGTAAAAACCCCAGCGAGCTGCTCCGCACATGCCCTGAGCACACGTCCAGGGATGTTGTCTGGTCCAGCAGCCTTGTGTGCGCTGATCCGGCTCAGTGCCTTGCAGACATCTGTGGAGGAGAGTGTGATTGGTGGGTGGTCAGCTGAGGGTTTGAGCTTGGTGGCAGTTTCTCTGTTGTCTCTTTCAAAACGAGCATAAAAGTAATTTAGCTCGTTCAGGAAGTTGACATCAGTGGCTGCGGGGGTGGAGTGGGTGGGTTTGTAGTCACTGATGGCCTGGATGCCCTGCCACATGCGTCGAGGGTCTGAGTTGGAAAAGTGACCCTCTATCTTTAGCTTGTAGCAGTGCTTGGCCTTTTTGATGCCCCTCTTCAGGTTAGCTCTGGATGTACTGTAGGCTTGTGCATCACCTGATCTGAAGGCAGTATTGCGTGACTTCAGCAGGAGTCGAACTTCCCTGTTCATCCAAGGCTTCTGATTAGGGTATGTGGTGATCTGTTTCTGGGTTGTAACACTGTCGATGGTGGTATTGATATGATCCAATACAGAGGAAGTGAATGAGTCAATGTCCGTGTGAGCGCCACTGGTGGCTTGAGAAGCAAACATACTCCAGTCTGTGTTTAGAAACCTTTCCTGGAGTGTGGAGTCTGCCCCCGCAGGCCACACCTTGATGGTCTTTACTGATGGCTTCACACGGTTGATGAGGGGTGAATATTTGGGTGATAGAAACAAAGAGAGGTGGTCTGACTGTCCCAGGTGGGGGAGGGGTGTCGCAACGTAAGCGCCAGCCATGTTTGTGTAAACATGGTCTAAGGTTTTGTTTCCTCTGGTGTGGCAGGAAACATGCTGGTGAAACTTGGGTAGCACTGACTTTAGGTTTGAATGATTAAAGTCACCTGCAACAATAAACGCAGCTTCCGGGTGATCAGTCTGTTGTTTACTGATGGCTGCGTGAAGTTCTTTCATAGCAAGCTTGGCATCAGCATCCGGGGGAATATAGGCTGCAGTGATAATAGTGGAGGTGAACTCCCGCGGTAGATAAAACGGTCTACATTTAACCATGAGAAACTCCAGGTTAGCTGAACAATGACTCCCAACAATAGCAGAGTTTGTGCACCAAGCTTTGTTAATATAAATGCACAATCCACCCCCTCTGCTCTTCCCGGAGCCATCTAATGTTCTATCCGCCCGGAGTGTGTGGCGTCCCGCTAGCTCAATAGCGGTGTCCGGTATTCCGCTGTTTAACCAGGTTTCAGTGAAGATTAGGACGTTACAGTTCAAAAGTTTTTTACTGTGTGTAATGCTGAGTCGAATCTCCTCCATTTTGTTCACTAGCGATCGTACATTGGCAAGGAAAATGCTGGGTAAAGAGAGCCGGTAAGGAGTTAGCCTTAGCTTAGCTCTTAGACCTCCACGCTTACCCCGCCTTTGTTTACGATCACAGCGCCGCCTTCTAGCACTTCCGCCCGGCTGGGCAGAGCGCATCGCCTCGGGCGTCCTAGCGATCTCAGGAAGGAGTTGAAGATTGTCCATAAAACTGTCGGAAATTCGCAAACCAATATCCAAAAGCTCACAATGGGTGTACGATGTAAAAGCACAACTGTTCTGTACGAACAGACCCGAGATGAACAAGAAAAATACCGCAAAATTGCAGAATCTGGAGAGACGCTGAGCCTCGCGATCTACTCGCGCCGCCATCTTGGTCGATGTATTATATAAAGTGGAGACAGATTATTATAATTCTATTAAAACAATTGTGAAAATTCTGTACGAATTTCAGAGCTATTATGATAATTACACAGAGGAACGATATCGTTGAATGTCGAACTGTTTTTTTCCAGCTGATAAATGATAAAAAAAAACCTTGACTTTAAAGAGCTTGAGGGTTTGAAGTGATAGATGACATACCTGAAGCACTTCTAATAAAATAAAATAAAAATGTAGCATGAACACTAGCCATCTCTACATCATTTCTTTTATCAGTTGCAAAGCTTTTTTATAATAAGCTCCGCCAGGGCTTTATGTAAGGCTAATTGCTGTGAGGATTTAAAAGCCCTGGAGATTTGATGTCTCTTAATGACGTCATGTATGGATTTCCTGTCTCTATAAGTCTATGCTCCTCTGGCACAGACTAGACCTAACATTACTACAACACTCTAGTTTTGTCTCTCAAACCCACAATGAAAATAAAGTCTGTATTATCTAGAAAACAAATATTTTGTGGATCGCCAATCAGAGCTAGAGCGCGCACGTGTTTTTGAAGCATGTAGTCATACCTCATGTTCATAGCTTGTTTATGTCTGGGCATGTGTGATTCCACAGGGGAACGGCTCAAGGGCAGCGAGGAAGAGCTGGCAGGAGCGGTCGGAGCAGTTGGCATGGAAGAGGGAGACTCCGATTGAATGACAGTCCCACACATCAGATTTTCTAGAACTTTACGGCCCACTTTCCATTACATGGCAATGTTTAAAATGCATTTCTTATGCTGAGCTCAGCATGAGTTTACACACAACCATATCAGGTGATTACAAGCGTGAGTGTTTGTGTGAGAGAATGATATGGACAGAATGAGATGCATGTGTTTTGTGGAGTACACAATGAACATCAAATCCTTCTCTTTGTTTTTACCATTTTTTTGTTGTTGTTTATTAGTAAACAATTCTTTCTTTTCTAAATTGACTGTCTCTTTCCTGTGTGGGCTTTATGATAAAGCATTGTCCAATGTCAGTAGACTTTATTTAAAACAGAACCTGAATGCTGAATTTTCAGGTATTTCTCCATCTCATTAATATACATTAAATGGGAGGTTCCAAAATCAGACTCATTACAGAGGAGAATACAAAATGCCACAATTCAAGAGAACGTTACAACTAAAAGTGCAGTACTTTATTAACTTAAAGATATATGACTTGGGTACTTGAGCTAATTTCTTAATGTCTCAAATACCCCCCCCCCCCCCCCCCCCCCAGAATTATTCTGCCAATTTTCGCAAACACACTGATAGACTTACTGTACACGTTTTTGGTTAAAAGACAAGTTGTATGGACAGCACAAGTCTTTGACAATAAAGTGCGTTCATTATCCTCTCACTGTAACCTGGCTAAAACGTAAGACATTTCACATCAAATGTAAACTTTTCCTAAACATCCCAGAAAGTTAATACTTGTGTATATATTTCATTTAAATATTATTGATATGTTGTATGGATGTCCATGTATTACAAATCAATAATGAAAATATATGTTTAAGAGTAACATTTTATTCTGTGTGATTTACGCTTAAACCAAAAAATGAGAGATTCACTACTAAGTAATGCTATTGCCCATAATGTTGTGAAGTATAGTTACATTCGTTCTTCTCCAAAGCCTGGCTTCATTTCCGTGCTATCCAGTTTATGCATCACCACTTCAGATGGTTGAATATCTGACCTCCTGTTCATTAGCCGTGATCTTAAAATACTAAGCTACAACCTCTGAAGAGAGGTTGATTTTGTGCAATTTGGTTGAACTCGCATCCTTTGTCCCTAATTAAAGACAGATTGACTGGTTCTACATACATAACATAATTATGGAAGTCCACACCAACCACACACAAACAAACATAATTTGGCCAGTACGTCCTAAATAATTTTGATGCTGCGTAAATATTGGTATAAACTTCAAGCACTATGCAATTAAGATTCTGTGGTCTCTTGTGTTGTGACTCCTAAGTTTTTTTTTTTATGCAAGATTTGCTGAAATATCCTCACCAATTTTTCCCGTGGAGAATTTTGGTGATATTTTGAACTCGAGGGAGAGCTTGTCTTGATACTGGTGTTGGTGAGACTTTGACATGCAGATCAGCTAATGGAGAACAGCCATTGTGGCATCACAGATGTTTCCAGAACTGTAGCCCTTGAGTAGGATTGGAAGCCTCAGCCACGGGCTGAAAAGTGCAAGGCTTGTCCATCTACACGTAATGCCATTTCTGGTCCTGTGGTTACTTGCGAGGGTTGATGGTATGCATTAACTTTTGTTTTCATTGTGTCCTCCTGTCTCAATTTTTCGTGCAGCAGGGCCCAGCTCCACCTTGCACACTCGCTGGGCAAACTTTAGTGAGCACAGGGTCTCTCCGACATTGCTCTCAAGAGATGAAACCTAAAGAAGACAAATTCATTTTACATGAGTATTTTAGTTAATTAGATTTATTTAAAAATTGACGTAACTATGTAGGAGGTTCCCACGCACTCTTTAACAAATCGTTCCCTTGTGGCTCAAAATGACCCGTCCTGAAGCCCTAAAATTATACTTTTTTGTTGTTGTCCAGAAAGCTTACATAGTTTAATTTTTATAATATTTTTTCAATTTTCTGTGCAATTTGTTTTTGGGGATTTATTTGATATTTTATTTGCCGTGAAATTGCTAATACATATTATAATTTAAGCACATTCTTCACATTAATATAACTTTCCAATACATAGACCTCTTGTGGGAAAAAAAAATATATAACATATTTCATGACTCTTGCCACTAGATGGCCTGTTAGCTCTATGGAGCAAATGCACTCTTCTGTTGGGTCCTAAAGTCAATTCTTGGGTTATCTCTTCAATATGCATTCAGATACACATGTAGATGTTATAACACAATCTTTGTTAAAATGGAGCATTTTTTTTTTAGGGTTTTCTATGTATACTGAAGTCATGGGCTAACCCAGGGTTTCACATTTGTCATTTTAAAAGGGGCTTAGCTAAGCGGGTTAACTTGTGAGTCTAGGTAAATCCTTGTACCTGAACCACCATGGCGGTTTTGTTGCCTTTTCCCAGCGAGTCCTGTAGCAGGTAGGTGAGTCGTGAGTTCCTGAAGGGTATGTGAGTCTGGTGGGCCTTAAGAGCTTGGATCACATCTCCTAGAGCCAGCAGTGAGCGGTTGATATTCTGGGCTTCCTTCAGTCTTTCCCCCTCTGCCCCAGACTTCCACACCCTCTCAGAACCAGCCAGATCCACAAGATTCAGCTTACCTGCAAAGAAGAGGTCAAGGATTTTGGATACTGAGGAATTTTGAGTGGAACTCATGACTTTTGAGAACTCGCAACTCAAGCAATCTAAAGATCCAGAGTCGATGGGACTGACCAGTGGTTTTGGCTCCACTGGCGAGGTCTGTGCCCAGCACAGTCACAGTGAGCAAGGCATGTGATCGAGAGCTATGCTGATTCATCTGCGTTCCAAATGTAATCCTGTTCTTTCGAGCTATGGCTAAAATCTGCAAAAAAAACAACAGGTTATTGGAGAGAATTTGTTTTGTATAGTCAGCATTATCTTGACAGATGACACCCTGGGACTCACTTTTTTGATATGCTGGAAGTTTTTGACCTCCATGACCCTGAGTCCTGGCACATGGAGCTGACCCGTCCCGTCAGGGTTGATCTTGATATCAAGCTTCTCCCCATCCTTACTGAGTAGATCTCTGTTGTTAACAACCAATTAATTGTATTAAATGGAAACTGTCATTATTTACTCTACCCTCCTATCATTTCTAAGACTTTCATTTATCTTCAAAACACAAATGAAGTTGGAAGAACCAGGGAGATTTGTGTGCCGCCATTGCATGATCCAATAGCTTGAATGTTTACCATTGGCGCAATATTTTGAGTACGACTTGGCTCGCATTTATTTTGGCTCGGTTTGCTTTTCCACTGCAGTTTAGTACCACTTGGACCGAGCTGTACCATGCAGTGGAAAAGCTTTGATGCTTCTAACATTGTTTAATTGAATGGGCAGCAATTTATTTAAAATTCAAAAAGGTTGTAGATGGAGACCACCACAGATTTTTTTTCATGATAAAGAGGTAAAATACAATACCTCAGGACCTCGTTGTAAATTTCCACCGAACTGACGCTGACAGTGTACGTCCACATGTCTTTTCGTTCCTCAATCTCATTGAACAGGTGTTTCAGGGCACGTTGGTTGATGCCGGGGTTCTCAACAGTACCCTGAGCAGACACGGATGGTTAATGAGACCTGCCAGTCTTATTGAATAATTAATGGAAACAGATCACTTAGGTCAAAAGTATGAAACCGGAACCATGTGTTATGATGGGTATATAGTTACAGATCCCTATATATTACCTCCATAGTATAGGTCTTGCCAGATCCTGTCTGGCCATAAGCAAAGATGCAAACATGATACCCATCTATACAGGATGTGATGAGCGGCTCAATTTCCTGGAACACCTGAGAGATAAAGAAATAAAAATAAACATGACTAAAAATGCTTTCTTGATCCATTAAAGGGATAGTTCACCCGAAAATGAAAATTCTGTCATCATTTACTCACCCTCAGATTGTTCCAAACCTGCATGAATTTCTTTCTTCTCCTGAACACACAATATTCAATATTTTGAAGAAACCAAACAGCAGATGAGACCCATTGACTTCCTTAGTATGGGAACAAAATACTATGGTCCATCAAATGTTTTGGTTACCGACATTCTACAAAATATCTTCCTTTGTGTTCAGCAGAAGAAAGGAATTCATACTGGTTTGGGTCAACTTAAGGGTGAGTAAATGATGACAGAATTTTCATTTTTAGGTGAGCTATCCCTTTAAGCAATCTGTACTGTAGGGATGCATTATACACCGATCAGGCATAACATTATGAACTAATATTGTGTTGGTCCCCCTTTTACTGCCCAAACAGCCCTGACCCGTCAAGGTATGGACTCCACTGGACCCCTGAAGGTGTGCTGTGGTATCTGGCACCAAGATGTTAGCAGCAGATCCTTTAAGTCCTGTACGTTGCGAGGTGGGACCTCCATGAATCAGACTTGTTTGTTCAGCACATCCCACTGATGCTCGATTGGATTGGGATCTGGGGAATTTGGAGGCCAAGTCAACACCTCAAACTCGTAGTTGTGCTCCTCAAACCATTCCTGAACCATTTTTGATTTATGGCAGGGTGCATTATCCTGCTGAGGGAACTTGGGAATACCGTTTCCTTGATAGGGTGTACATGGTCTGCAACAATGCTTAGGTTGGTGGTATGTGTCTAAATAACATCCACATGGCAGAACCCAAGGTTTCCCAGCAGAACATTGCACAAAGCATCACACTGCCTCCGCCAGCTTGCCTTCTTCCCATAGTGCATCCTGGTGCCATGTGTTCCCCAGGTAAGCGATGCACCCAGCCATCCATGTGATGTAAAAGAAAACATGATTCTTCCATTGCTCCATGGCCAGTTCTGATGCTCACATGCCCACTGTTGGCGCTTTCGGCAGTGGACAGGGGTCAGTATGGACACCCTGACTGGTCTGCGGCTATGCAGCCCCAAACGCAACAAACTGTGATGTACTGTGTATTCTGACACCTTTCTATCAGAACCAGCATTAACTTCTTGAGCAATTTGAGCTACAGTAGCTCGTCAGTTTGATCGGACCACACAGGCCAGCCTTCTCTCCCCAAGTGCATCAATGAGCCTTGGTCGCTGGTTCACCACTGTTCCTTCCTTGGACCACTTTTGATAGATACTGACCACTGCAGACCGGGAACAGCCCACAAGAGCTGCAGTTTTGGAGGTGCTCTGACCCAGTCGTCTAGCCATCACAATTTGTCCCTTGTCAAACTCGCTCAAATCCTTACGCTTGCCCATTTTTCCTGCTTCTAACACATCAACTTTGAGGACAAAATGTTCACATGCTGCCTAATTTATCCCACCCATTAACAGGTGCTGTGATGAAGAGATAATCAGTTTTATTAACTTTCATAATATTATGCCTGATTAGTGTATATGGTACTATAACGATATTGGCTGGTTTTAGAGATTTATTGGTACACTTTAGTGTTGGATATCTACTTGTGCATGCTTTTCCCGTATTTCATCTAACGCTCACTTAATCTTAACAAATACTTTAATTACACTTCATTGTTATCTTTAACTAATCTCAAAATGAATGCTGAATAAATTCACTTGTACTGTGGCATTTAAAAAGATTGATTTTAGTTTTTAGTGTTTTTTTATTTAGACAAAATAGGATAGAATTTGACTAATGATGCCACTGATGTTTATAGGCCTATAAGCCTTTTAGTTTTTCATGTGAATGTGACTTTTACTCTGCTTACCTCTTCTTGAGTAGCCTGAGGGTGAAAGACTTTATCCAGCTCAAAGTTTTTGCCCTTTCCCTTGCTTAAGACTGTGAGTGCAGATTCATTATTGGGGTCTGTTGTCACAACTACCGCTTGGCCTTCCTCATGTTGATCTTCCTTCAGTACTGGCTTTACACGGCACAGCACACGGATATTACCTGGTGAAATAAAAAAAATATATACATTTTTTTAATATTTTGCTTGAGTCTTATGGACAGAAATGGTACAAATGGTCATAAATGCCAACCTTTAAGCTCAACCAGTTGCTCGTGGTACTTCCTGCGGAGCGCTACCTCCTTTCTGTATTTTTCCAAAAGGTCTTTGTTGGCCTCTGACATCTCATTTATAGCTGCCATTATCTAGGGAATAATGTTGTAATATTAGAAAACTATTAAAGGGTTAGTTCACCCAAAAATGAAAATTCTGTCATTAATTACTCACCCTCATGTCGTTGGACACCCGTAAGACCTCCGTTCATATTCGGAACACAAATGAAGATATTTTAGTTGAAAGCTGATGGCTGAGAAAGGCTTCACACAGGCCTCCATTGGCATTCAGTACATTGACACTTCCAAGATCCATGAAAGGCACTTAAAACGTTGTTACAAAGTCTATCTCACCACAGTGGCTCTACAATAATCATACAATGCGACGACAATAGTTTTTGTGCGCAAAAAAAAATCAAAATAACACCTTTATCCAACTTGTTCTCGACTTCCGTGTATGCCTCCACGACGCATGCGCGAGAATATGACGCAGATCCGGCGTTCGGACATATGACCCAGAAGCGATTTGTTTACGAGCAGAGGAAGACGCGCGTGTCTAAGCTGTTGGATTCTACATTGATCGTGCTTTAGGTCTCGGCGTAGTGCTCAAAATGGAGCTTAAGTGTGTATTTCATCGACACCGGCGCTACGTCATATTCTCGCGCATGCGTCGTGGAGGCGCACACG
This sequence comes from Gobio gobio, assembly GCF_949357685.1. NCBI lineage: Eukaryota > Metazoa > Chordata > Actinopteri > Cypriniformes > Gobionidae > Gobio > Gobio gobio. Next base: position 21,610,904 of record NC_137108.1, on the reverse strand, counting down.
GAAGACAAGAACAAGTTGGATAAAGGTGTTATTTTGATTTTTTTTTGCGCACAAAAACTATTGTCGTCGCATTGTATGATTATTGTAGAGCCACTGTGGTGAGATAGACTTTGTAACGACGTTTTAAGTGCCTTTCATGGATCTTGGAAGTGTCAATGTACTGAATGCCAATGGAGGCCTGTGTGAAGCCTTTCTCAGCCATCAGCTTTCAACTAAAATATCTTCATTTGTGTTCCGAATATGAACGGAGGTCTTACGGGTGTCCAACGACATGAGGGTGAGTAATTAATGACAGAATTTTCATTTTTGGGTGAACTAACCCTTTAAACAACAAATAAAATGATATATGACTATATCAATGACTATATAAAACTCTTAGATTATAGAAGATTTGTGCAGCAGTAGATATTTGCTTGCCTGTTTCTTGGCTTCTTTGATCGCTGTTCCATAGAAGTCAGAAAAGTTGCGGACCTGACTGCGCAGGCTGGCATAGTCGGTCTTCATGGAGCGTAACGTGGAAGGGAGAGCACTCAGGCGTTTCTGGAGGGCTGGAAATTACACATAGATATGCACTGAGCCATACGCATTGCTGCACATTTAACAATGTCAACAACAGGGCCACTCGTGAGCACAATCCTAAACCATAAGTCTTGTGGACTTCTCAAGTCTAGCGAAGACTATAGATCAGGGATGGCAATGTCGGTCCAACCCAGATAAAAAAACTCACCTGCCTGTAGCAGAGATGGTCTCATTTTTGGGAGATACGAGGGAGATCCGAGCCTTGGCGTCACTGAATATTGTTCGGAGTTGTGCGCCAGTCAGTCGCTGTTTGCGGATATCATAGAAATGAACGAGAAGTGCCGTAAACTGAATCCTACCTGTCGCGCAATTGTCCATGACTTCTTATAAAACAGCATTTTTTTATGGTGTAAACTCTAAAAATAGATCAATCCAAAACGAATGTTTAAGAGCAAACATGTTGAAGATAAGCCGATGGGCTGTCGATTCATTTAATTAAATGATAAGATATTTCCTCATAAAAAGCAGTTTATTCAGCGTAATAAAGCCTCTCCTCCATTGGCATCCATAAAAAAAACAGCCTCTTGTCTCCTTCCCTGCGTACCGCAGCATTAGCATGCATTGCACTTTTTCGGCTAAGGTCGCAGGCTTTCCTTCAAGTGGCTTTGGCCTTATGTCCAATACACATTGTACGATTTTGGGTTGTCCCAGAGGAAAGATGACCAATCGTGGCGATTTCTGGTCATGGCTCCTAAACGATGGTCCTACGTCGTACAGTGAGAGAGGTTTAAAGACGGCCGCTGTCCAAAAGATAGCCTGTGATCATTTTCTGACAGTTTCAGAAATTTAGCGTGATCATCTCACAGTGTGTTTGCTGCTACAACCTACTTCTACTGACTAGCCAATAAAAAGGCAACATGAAATGGCATATTGACCAATGCAGCATGGCTTTTCCCCAGCCATCTATCATTAAACTATTCATTAAAAAACACAGTTGCCAAAGTGTGATTAATCTTGCTCTATTTGTTTACCACTAGTGCATGCAGATGACGTTTTATTCTTCTATACTAACTTAGCCTATGATTCAATAGGTCTCATCATTTTTACAGTCTACATACATTTCGTACCCGAGTTTATTAGATCCATGTCGTACAGTGTGATTTGTCATGATCGTATAGGATTACCGAAATGCCCATCCCTGCTATAGACAATATCAAGTGCGCCATTCAAGACGAGGAAGATAATATAGGGACCAGAAAACATGAAATCACCAAAACAATTTTTAAAGAACAGGCATGAACCATCTATCAATATTTGTAGTGTATATAATGTATACAGTAAACTCACTTATAAACTGATCCTGCAGGCTCTGGAGATGCTCCTCAGAGCAGTTGGCTGCCGCTTTTACAGCTGCCTCTTTCTTTTCCTCAAGATGTCCAATCTCCTTCAGCAGCTCCTCCCTCAGGGTCCCAATCTCCCTCTCATATGCAGCAATCTGTGGAGCCATTATTTTTTAGAAGAGCAGAGGTTTTCTACAGTTGTGTTCTGACTGTATAATTCATGAGTTTTGTATCTGAGATCCCAGCAGCAGAGGCTGTTGAGATCTTTAGCTTCAAGTTATGTACAATCATAAAAACAAATGGATAAAGCTTAGAAACCTTATGTTGCAAATTGCAGCTGACTTCATCAGAATGTCTGATGTTCTCCTCCAACTGTCGGCATCGATCTCTCTGGTTGCCTAGCTTCGCAGAAAGCTGTTCATTCTGCTGTCTGGCTTCAGATAGTTGACGTAGAGTTGAAGGTGACTCCACCGCCACGGTTTGGGTAACATACTAGAAGACAGGGACAAAAAGATGATTTATTACTTGATAGAGAGTATGTGATAGTACAAAATACTATACCCGAGTGCAAGACAAATTATCAATATTTTTGGTCCGTTTTTTCGAAATACAATATTTAGGGGCCAAGCACCGAAGGTGCGGAGACACCTATAGAAACCGCTCGATTTCTTATTAACCGAATAAGAACCGACATTTTTAATTAACCGTAAAACCTACTTTTGCGAACTCCTCCTAGGCCGTTGCTCCAATTTTCACAAATATTTAACCAGGTAATCTCCAGACCATGCTGACAAAAAGTTATGGAATTCAAGTTCAAAAACACTCAAATACATTTAACGTAGCGGTTGCGAAAATACACTTAAGGCTATATCTCTGCAACTCTTTATCGTATTCAAACCACACTTGGTACATGTCATCACAAGCATGACCTGAGGCAAACTGCAGCGTTTCGGCACAGCGCCACCTACTGGTCCGGAGATTTAAAAAATGGCTATTTTTGCTTATAACTTCTGAACCGTCAGTCCAAAAATCATAAAAGTGGTCTCGTTAGATTTAGGACAGCATGCCGAGTCGACCAATATCCAATTTTAGCATATCGGCCATTTTGTATTATGTGCTAAAATGCTGTATTTTAGGAACGCATTAACGGATTGTCACGAAACTCTGTATGGGTCATCAGCACGAGTCCCTGAAGGAGCCTGAGAAGTTTTGAAACAGCGCCACCTAGTGGAGATTGTTTTCAAACGCTTATAACTTTGGGTGTGGTTGACTTATTTTCATGGGAGTAACGTTTTTGGTCTCCTGAATCCTTGCCGAGTCCAACGATACTAGACTTACCAGGTTTCGGCCTTTGGTTTGTGCAGCGTGGCAATTTAGCGTTTATAAAACGTTAGCTGATATCTTCAAAACCGCTAGTCCGATCGAGACGAAACCACCATCAGAAGTTCGTAAACATAGGTCGATAGCTAATTACTCATGCCCAAATGTCAAAATATTGATATTAAGGGGTAGTAAAATCCAATCAAAGTCAGGTGTCAGTCATTTTTTACGTGTTTTTTCATATAAATGTCTATAACTCCAAAACGAAACAAGATATTTTCACCAAAATTGACACATATGTATGACACATAAAAAAAACTGTAGGATTGTGCCTCTTGGTGGCGCTATAATTAAACAAAATATGATATTGCCTCTATACAACTCAATGTTTTAATGTGGGGTCTTAACATTTTTGCTTCAAATGTCTTAACTCATTTTTTCAGTTGATCTGCTGCTAGCTTCCTTGTTAGCTTCTGTTGAGCTTGGCCCCGGTATTGCTGCTTGCAGCTATATTTCTATTTTTGTGTGTGTGTGTGTGTGTGTGTGTGTGTGTGTGTGTGTGTGTGTGTGTGTGTGTGTGTGTGTGTGTGTGTGTGTGTGTGTGTGTGTGTGTGTGTGTGTGTGTGTGTGTGTGTGTGTGTGTGTGTGTGTGTGTGTGTGTGTGAATGTGCATCTGTTAAAAATCCATTTGATCAATTTTGTTGTGGCTTTTTTAAGGTTTTCAGTTCATATTCTTACTTTAACCACAGGCTCCTTGTTGCGTTCTTTGTCTAGTTCAAGCTGCAGCTCTCTCACGCTCTCCTCTCGTCTCCTGAGCTCTTCTGCCTTCCTCCATTCGCTCTGTTCCTTCTGGTGCTCCAGACGTGACAACTGCTCTGCCCGCTGCTGCATTGAACTTTCCAGCTGCAGAACACGACTGCGCAAGTTCTCATTTTCCTACAGGAGTACAATAGTATACTTATAATTCATACAACCGGTGCATATGCACATAATGATGTCCAAGATATGTCCATATATAACCTCGCCTCATGGGCTGCATTTTGTATTTTATTTCAAATAGGAAGTAATAATAGAAAGAAATGCATACTTTTGTAGAGACACTTTGTTATTCCATTCGTTACACTGTAAAGAAAGCAACTACATATTTTCCAGTTACAGGACCTTTTGAATCACAAAAACTAGGAAATGTGGATTAGAAGTTGTCTGAACACTGAATTTCAAATTGAACAATACTGCTGAAAAGTTATGGTTTTGTGAGTTCCCAGCACGCAACTGAATGCTTTTTCAAGCGCCCCCATACTTGAAAAATCGTGGAAAACTACTTTTAAAACAGGAAATGACGGAATATTTACGTACATTTTTACAGCGGGTCTATTCGCACAGGATTAGTATTACCTGAGGTACACCTTTTTACAGAAGGTAAAAGTCACCGTAATATTTACTGACATTGACCGTAATTGATTACTGACATGGCACATTTGGACAGGACTAAAATCACTGAGAAGCTCTGGTAATAATTACTTTATCCCGTCCGAATAGGGCTATAGTAATGACGAGGACAGACAGTGAACGGAAAGAAACACAGGGGCTGAATCCAAAATCGCCCCCTATACCCTCAAATAGGACATTATTTGAAGGGACAGCCATTTGTAGTGGTGTCCGAAACCATATTGGATGTTATTGAGTGCACCCATTCAATCCCACATTGCACTGCAATAACGAGTCTTCACACACTCGTTTTCATTCATTCCTTCAAGTGAACTGTATTAGTGGACAAACGTAGGGAATAGGGAATGAGGGTTTAGGGGGCAATTTCGGATTCAGCCAGGGTTTAAATACACAGCAAACAGAGGGAGATACTAACTATATAATTGACAAGACACACCTGAACAGAACTAACTCTATCAGTAACCATAGAAACAAACAGGGAGAGAATGGAGAACTGAACTAATGAACCAACTGACAATAAAAACTAGAACTGAAATACAAACATGAATTTAAACACTCAACACGTGACAATCAGATTGTTTCTAAGACCATTATTTTTCTGCTTATATGTGGTTTCAGTTGGTTTAAAAATTTTATCATAAATTTAGGGGGGAAAAAGTAACTTGCAGAAAAATCTAGATTTTTGCAGATTTATCAAATATGTGCGTGCCCATGGTTAGTGAATTAGAGCTATGTCTATGTAACAGTGGTGAGGCGTACTGAAAATGTCACAAGGGAGAGAGTAAAGACACCAGTCAGGAATGTCATAGGAGTTTTGATGTCTGTCAAGGATTTACTGTATACCCACGCATGAAAAGACAGTCTCACCTTGATGAGCACAGAGCTGGACTGGGATGGGATGACTGACAGCTGCTGCAGAAGACCCTGAGTCACTGTGAGGCTGTGTTTCAAACTCTCATTCTCTGCTGATAAGCAAAGCACTCGTTTTTCAGAGTCTGTTACTCCCTGGTGAAAGAAAAAACACAGAAAAAAAAAGTCACAGCTGACCTGGAAAAAAGTGTCTGATAGAACAGCCTAGATACGCTCTTGCTCATGAATCATTTTGAGACTTTGTGGCCTGGTTTTAATGTGCTCACTTTCAAATGCAGAGCACTGGAACATATTCTTCCAAAAGCTTACCGATGTGACTCTGAGTTTGGACAGCTCCTCTTCTCTTTCCTCAATACAGCTCTTCAGCTCATCAATCTACAGGGAGAAAATCAATTCTGTCAGCTTAGCAAGTCTGAACAGATAAAAATGAGCGAAGAGGATGGATGAAACTGAATTAACTGATGGAGAGGTAGCTGAGTGGATGAAATATGCAGACTGATATATTATGGTCTGGGTAAAGGTAAAAAAAAGAGATGGTTTCAGCATCACTGGTGAGGTACAGAGAGAGTGGAGGAGATTGATTGTATGAATAAATGTGCTTGGTTGAATGAGCGTATGAATGCATATAACGAGTGACTGAAAGAGTAATGCTCAGCACCTGCTGTTGGAAGGCCTGTACTTTAGTGTGGCGATCTTGTTCTCTCTGCTCAAGCTGTGAATGAAGTGATCGCAGCTCTCCTCTCAGTTGACTCTTCTCTCCCTGCAGCCCGCAAAGAGATTGAACCAACTTATGCAGGCCAACCGGAGATGCTGCAGGAAGCATGTACTCACCTGAACACAAATACACACATGGCATGACCGTTTAGAATGGAATTTCAAAAGAAGCTCATTGATGGACCCCATTGGCTTCCATTGTATGGAAAAAAATACTATGAAAGTCAATGGTGCCCCACAATTGTTTGGTTACAAACATTCTTCAAAATCATCATCATCATCTGTGTTCAGCAGAATTTTTATTTTATTTATACAAGTTTGGAACAACTTGAGGGTGAGTAAATGATGACAGAATTTTCATTTTTGGGTGAACCTTTAATTATCACTGAGAAGAACACTTGTCCACACTTTTGTTATGTCTAAAGTGCTTTATAAACATGTATTTTATGTAGATCATCCAGTATCCTTTTTTCTCCTAGACACCAAATGTATTATTAGAGACTTTCTTTAGAACATTCTGTTCATTTTGCAAACACTTCATCCTCTGTGGTTCCCTTAAAATATGGTCTTCCTTAAGGATCTATTCTGGGTCCTACGTTGTTTTCATTGAATAAGTGCCCACTGGGATTCATCTGTCATCGCTATTACACATCTTACACTACACACACATTTATATTTAACACTTAAAGCTGGAAATGAGCAGTCTTTGAAGTCCCTGTTGGTCTGTTTGATTGAGGTCAAAGTCGGGCTGTCTTATAATTTTCTTTAGATTAAAGGTGGGGTAGGTAAGTCTGATCTAAAACACTTTTGTCCAAATTTGTTTAAACTGTCTTTATATGTCAATACATAATTAAAATTTAAGTACTCTGAAAAAGAGAGTATAAAAATCGAGTGACTCTAGACTTTTTAATCTGCAATAAACACCGCACCGTGACTGTCACTCTCTCTCGCTACCATGGCTACCGCCGCTTTTGCTACAGGATCTTCCCACATGCGCCCGCTCCAGTGTTGCCAAGTCGGGCTACTTCAAAAACTGTTGCCGCGGGCTGTTTTTCATATCCGCGGGTTGAAGCGACCCCAATTATGTGATGTTTTGCCCCGGGATTTGCAAATTTTAGCAGGCAGCCCTACCAAAAAGACACATATTTTACCACCCAAACGCGATTTTTTACCGGAGAAACACGATCGGGCTTGTTTTGGGCTAGTTTTGAGTAGCAATTGGGCGGATTTTGTTGTGAAAACCTGGCAACCCTGCCGCACCCGTTTGAGTTCAAGAGGCTGTATTTCTGCTGGACAGGTAATCTTTCATTTTGATTATAAATTTTTTTGGTTAATGTTTTCATGAAGCATGTCTCACTAGCACACGTAGCTGCCTAATATAGCTAACATAACATTACTTAGCATAAAGTTACAATGTTATACACTTAGCGAGCCATTAGTAGAGATGATAAATACTCAATATGCTTAGCTCAAGTTGATCGCTGTCGTGTTGAATTTCACAAAATGTAACTTTAGATAACAAAATGCATGTGTAAAAGCTAGTACACCACATCCAGGAACTTTTTTTAGAACTAAGTTAGCTTTAGCTACTACCCTCTGTCTAAACTCTTCTACCATGTTCACTGGGAACTTTACCTGCACGTTTATTTCGGCCCTTGGTTTGTTTTTATATACTCTACCAATGTTTACATCTTGTATCTGTGTGTGTCATAGACAGTGTTGTGTGTGTATTTTAAACTTTACCAGTATCGTTATTCTAGCTTGAAAGTGAGTACTAAAAGACATCTTATTTGTTTATATTCATAATGATAAACTTATTTGTTTATATTCATAATGATAAAGCGCCTCCAGCTCCGCTCGCCTCAGGTAAATAATGCGTCTTTCAGCTGAGCTGATCGCGGTCAGTAGCGCGTTCATGTGTTTTGGGGGTGTGGCTTTGGAAAGAGCCCAGAAGGGAGAAGGTGGAGTGAATGGAAATAATGAGCTGTCTTTAAAACAGTCGTGAGAGGTCTACAGGCACTCAATTTTCATACTTTCTTTTTCTGAGTACTTACATTTTAATTATGTATTGATATATAAAGAAAGTTTAAACAAATTTGGAAAAAAAGTTTTTTAACCAAATCCTACCTACCCTACCTTTAATGAAAAAAATCTGTAGTAGTTCTCTTTCAATACGGTTCACTCGCATTGCATCAGTAGCTGAAAAACTTTTTCTCTGAATACTGAAGCCTCAATCAAATAAAAAACAAACACCCTCACAAAAAGAGCATTCCTCCTCATTATCCCATGGCAAGCTTCAGTTGCCCGCCACAGTGCAGCGAGCTGCTTGTGACTTTTTGGAAATAATCAAATGAGGCTACTCATTCCAGTTCGCCAGTCCTGCTAGCAAAGGGAGCTGTGGAGAAAGTTCCCACAGCCCACAGTGAGTCAGGCTTTTACAGCCACTACTTCCTCTTCCTAAAGAAGGATGGCGGCCTCAGGCCCATCCTCGATTTGAGATGTCTGAACCCCGCCCTGATAAGACGGCCGTTCAGAATGTTAACTTTAAAACAAACCCTCTCACGGATTTGCCCTGGGGATTGTTTTTTATAAGTGGATCTGAAGGATGCTTATTTTCATATCCAGATAGCCCCTCATCACATACCATTCTTAAGATTTGCATTCTAAGGAGTGACTTATCAATATACAGTCCTACCATTCGGAATGTCCCTAGCTCCATGCACTTTTACGAAATGTGTGGATGCAGCCCTCTCCCCTGAGACAGATGGGAGTACGCATCCTGAACTATCTGCCAATTGGTTGCTCTTAGCCTAATCAAAGAAGGAACTAGGACTCTTTGCTCCTCAGCTACTTGAGAAAGTCTGGAGTTTAGGATCAATCTAAGTAAAAGCTCACTGTCCCCCAGCCAACATATCTAGTTCCTAGGGCAGTCTTTGACTCAGACCAAATGCGGGCCTGGATATCGTTGGAGTGCTCTCTGAAAATTCAGAGGCTAGAGGCGTCATTCACAATCAGGGACATTCTTCCCTTGAAAATGTTTCAGAAGCTACTGGGCCTCATAACAGCAGCCTCCTCAGTAATTCCTTTTGGGTCTGTTACATATGCAGCCACTACAACACTTGTTGAAGGCGCATGTCCTACCTCGAGCATTGGGCCTTATTCTCAGGGTGACCCACAGTTTTACCAAATCCCTGGTCCCCTGGAAATGACCCCATCTGTATTAGTTGTGGGTAGAATTGGGCTCAGTATCCAGAAGGAAAGTAGTCATGACGGATGCCTCCAAGACAGGTTGGGGCGCCTTATGCGACGACAGGACAACCTTCTGCTCCTGGACAGAACCGATAACTAACTGGCACATCAACTGCCAGGAAATGATGGCAGTACTTCTGGCCTTAAAGAAGTTCCAGTCAGAACTCAGGGTTCACCATGTCCTGGCCCGATCAGACAGCATGACAGTGGTAGCCTATATAAATCACAAAGGGGGTCTCAGGTCTTATCCGCTAAACAAGTTGGTGTGCCGCCTCCATCTCCAAGCAGAAATGCTCTCCCGGAAAGGACAATCCCTAGGTTCGCTTGATCTGGAGCATTTTCAGGCAAGCAGAGGTGGACCTTTTTGCATCAACTCCCACTGCCCGATGTTCTTCTTAAAGGAAAAAGACACATTAGCCCACAGATGGCTTCTGCTCCCTCAGGTCATCAGCCAAATCAGGGAGGACAGATGCTCGGTCTTACTTGTGGCACCACGCTGGTAGAAACAGCCTTGGTTCCCGGGGATGTTCAGCTGCTATCAGCACTATCAGCAGCCCCATGGCCAATTCCGTTGAGGAGGGGCCTCCTTTACCAAGCAGGAGGGACAGTTTTGGCCTCGAGTGGGGGCTACCAGTTACGAAACAGAGACTAACTGGATGGTGGATGCCATAGCTCTGGCTTATAAGTCCTTGGGCTTGCAGTGTCCTATAGGGGTGAGGGCCCACTCCGCTAGGCGAATGGCCTCTTCTTGGGCTTAGTCTACCGGAGTTTCCATTGCGAACATCTGTGCGGTGGCCTGCTGGTCCTCACCATCCACCTTTGCCAGGTTTTTCAATTTGGACTTCCCTGCTTTTCAGGCACAGATATTGTCTGCTTAACCAGTCCCTAACCTCTGGGTCTTTTTGGGCAGGATCATGCCCCATGATATCCCAAAATGTGCGTAAAAACAGGTGGATGGAAAGAGCTATTGGCTATTTGTTTGTAGGCATGTTTTTTTTTTATATATATATATGTTCTTTATCTTTTTATTCTTTACTCTTTATACACTCTTCTTCTTAAACAATTGTGAAGCACTTTGGGCAACAGCATTGAAAGAGTTGAAAGAGAGGCAATATCAACAAGCTCATAAACTGTGCTCAAAGTTCAAGATTTTAAGAAAACTTCAAACATTTCTCATCTGATTTTTTTGCTATTCACATTCATTTTATAGTTGTTCAGGTGTGTCTTATGTCATTAGTCCTTAGTATATATATTCATCATGTTCCCATTGTCTCTCGTCTGGCTTTGTTCGTGTAACCTCTTTTTGGTGAGTGTCATGTCATGCTAAGTCAAGTCTTTGTTTAGTTTGAGTTGGATTACGTTTGGTAAATAAAGCTGCACATGGGTTTGTTAAACTCACCTCTTCAGAGTGGATTTATTACAATACTGCTATACTCTTACTTTATTTCATCATTGCTTCATCTGTTGCAATTTATGTTTCTTATAAGAAATGTTAGGAACATAACTGAAAACTCTATTAGGCAACCTCTGAGCCATACAACTTCTCTCCGGATTAGTGTAAGACTCAAGACCCAAGTTTTGAACTCAAAGACTTGTGCAACGTGCCTGGCAGCCTAACTGCTCTGCAACATTTCATTTAGATTCCCGCCATTTATTATTGATATGCCGAGTCAGAGTTGCTGTCTTTTCCTGTGCTGTACAGTAATTACTGAGGCAGGTGGTGTCAGATGTGCGCTGTTAGTCTCGGGAGGAGCAAGTGGATTGGTGGGAAGGATGAATGGAGACACACAGGGATGTGGCACACACCACAAACGTGATGTGGAACAAACGGGATGGTGGGACCAATGTAGGCACAATATGGGTATGAGCTATGGGCTAATTCAAATATGGGCTGACATGGAACCCATGTAACTCGAGCCCAAATTGGCTCCACCATTAAATGCTGGCTGGGATATTTGATTCTGAATGATTTTGTTTGTAGTCAATATTTCAGTACAATGAACACTAAACTGTAAAATTGACCGATACTCCTTGAAACCAATTTCCTAGCTGTGCTTTTTTCATAATTCTCACATAAAATAAAACTCAAATCATAAGAGCATGGTCTACTGTTTAATCATTTTATGCTTTGTTGTTTAAAGGTGAATTTCTTCTCCACTGTACACTGAATTTATATAGTATCTTGCAGCAGTGCACGTGAAGTTTAGCTGTGTTTGTAAGTGCACTTGCATTTGTAAGAGAAGCAGCTCTCACAATGTTTTATTCATCTCTGTGAGCCACAGAGAAACGTGCCCAAAGTGCTGTAGATGTACCAGCCGTGCAAATGGGTATTTTTGCTACATACTAATAAAAGATAAGAGCAACAAACACATGTATTCCCATGTCAAGTAGCCATCTGATTAACATGATTCATACTGTATATATATTTCATGATGTGGCTAATGGATCAATTGAAAATGTCTACAGACATGTGGGTGTCATGACAAAAGGTTTTGCTTGTAGATAGCTACAAATTATATAAGTATCCAAATATCCATTTGATGGAAATACATTTTTCTGCAAACAACATTTAAATTATTTTTTACATTTATTTCATTATATAATAGTAGACATTTTAACAATGCCCAGTTGTTGTTGTTTTTTTTAGAGGGATGTTTAAATTTTCTCTGAATATGCAAGAGAGGAAGATGAATGGATAGTTTTCGCCAGGTAGTACAGACCTTTTTCAAACACCTCTGGGCATAATATAGCTCATTATATCAAGAGTCATGTGCATGTGCACTACAAAGCCAAGTACATCTGACATTGAATTAGTGCAAGAGACAAGCATTTTAAACACACGCAACAACATTTAACAGTGAATCTGGTTGACAGCAAAGCTGTTGTAACAGTTGGCAGAGGAACACCTGGTGATGTCTGAGGAGAAACAGACCGCCAGAGCGTCCAGATGCCCTACAGTATATCTCTGAGGTCACTGCCAGGTGCGGCCTCTAAAACGTCAATCTGCTATTTTTGGCACTTTCTCATTTAATTAAAGTACAATTTTAAGCTGTCCACGTGATGTGAACAGGTCATTATCTCTTCCCTCATTGACGTCAAACTACAAAATTCAGAATCCAAAAACAAACAATGACATCACCTGGGGCCAGATTCACAAAATATTCTACCTTAAAATGCCCAATTTATGCTATTTTTAAAAGGATCCTAATTTTGTTTTTGTGGCCTCCTACAATAGGTTTACATACATCCAAGACCAAAAACACCTTAGTTTTCTCATAATATACATTGACCAGTCTCTCTAAACCCCTCCTTTCCAAGAGCATACTCTGCTCTGATTGGTCAAATGGCCTAGGCTGTTCTGATTGGTCTACTGCGCATGTCGGAAAACCATCTGAAAGCCATCTGAATATCTGAATTTCAGCTCTGGAGGATTCCTCAGCAACCTAAAACCATCGCTTAAGAATATTTCGTAAGAATCTTGTTCTAAAGACAAAATCTAAGAAATTGAATTGAATGAAAAGATTGTTCTAAACAAAAAAAAAAACAAATATTTCTTGGTTATTCAAACATTAATAAAACATTCAGTTTTATCATTCCTCAAACATTATTAAATACCAGATACATTTTAACAGACATTCTATTGATGTTAATGAAAGAACATTTGCTAATAACTTTGAGAAAACCTTACCAGAACGCTAGTTCAAGTCCAGAGAACGCTAAAATAAAATGTAAACTCTATTGACAGCTTCTGTATCATGCTATATAAAATGTGAATTTTTGAATTAAAGGCTGACTCTTTCAAACAGACCACACAGCACATCCTGATTTTGCAGAGTTAGATGCGTTTCTGGGTTAACATATTTTGTTGCTCCTGGAACATCATTCCTGTCTAAAAATTTGGTCCTAACCATATCTGTAGCCCTAAACCCAACCCTACCCATAACTAATCCCTAAAATTAGAGGGAATTGATAGTGTAAATTGCACTGATGTAGAAGCACCAACCCTGATTGTATTGCCTAAACTTGACATAAACTGTAAACTTGTCTCTCATATCTGATTGGTTGAATGGAATATTGTTTCAGGTTCTGTGTAACGCATAAGGCATCCCCCCAAAAAATCAATGTCAATGTACATAAAGAGAGAGGCATCTAATATTAAACTCAGTATCCACAGCTAAAATCTTCACTGTTATTTATTTAGGTTCAAAAGGTCTCACCCTCATTTTCAGGTGATGGGCTCTGCTGCTGAGCGATCACTTCCTCCAGGCTGTTAATCACACTGTTCTTGTCTCTGAGACGCTGGCGGTAGGACACACGCAGGGCCTTCATTTTCCGCCGGTGCTGGGCGCGGTGTCTGCGTAGCTGCAGACGGTACTGATCGGCCTGCTGTTGTAGCTGTTGCAGGTGGGAATATTGCTCCAGGAAGCTCAGGAGATGCGTCATCACAGACAGCAATGGAGACTCTGTCACCTGGAAAATACACATTTAATATTTTACTCAACTTTTAAAAAATAAATGTGCACTTATAAACTGTTTTTACATGCTGAATTACATTTCTACACTCTTTCAGTCAATGTGACTGGTGCTTCCACGAACAACATTTGTGCCACAGTGTTGTGTTTAAAACAAAAGCTGAAATAAAATGAATAAAATCTCTAAAGATATATATAAAAACTAAAACTATTAAAAATGACAAAACACAATAAAAATACCTTTCACTTAAATTAAAATGAAGACAGAAAATAAAAAGTTAAACTAATTCAAATTATTAAAGGGGTGGGTGATTATGATTTCACTTTTTAACTTTAGTTATGTGTAATGTTGCAAAGTTACAACGCTCAAAGTTCAAAGCAAAGGGAGATATTTTCTTTTTAAGTCGTTTTTTAAGGACAACAAAAATGTTCCTGGTAGGAACTACAACACATTTTTTCACGGGTTAGTGACATCACTAACCCTGAAATTTACATAAACCCTGCCCCCGAGAGAAGAGGAAGAGTTGTTGTAGTAGAGCACATTTAGGAGTCTGCTCAAGCTGTCACATCCGTCTTTTCACATTTATCGCAATACAGTACGTAACACAAATGCAATAGCATGTCATAAAAGCAAGATGACAACATAAGTTATAACCGTAATTAAACTAAACTATTCATAGTTTTCAGTCACGTGACTGCGGAGCCTTGAAGGGCAAAACCGCCATAGAACTCCATAGAACTGCAGCACAAGCCTGTCAATTTTCTATCTTTAAACAAAAATATGTGAACAAGATGCACGTTTTGGGCACGTATGATCCATATACAGCACCTGCTGCAGTAATTCAGTCACTAAAAAAGCAGGGCGTTTTTAAAACGCTTAGTGTAAAAAAAACACTATAGGGTGAGTTGCACCAATAAGGATTAAATTAAGCAAAGTTTAACGCTAATCGAGGATTTGTTGATCTGGGTTTTATTTTAAATCGAGTTGTTGCACCACTTTTAAACATTTTAAACACAGATTAATTACGCAGTAAAACCATTAGAATTATAGAGCTGATTTACTAAATTTACTAAAACAGTGATATTAAAAGATAAAATTCCAGTTACATCTTTTTGATGATGCATAATATATACAGGCGAGAAGATGAGCCAAGAATATGAACTTCTTTATAATGTGTTTTGATGGGAAAATCACTTAACGAGAAATGTGTTGCATTAATATTCTGTGTTCATCTGCTTTCCTGTACAAAGTATGCATCATCAATAAGGTGTATATTGAATTTGGTATTTTAATATCACTGTCTTACTGCATTAATACTGACTACAAACCTGGTAAAAATAACTGGCGGCAATGGAGGAAAGCCTTGTTTTGCCCTCCAGATGGGCGCTCCTATAAGCGTGTGACGTCATTTGAAAACTATGAATACCTGTTCCATCTTCATGCAACATATATTCTCTGGCTCTGAGGGCAAAACGGTGCGTTTTTGCCCGTCCTCAAAAAAGTGACAGTTTTAACATGCTATAAAAATTTATCTGTGGGGTATTTTGAGCTAACACTTCACACACACACTCTGGGGACACCAGAGACTTATTTTACATCTTGTAAAAGGGGGCATAATAGGACCCCTTTAATAAAAACTATGATAGTATCCCAATTACACTAAAATATTATATTTATTATAATATAATGTATTATAAAATGTATGTATATAAAATAGGGCTGTCAAAAGATTAATCGCGATTAATCGCATCCAAAATAAAAGTTTGTGTTTACATAATATATGTGTGTGTACTCTGTTAATTATTATTTATATAAAAATACACACACAAGCATGTATATATTTAAGAAAAAAATATTATTTTTATATATAAAACATTTATATTTATATATATTATAGATTATATAAATGTATATACAGTATATACATGCAAATATTTCTTAAATATATACATGAATGTGTGTGTATTTATATATAAATAATAATTAACAGAGTACACACACATAAATTATGTAAGCACAAACTTTTATTTTGGATGCGATTAATCGCGATTAATCTTTTGACAGCCCTAATATAAAAATAACAGTGCTTGGTGATTAAGGACACCAAATAAGGACAGAATGAACAGAAATATTGATTTTTTTCACTAATGAAAATGAGGCTGTACAGTACAGTACGTTCAACGTTCCAATCATCCAATCAGCTTTGAGGGACAATTTTACAGTTTATGTCAAGTTTAAGCTTACAACCAGAGTTTGGTGATTCTACATCGGTATTATTCATCTAGAATGTCCCTCTGATTTTAGGGATAACTTACATGTAGGCTTAGGTTTAGGAGTAGGGATATGGTTATGATAAAATTTTCGGACAGGAATGTTGTTTCAGGATCAACAAAATTTCAGGACATACCATACTGTAGAGCTACGGGTCCGTTGAAATACTACCACCAAATCACCACCACCATGAAACATGGCAAATGTGAATGTAGTTTGAAGGTCTTCACCTTTTCACTAGGTTCTGTTGGAGAATTAGTGGCTCTTCTCTTTTCCGTCTCTTGCTTGAAAGACAGGAAAGCTGTTAATGGTGTTTTGGCAGGTAATCCATGTCCTTCATCAAAATCATCATCTGCATCACTGAGAGACGTCCCATCACTATCACTGCTGCTGCCTGCAATTTAATAGGCGACTGTGGTTAAATGCTGATTATGTGGAGCAGCACTTCGTTGTATTTAGAGCACCATGCAACAAAACATTCTTACTTGAATCACTCAGTCTTGCACAGCCTCTTTTGCCCAACCTGGGGGTGTGACTACCCTTCCCCTTGCTCTCTGTTTCCATGGAAACATGGCCAGGCTCCTGTCAGTTACAGAGGAAGACGAATGTGATCATTGGAAGGTGGTAAAGCCACCACAGAGGACGATACGTGACTGTGCATGCGTGCATAATCGAATTATCACCTGAATGAAATTACCTCTAGATTCTATATAATATTATATATTCAATATTATATTATAAACATTTTAAATGTATTTTATAAACTTATTTTTTTTATTTTAAAGCTATTTTTCAAATCACTCCTTTTTTCTTGTTTGCATATATTGTATGCAGACAATAGGAAATGCATGTATTAGCATGTCTATTGGCGTGCGTCCACTGCGGCCACAAATACCTCCGGGGATTCTCCATACGCCCCCTCGAGCGCTGCCACCTCCTCCTTTTTGAAGACGGTGTAGAAGATGTACACCAGCAAAGAATAGAAGGCATACATGGTTCCTGATGTGCGGAGGTTACAACGACACTGGCTGGAAATAAATGCTTCAGCTTCACAGCATCCCTCTGCTATTCCCACACTGCAATACAATCAGACAAGTGTTACCAAACCGCAGCTCCAGAAGCAAATCCACCACAACAAATCCTGTCCGGATGGCAATCCCATTGTCGTCAAGCTCCATAGAATGATGCTATTCCCATTGCTTTGCAGAGTCTTACCATCAGCTGAGGTTGATCCTCCACAGCTGCAGTTACTGCATTCCCATTCTTCTGCTCTGAAGCTCTACATGGTGATTCTGCAGGTCTGCTTGTGCCTGTTCACCAGTGTTTTGGGGCTTTGGATGGCAACACTAGCTCTTGACTTCGCACATCTGTCCAACCTGCTATTCCTGGCTTCTTTTGTCCCCTCCTTTTTCTCCTCCTCTCTCATTATGCATTTCTCTCCTCCCCCTTCCTCTCTCTCCTCAGCAGTTTTTGAGAACGCTCAGCGCAGATGTGTAGTGCACTGCAGTGGTTGGGTAAAGCTGATGGAGATTGATGAGAGAGAGAGAGAACAGGATGTCAGATGCTCAACAAAGCACTCTGGTGTTGCTATATTCAAAGTGACAACCATAGAGAGGGATTCCATGGTAACGAATCATGCAGAACCAAAGGTGTTTGTTTCTTCTATAGCTTCACCACAGCAAGACTGTGATTTAACACAAGCTCATAGAGCTTAAGTTCTGATGATGATCTTTTGTGCCTGTAAGCAGAAGACTGGGACTTAAGGACAGGGATGGGGACCACTGTTCTAGATGGTTGCATGGATGAATGCTTCACGGTTTAGGGGATAATGTACAACTGGAAATAGTTCAACAAAACTTTTGATGGTAAAAACAAATACTGCTTGTCTGAGGTCAGCTCTCCAGTAGGGTTGCCACCTTCAGTGTGGCAAAATAAGGGACACCCATTCACGACACGCCCCCCCCCCCCCCCCCCCTCCCCCGGAAAAAAATAGCCTAAAAAACAATTGCATAAAGGACAGAAATAAAGAATACGTCATGAAATGATTATTTCAACCTTAACAACTTGACAGCTCAATAATAAACCATAAGAAAACATAAGATCAAGTACGTGAACTTGCAACAGAACACATGCATGCTATATTATTTTACATTTGATTGTTTTATTTAATTCTAAAGAACTCTTAGCCTATTTGGTGCACTTATGACGCCTCATGAATCATGATGTCCAAACCTGTATGAGTTTCTTTGTTCTGCTGTACACAAAAGAAGATATTTTGAAGAAAGTTTGTACCCAGGCTGCTTTGGGGGCACCATTGACTTCCACAGTAATCTTATGTGTTCAACATAACAAAGAAATGTGTACATGTTTGGAACAACTTGAGGGTGAATAAATGATGACAGAATTTTCATTTTTGGGTGAACTGTCCCTTTAAGCCGTCATTCTGAACCAGTAGGCCTAATCACTTTTTTGAATTTTAAAAATGTTTATTTTCTTTGAATAATTTACTTAAATTATGACTATATTATCGTGTAATTATTTGTCCCATTTTTATCTAAATATTTTTTAAATGTCATAAACTTTATATGACAGGATTATTTATTATGTATGATATAGCCTAGCTAAATTATAAATTAATAATAACATTTATTAGGCTATAATCTATTAATTAACCTGTCTAAAAAATAATAATTCTGTCTGCCAAGCTCTGATAATGTATTGGAATATTATATTAATATATTATCCATTAAAAGAAACTATAGGCCTACCTTAAGCACGGATGTGTCTGTCACATAGACCGGTCTGTCACCACAGTCAGTCAGTCTGAGACACTGAAATGCTTCTCATAAAGTGTGCAGTTGGCCTGAGGTTCATCATGAGTTACTGGACAGACCCATTGATACCTTTTTGAAATTAATTCAGTTCTATATTTGGAGATCCTTTTGCGTTCAAACGGTGGACGCGACGCGAGCTCGACATGTTTTTTTAAAAAACCGC
This sequence comes from Gobio gobio, assembly GCF_949357685.1. Taxonomy (NCBI): domain Eukaryota; kingdom Metazoa; phylum Chordata; class Actinopteri; order Cypriniformes; family Gobionidae; genus Gobio; species Gobio gobio. Next base: position 21,591,702 of record NC_137108.1, on the reverse strand, counting down.
GCAAGTTTTCAAGCACACTGGCACAGCGCATGTTCTCGAGACTCCGCCGCTATGGCAACAAAGCCCGCAATCACGCACAAATGAGCTCCTGTACTACTTATTGTGAAATTGATTTGTTTATATTTGCTATCAGCATTCTCCACACTGCAAAATCCGCATGTGTTTATTGAACTATGTGTGGACCTGTGTAAAATACGGGACAAATCGCGTCCCATATTGGTTTGATACGGAACGCGTCATTTTGCTTGTAAATACGGGACGATTCCGTATTTTACGGGACGGGTGGCAACCCTACTCTCCAGCCACCACACACTGTGGAGAATATTCAATATATTTCAGTTGCATTTTAGACCATGTAACACTAGAGGGAGCACTACATCTGCTGAAATCACTGTGACTTTGTTCGAAATTGTTACCTATACCCTCATTCACAATTCCCTACATTAGGGGCCGTTTACACGACACAATTTTCAACTAAAAACAGAAAACTTTTTATATGTTTTGGCTGTTAATTTACACAACAGCATTTTGGGGACCTGAAAATGCAAACTTTTGAAAACGGATTTTTTGAAAACGATACCGTTATTGTACCGTACAAAAACACAAATTTGATGCATGCATATTACGTGTTTAGTCTATGGGCGCATAGTTTTTCTTTAAAAATGTATTTAAATACTCTCCTCCCATAAATTTTGCATCTGACGGGAAAACTCCTACAAATCCATATGCAGTAAGGTCAGCCACAAAAATAACTGAAAACACCTTTTCAGCGCAAATTTTTCAGTGCTTGTCGTTAGTAAATCCTGACAGTAGTTTTTAACACCAAAAGAGTTAAGGGTTTATGCTGGTACAAGCTGTTAGGAAATATGGCCCATATCTACCACTCCAGTGCCGCTTTTGTATTGTTTGTGCTTGCTGTTTATAATCATTTGAAAGTTAGCAAACTGGCACTCAGGCTCCTCATATGCAACACTTAAGACCACAGAGCAGCGGAGGAAGTGGATGCAGAAGAAGCCACAGGGAGCACCTGTGCTTGCCAGGTCTGAGAAGGCTGAGTGGGAGGACTCCACATTCTCAGATGCAACACTGAAGACTACTAAGCAGTGGAGGCAAAAGTGGAGTCAGAGGGAGACACAAGGAGCCCCCTATGCCTGCCAAGATTCTACGGAGAGCACCTGTGCCTGCCTCAGAGGCATGGATCTAAACTAAAGATCCCTAAGCCACTGAGGCAGGAGCTGCTGCAGCAGAAATCCTGTGTCTCTTCTCTTTTGGGAGCACCCGTGGCCAACAAGACCCAAGAGAAGCTAAAACTAAAGATCCCTGAGCCACTGAGGCAGGAGCTGTTGCAGCAGAAGTCTCAAGCCTCTTTTCTTCATGGAGCAACCGTGTCTGACACGATCCAAGAGAAGCAAAAACCAAATATGCGTGAGGCACTGAGGAAGGAGCTGCTGCAGCAGTAGTCTTGACCCTCTTCTCTTCAGGGAGCAACCATGCCTGACAAGACCCAAGAAAGGCCAAAACTAAATATCCCTGAGGAACTGAGGCAGGAGCTGCTGCAGCAGAAGCCTAAAGCCACTTCTCTTCAGGGAGCAACCATGCCAGACAAGACCCAAGAGAGGCAAAAACTAAATATCCCTGAGGCACTGAGGCAGGAGCTGCTGCAGCAGAAGCCTAAAGCCACTTCTCTTCAGGGAGCAACCATGCCAGACAAGACCCAAGAGAGGCAAAAACTTAATATCCCTGAGGCACTGAGGCAGGAGCTGCTGCAGCAGAAGCCTCAAGCCACTTCTCTTCAGGGAGCAACCATGCCAGACAAGACCCAAGAGAGGCAAAAACTAAATATCCCTGAGGCACTGAGGCAGGATCTGCTGCAGCAGAAGCCTAAAGCCACTTCTCTTCAGGGAGCAACAATGCCTGACAAGACCCAAGAGAGGCAAAAACTAAATATCCCTGAGGCACTGAGGCAGGAGCTGCTGCAGCAGAAGCCTCAAGCCACTTCTCTTCAGGGAGCAACCATGCCAGACAAGACCCAAGAGAGGCAAAAACTAAATATCCCTGAGGCACTGAGGCAGGAGCTGCTGCAGCAGAAGCCTCAAGCCACTTCTCTTCAGGGAGCAACCATGCCAGACAAGACCCAAGAGAGGCAAAAACTAAATATCCCTGAGGCACTGAGGCAGGAGCTGCTGCAGCAGAAGCCTCAAGCCACTTCTCTTCAGGGAGCAACCATGCCAGACAAGACCCAAGAGAGGCAAAAACTAAATATCCCTGGGGCACTGAGGCAGGAGCTGCTGCAGCAGAAGCCTCAAGCCACTTCTCTTCAGGGAGCAACCATGCCAGACAAGACCCAAGAGAGGCAAAAACTAAATATCCCTGAGGCACTGAGGCAGGAGCTGCTGCAGCAGAAGCCTAAAGCCACTTCTCTTCAGGGAGCAACCATGCCTGACAAGACCCAAGAGAGGCAAAAACTAAATATCCCTGAGGCACTGAGGCAGGAGCTGCTGCAGCAGAAGCCTCAAGCCACTTCTCTTCAGGGAGCAACCATGCCAGACAAGACCCAAGAGAGGCAAAAACTAAATATCCCTGAGGCACTGAGGCAGGAGCTGCTGCAGCAGAAGCCTCAAGCCACTTCTCTTCAGGGAGCAACCATGCCAGACAAGACCCAAGAGAGGCAAAAACTAAATATCCCTGAGGCACTGAGGCAGGAGCTGCTGCAGCAGAAGCCTCAAGCCACTTCTCTTCAGGGAGCAACCATGCCAGACAAGACCCAAGAGAGGCAAAAAATAAATATCCCTGAGGCACTGAGGCAGGAGCTGCTGCAGCAGAAGCCTAAAGCCACTTCTCTTCAGGGAGCAACCATGCCTGACAAGACCCAAGAGAGGCAAAAACTAAATATCCCTGAGGCACTGAGGCAGGAGCTGCTGCAGCAGAAGCCTCAAGCCACTTCTCTTCAGGGAGCAACCACGCCAGACAAGACCCAAGAGAGGCAAAAACTAAATATCCCTGAGGCACTGAGGCAGGAGCTGCTGCAGCAGAAGCCTCAAGCCACTTCTCTTCAGGGAGCAACCATGCCAGACAAGATCCGAGAGAGGCAAAAACTAAATATCCCTGAGGCACTGAGGCAGGAGCTGCTGCAGCAGAAGCCTAAAGCCACTTCTCTTCAGGGAGCAACCATGCCTGACAAGACCCAAGAGAGGCAAAAACTAAATATCCCTGAGGCACTGAGGCAGGAGCTGCTGCAGCAGAAGCCTCAAGCCTCTTCTCTTCAGGGAGCAACCTGACAAGATCCAAGAGAGGCAAAAACTAAATATCCCAGAGGCACTGAGGAAAGAGCTGCTGCAGCAGAAGCCTCAAGCCACTTCTCTACAGGGAGCAATTGTCTGTTCTGCACAGGGAGCACCCGTCCCTGACAAGCCTCCAGAGTGGAGAAACCTGAAGATCTCTGAGCTACTGAGGCAGAAACTGCTGCAGCATAAGCTTCAAGTTTTTTCCATACAGGGAGCACCCTTGCCTGCCAAATCCCCACAGGAAGCCCCTTTAACTGGCAGGACACTGATGGGAGTGCCACCTGTGCATGCCAAGTTCCTACAAGGAGCAGCAGTGCCTGCTGGATCTCCACAGGGAGAAGCAGTGCATGCCAGGGTCATAAAGAAAGGAAAACAGAGACTTGTTGAGCATCAGAGGCAGAATCTACAAAATGCCTCTTTATCATCAGTGCAACATCCATGCCCTCCAGGACCCCTAAAAGAGCAGTAGAAGAGCCTGCAGCATAAGGAGCAGTAGAAGCAGCAGCAGAGACCGTGGAGGTGGTAAAAGACCCAAAATGGAGCATGCTTTTGGAGCACAGAAGCGTCTATAAGTTCCTCATATCTCTCGATTTTACCTTATTTTCTGAAAATAACACTTTGCCTTCAACTATGCTACTATGTTTTCTAGGTTCTCTATTTGAAATCATTTTACATTATATTACCAAAACATTTTTTTTGAAAGAAAGAGATTTAGTCTAAGAAGCACACATTATACCTTCCCAGCATTACATGCAGGGCTTGACATTAACACCAGCCATTTGCGGGTGGATTTCAGCTGTGGCAGTCCCTCCCACTAGCCACTTTGGTGGGTTGAAGTTTATTGTAGTCCTCTCAAAAGGCATTTGTTATAACCGCGTTGCACATTATAACCAAATCACATGCAATTATGTTGAGCTTATGAATGCAATGTCTAATAATCAGTGGCGTTTAGATTAGTAATCGCTGAAAACGCTGGAGTTTTGTTAAAAGTGCACTCACTCACTGAAATCTGCTCTCTCATTATAAACAACAAAGCAGAGATGTGTGATGTATGTAGGAGATTTATTCATCATACAGTGATTGACTGTGGATTTGTTCTATTTCAGCAGTGAAAATAGTTCCAAACAAAGAACACAGCAGAACCATAGCGCATCTGATGTGACTGGCATAAAGTTGGCTTGATGTTGGACATTCGATATTCGCAAATCTAGGGACTGTCTCTAAAGTTACATACAACATTAGTATACACGTTTCTAACTTTAATAGCATTTGTAGAGAATGGCTTACTGTCATTAAACCAACTGCAAAGTGTTCATCTAGGTGTCAGGTATGATGCACACCATTTAGATTTTTGATATTTAATAAAATCTCATGAAAATGTGTATTTCACTAGGATACCATATGGGCTCATACACAAAATATGCTAAATTTAAATATCATAGCTGATAGAACACATGAGAATAAATTATATTTACACTAAAAATATTTTTTTTCAGACAAGCAACTGTTAATGTTTCTCTGTCTAGATTAAGGAACTTTACACACAACCTTATCAGAGCAAATACGCCTATTTGATGATCTGTCATGTTATAAATTGTGTGTCAGCCACATCTGCTAAAGAAACTACACTCAAAAAAATAATTTGTTGAATTTACTTAAAAAAAGCTGCGTCAAGTGGTTCCACACAACTATATTGAGTCATTTTTACAAATAACAATTTAGTTATATGAACAAAAGAAAGTCAAGTAAAGCTGACAACATTTCTTTAAGTAAATACAAACCATTTGAATTTGTTACTGTTACATAATATTTATAAGTGCAGTTTACTTAATAATGTTATGTTAAATTTATAAAAGTTTATGTTAGGTGAACACATTTATTGATTTATTTTACCTTATTAAATTAACTGCTTGCTCTACAAGTGTAAGTGCAAAACTATTAAATATCACAAAAAGCATATTTTTAGAAACAAAATTCGAAAATAACTTAATTGAGAACAGGAAATCCATCCAATAAATGAGTGTATGAGTGGCCATAGCCTAAACAAAGGCACTCTTCTGCATAATGGTAACCACAAAATAACAGAAACTCCTCTAAATGTCCAACATAACTGCACATAACACTAACATAAACTAACAACATCTTTCCCTTTACTGAAAAAGATCAAATAACACTTTAATCCCTACATTTACTCTCCTAATGCAGTCCCTTGCAAAGCATGCTGGGAACTACAGATCCACTGCCCAGTTTGTTCGTTTCACACAGCAATGTTAAGTTGACCGAACAAACACTTATTAAGTAAAGCTGACAATACTCATTTTTAGTAGAAACAACTCAGTAAAATTTAGTTACATGAGTTTTAAGTAATGTGAACAAGGATGATTTGAGTGCAACTAACAACAGTGAAAGTTAATTTTTTTGAGTGTATGTGTGTAAATTGAAAAACATCAAGCTCCTAAATTAAGCACTTCACACCTGAACTAAAGAGCTCAGCCCAAGTCCCAGAGAGCATTGTTTAGTCCCTCCATTCTTTCAAATGTAATTATATTTTAAATGTTTAATCTGGGACTGGTATCACATCCTTTCAGGTATCACTTTATTTTACATGTTCCCCATCTACATACTATATGCTTATTATAGTAATTACTAAAACTGGGTAATAACTAGGTACTAACCCTGAACCTACCCCTAAACCTTAACCCATGTAGTTACCTTAGCTATATTACCCAGTACTTTCTTAGGTAAGTACACTGTAAGTACACATACTGTAAAATAAAGTGCAACCCCTTTTCAATTCATAGAACCCTCATATTGATATGGTAGAAGCAATATGTCTTTAGATTTTTTCAAAGAATCACTCATTAAATCTGGTCAGCGTCACATGATAATATCTGTTCCTTCAACAGGACAATGCATTTATGAACCAATCACGTCCACAAAATAAAAAGCTGGACTTGACAATCAAAGACCAGCAGTTAGAACAAGGCAGCTCAAAGCAAATTTGCTATTTATGAAGCATATCCATAAATGTTTGTATATGCATATATAGCCTATATATGTTGCCAGATCTTGCTAGACAAATGAGTTACATATGAAGTGACTAAATCCCAAAATACGCAACTACCCTCACCAAAACAACCTACATTAGTTTTTTGTTCATTGCCTTATTGCAGTATAAACCTGTATAAACACACATTAAATAAATTCAGTTTCATTTTTTGACATTCAGAAAAAATATTTTCAATAATCTACCACACACATTAGCCAAAGTTGCTTATAATAAGTGGACATGGCAACACTGACTCACAACAGAGTCCCATTCTTTCTTTACAAAGGACTGCATTGTTGATGACACTAAACAATTAATTCATTGCTCAAGGAGTTTAGAAGCCCTCAATGTCATTGTAATGGATTTAATATGTTATAAGCAAACTCTACTATACAGTTAAATGTAGACAAACTCCAGTGTATGTAGTATAATACACTATAATGTTAGCTTATTAAGACAGAAGTCCTTTACATGCAACAAAAAATGTTAGTAACCTGAGAGTAAAAAAAGTAGCATTCAGTTATCTTTGGAAAACATTACTTGGTGCCTAAGTCCGTCCCAGCCTTTCAAATCAAGCAGGTATTTATTAAGGGCCTTCCTGGTGGACCAGCATCCTAATGCCATGATGACTTTAAGAATCCAGCTGAGCAATCCCTCTGTAGGTAACATAAGGGGACCCAAAGATCCAGATCTACTCCTTGGGGAAACTAATAAAGGGAGACTGAGGGCAACACTTCCTACTGCCCCTGCTGCATTTTCAGCAAATGCACACACTGTCAGCGAACAGGAAAGAGTGGAAAAGGCCAGGCAGCGTGACATAATGACCAACCCATCTGGCGATAGCCAATCAGAGAGCATTACGAAAAAAGTGGAGCCAATCAGGAGGATACGGGCTGTGACGTGGTCGTCACTAAGCCACAGGAAATCAAAAGTAATAAGCACAGGTCCAAGTGATTCGCCTGCCCATTCTAGATCGTTCTGGAGTGACATGATGATTTGGTTACTGTGAGAAAAGAATGAAAGGACAGAGGAGCAGCCAATCAGGAGGAAGCCCAATGATGAAGCCCTGTGATCCTGCAAATAAAAAAGAACATTTATAACAGTGCAACCACATGCATCTTACTGATAGTATATAAACACAGCATTCAAGACACTGAATGGACGTTTACCTTGAATAGCTGGTAAGCAGCATGAAGTGATGAGATAGACAAAATCATAAATGCCATGACTGTGGTAAACATTTTTATAAAATCCATCGGTGCCCTATGAACACATAAAGCAGAGATGCATTAAATTAGTGCACTTTTAAGTGTACACTACAAACATGTTACGTATACAAAGGATGAAATCACAATTAAAGCATAAGGGAAGTTTACAACTGTTGCCAGACATACAAACTTTCATTGGACAAAGCAACAAACTTACTGCTAAAACACAGCTATAATGAAAACGAAAAAATGCTATATGTATAATATAAAAATATAAGCAACGAACTAAAGCATACTATTGGCTGGAAACTGTAGCGAATATGAATGTCACGCCATAGCCTACCTGAGCAGTAAGTTAAGTCTTTCATTGTTCAGCGTGTAATTACAGAGACATGGCACATTGCAAAACATCAAGCTACTGAATTAAGATTTAAATCAGTAGTTGTCATTCTGTTCTGAGGCAAAATGTCAAAGATTGCGTACAGCATGTGCTCGCTGTTTATCAGCAACCCGAGCGAGGAGCACAGGAAGTGTGTGCAGTTCTGCGCTCAGCGGGTAGAGTGTGTGTTCTACCCCCCTGTGGACGAGAGAGGAACAGCACCAGTGTTGAGATCACAACAAATCTCGGTTACCGCACTGTTATCTGACAGTTTACATTTGACAATGCTTTTTTTGTGTGTTTTTGTGCGACGCTGTATCTATGCCACTAGATATCCGTGCAACATAAAAATACTGAGTGTACCTTTAAGAATTCAGGAAACGTATAATAACCAGGAATATATTTAATGCATAATTCCCCCAGTTAAACTCAAACATCTTAAGTTATTATTATTATTACTTGAGACTCATGTTTACAGACAATTATAAAATGATAAAATCATATAAATTATAGAATGACAAAATCATATACACACCAATAAATTTTGGTCAACAATGGACTGCCTTGTTTAACTGCATACAATGTGTGATAAAATAAATAGAAAACATACAGGTTGTTTTGAAAGTAAATTTTAAATATTTTATAACATAGGCTAAATTATTCAAATATGTTATCATTCAAAAAATGTAAAGGGTTAGTTCACCCAAAAATGAAAATAACCCCATAATTTACTCACCATCAAGCCATCCTAGGTGTATGACCGGCGGTCTGGCGGAAGCTAGATATTTTACTTTATAGTTTTAAAAAATGGATATTTTTCTTACACAACCCCATTGATTCATTTCAGAAAGACTTCATTAACCCACAGGAGCCGTGTGGAGCACTTTTATAATGGATGGATGCACTTTTTTGGGCTTACAAATTTGGGCTGGCATTCACTGCCATAATAATGCTTGGATTAGCCAGGACATATAACTCTGATTGTATTAGTCTAAAATTTGAATGTCATATACACCTAGGATGGCTTGAGGGAAAATCATGGGGTAATTTTCATTTTTGGGTGAACTATCCCTTTAACTATAATACAAGTTTTGACTTAAAACTAGTTGGACACTACTTTCATTATAATGATATATTTATAGTGTAGTTTAACCAGAATTGGATTTATTCTGACACATACGTTTCTAGTTACCCTGTAAGTTGTTGCTCAAATGTACCCAAATAATCACATTAATATATGTTTATGACAAGAAAATGTTTTTTCAGTATAGAGTGCTGCAGAGATGATGCATCACTCTGGTTCCCATGACATTTTCCATAGATTTTTTGATAACAAGCTCTGTGACCAACAAAGGTTTATGATTCTTGCATGTTTTGTTCACCAAGCTAATCTCATTTTATTAATTTTGAAGTTTAAATGTATTCACCAGAAGCTTTAGAATATAAACAAACTAGACCATGGTCACAAGATTTCACCATCACTAAGCTTCATAGTTTAAAACCTACAAGTTGGAATAGAGTAATAAAAGTTTAATAAAGATCACAAGTATAAACACAAGAAGGCTGTAAAAGCTGACTAGTGAGTAGACGATTATTCCTGTTCGGCATGATGATGTTTAATATCTCTGACAACCTCTGCAGTCCAAGAATCATGAGTGAGGCATTAATGATGTGTTTTATTTTGTAGAATAAAACAGGAAAATATCTTAAGCTTGTTAAAAAAAAAACCTTGACATTGGGATGATTAAACTGGAAGTTCAAAAATGCTAACTTGTTTCTGGGTTTTAGACCTCATTCCTGCGACATTAATAATCAGTTACTGTTCTCTTGGGTGTGCTATAACTGTGTACGGTTTGACTTTAAGAACCACACTGGCAACGCCTCGCAGGTCAGGCAGAGGCTCCTCTTTACTGGCAGGCAGGAACTGAAAGTCTCGCAGCAGATAAGCCGTGAAGAGAAACATCTCCATTTTGGCTGCCGCCTCTCCCAGACACAGTCGGGCTCCCCCTCCAAAAGGAATCAGGGCACGAAGGGACCCGCCACCACCTTCCAAAAAGCGTTCTGAAATAAATCAGATTCACTGTCACAGTTAATGAGCACTGTATTAAGTGTGTAAATATGCAAATTAGAGAAGTCTGACAACTTGTGTGGTTTTGTACCTGGTTTGAAGCTGTATGGATCATCCCAAACGGCTGGATCATGGTGGGCACCATACAGATTAGGAATGATTATTGTATTTTTGGGGATGAAATGGCCTGCAATACTGAGCAGAGGACTGAATGAATTTCAAGAATCTGACTCAACATTAAAAGGGGCTGTATGTAGAATTCATGTAACGAACATTTTACTGTCATATTCTATATTGCAAAGTTGTAATAGCAAGCAAATCACGTTTAACTTCAAAGACGCACGAGTGGAGAATTTATTTAGACTAAAACATCAAATATTTGCTGTTGAACATAAATGCAAGAAATTATATTTCTTTAAGAACGTTACATAGCTGTATTGTGAGCTTAATAAAGAGGAGAAAAATAAATGTTAGTAACGTCACTATGTGTTCAGAGCACTGAATGTCTGTGTTCCTGCCAAACATCCTACCGCTCACCTGATAACACTCAGCTTACTGTAGATTCAATGTGCCTTTGTTTTTCATTATTATCTATGAATGATTTTAAACTATTCTGCTGCTTTTAAACTATGGACAAATAAGCTGTATTCAGTTTATGTTGTTATATTTTAGGCACATATGTGTAGAGCATAATACTCCATGGGCCCTATTTTAACGATCTGAAACGCAAGTGTCAAAGCGTGAAGCGCAAGTAACTTTGTGGGCGGGTCTCGGCGCTGTTGCTATTTTCCCGGCGGGATAAATGGCTCTTGCGCCCGGCGCAAATCTAAAATGGGTTGGTCTGAAGTAGCTTCATTATTCATAGGTGTGGTTTGGGCGTAACGTGAATAAACCAATCCGAGCGTCATCCAACATTCCCTTTAAAAGCAGGTGCGCAAGTTCCATTATGGATTGCTATTATTATGGCGTATTTACCAGGCGCACGCCAGGAGCGGTTCACAGCCGAGGAGACTGATGTTCTTGTAAGAGCAGTGAAAGAAAGAGAAGTGAAGTTGTAATGTTGTACATTATGGTAAAGGTGATTTCACAGTCTTTTTTTTTTTTTTCAGTCTTTCAGTTTTTTCAGTTTTTCAGTCGATTTTTTTTCCTGGTTCTTGTCAGATGTCCTTATATACATATATGTCTTGCCACTATTGGGCAAACAGGTCTTATCCTTAATTATTACAATTAGCCTGAATCATTTGTAAGCTAGATTTATGCCTATTTTTTTTCACATCTTCGTGGCACACCACAATGATTTCCGTCATCTCATGTGTTAATATTTTTTTAGTGTAACAATTTATGATTTGCAAAAATAACTGTTGCATCTGTGTAGATTACATGAGCAAAGTGTATGCGCGTTGTGCACGCTATACATTATGGTCAAGCATGCGCCCTTAAAATAGCATAACGAACAACGCGCAACGCGCCACTGACTTTAGACTAGGTTTTTTCTGGTCAGTGGCGCAATTGTTTAATGGAACAGCAAAATAGCACCAGGGATTGTTTGCGCCGGAACACGCCTCCTTTTTTTGCGCTGAACCGCCCAGGTAGCGCAAGTTCATTCACTAGTTTAGCGACGTGCTTCTGTAGAGGGAAAAGCGCGCTTTGCGCGGGTGCAAAATAGGAATGACACATGCGTCGGTGTACAAAGTCAATTGCGCTGGGTGCAAGATAGGGCCCCATATTTCTTTCCTTCCATACTTCAAATAAGCATGTATGAATATTGTGCCATTAATTGACAAACTTAAACAACGACTGTCGCATACTCTCTTGAGTAGGTACTTATTTTGAATAAGTAATTACTTCACGACTGTTAAAAAAGTACATTCTATATAGTATGAATGTGTGTAGTATGAATGTAATCTGGACGTACTCCATTCGCTATGCTGTCATTATCAAGTGACCTACCAGCGTCAGTTGCATTGCTTTACTGCCATTCACAAACCCTGTCCTGTGGCCTCATGGGATAGTAAAGTGTCCATCAAATGCACAGTTTAGAATCTCACCAGAAGTAGTATGTCATCCAGGTACTTTTTTTTACCTACTCTCTTATGAGTACTGTGAATTCGGACATACTTCTTTTTTTAACTATTTTTTGCCTACTATATAGTATGCGATTTCGGATGCAGCCTTATTGTGAGTAATCACAGCTCTGATTTCACTTGATGCTCACCTGCTGTTTCGTATTGCTCTGTGAGGCACGGCGAGGGGAGCTACAGGTCGTAGTCTCAACATTTCATTGATCAGTGCACACAAATACGGCAGTCTGTGTCGGTCGCTGTACTGAGGGTATCGCACGTCCAGCACACCACACAGCTCCTCGTACACTTTATTCTGAACCTGGACGGTGAGAATGAATGTCTGTTATAGACTTGTAGATCAGGGGTTTCCAATCCTGCTACTGGATGACCACTGTCCTGTTCAGAGTTTAGCTGCAACCCAAGTTACATGTGATCCAAGATAATCAAGGTCGCCAGGATAACTAGAAACCTCCAGGTAGGTATGTTAGTGTAACGAACGTAGGACAGTAAGAGCTGTGTGTGTAAACCATAGGTGTAAACCAAGCATCAACCTCCCGCAGTTTCTCTTGAAGCCAATACGGAAGTGACTTAAACTGCAATTCATCGACTGGCCGCTAGAGACAGGCTCCAGAAGGGAGCAGAATCTCATGGAGCCCCATGTTAAAATGCCCAACTTTACAGCAGAAAAAAACATGTTTACAGTCTGGTACAAATTGTGGTTTTGGTCTATACGGCTAATTTTGCCCTTCATGACAACTGTGAGAAGGGGGAATTTTTTTATAACTCATTCGTTTACATTATATAAAGCTTTAAAGTCCTGCATAATTAAGGGCGTGGCCACTTTGAGTGACAGGTGGATAGCCATTTATCTGCTGTCTGTTAGTCATCGAGCTCCACCCACGTCCCGCCTCTTTGCTCATTTTCTATTATCTGAGAGTGACGCGTGATGACACGCTGAGAAGATGGCAAAGGCCAGCTACTTTACGCTTCAAAACGGCTCTTCAGAATCCTATGGGTGACATCACGGACACTACGTCCATATTTTTTTACAGTCTATGGTGTAAACCTCATTCTCCTGGCCTCAAGAGGCGCGCTAACAACTGATGCTAACGGCTGCCATCTTTAGCCTTTTTGTTAGTGCGCCCGCCTCCCATGCCGGAGATTGCGGTTCGAATCCAGCTTGGAGCGGGTAGAGTGGTTTCAGGGGGTTAATAAAGGCCTTCTGAAGCGAAGCAATGCGTTTGTGAAAAAAAAAATCCATATTTAACACGTTATAAAGTAAAATATGTAGCTTCCACCAGACCACCTTCCGTATTCAACTTACGAAAAAAGCATAACTGACACGATGTAGGACGTAGCGCAAGCGTTTTGAACTGCAAGAGGTGTTACACTTTCTTAATAAAGAATACGGAAAGCGGTCTGGCGGATTAGCTAAATATTTTACTTTATAAAGTTTTAAATATGGATATTTTTCTTACACAAAAGCATCGCTTCGCTTCAGAAGGCCTTTACCCCCCAGAGCCTTGTGGATTACTTTTGTAATGGATGGATGCACTTTTTTGGGCTTCAAATTTTGGGCTCCCATTCACTGCCATTATAAAGCTTTGATTAGCCAGGACATTTTTTTTTTTTATATAACTGTAATATAATTGTATTCGTCTGAAAGAAGAATGTCATATACACCTAGGATGGCTTGAGGGTGAGTAAATCATGGGGTCATTTTCATTTTTGGGTGAACTTTCAGGACATTGGCCCTCCAGGACCGGGGTTGTTTGTAGATAGAAGACATTTAAATACAGAAAACAACAGGTACCTCAGGCCTGTGTAAAAGGAAGGCCACAGTCCAGTTGAGCAAGGCAGCAGTAGTTTCTGTCCCTCCTATTAGCAGATCCACTGTGGTCATGTGCACATGAGTGTCTGTCAAAGTCTATGTATAGGATACAACAATATTTTGCATTTATTCATAGGATAACAATATTGGATTCTTCATAGTGAACTTTTTTGCCCCATGCCAAACTCCTGATTGCGCAGATTTCAATTGAAATGACTGGATCTTGTCTGCAAAAGTTCAATGTGACTGCAGCTTTAGAAGAATCATCTGTTTGTTTACATTTACATATGCAATAGGTGGAACCGCTTGAAAAATACTGTATATTTTATACTGTAACTTTGTTGAATAGATTAAAGAAAATATATTGTATTCACTTTACAGATTACAAATTGTTTATTTTATTATTTTCAACATTTAATAAGAACAAAAGAAGCTAATGACTCAGTTTGTCTTTTATAGATTAAATAAATATATATATATATATATATATATATATATAATTATTATTATTATTATTATTAATATTTTTTTTTATTCAGTAGCGAAATACAATTTATTTTTCAGTATTTTGAGGTCTCCAGTTTGGGAGACTTTGGTTCAGGAATGTATTGCTCACAATTTGATTGGCTGCCCCTTGTGTTGGTTCCAGGCACTGCAGAAGTGAAGAAGTCAGTGTTTCGCCTTCTTTATGGTCACTTCTCTGCACACATCACTCAGTTAGTATTTCGAAAATTTTAGTTAACTATGTTTGATCATAACATTCATAATTTGATCGTTCATTATTACCTTAAACTCCTCTATGTGTTGCCCTATCAGTTCATCGCGTCTGGCTACCTCCTTCATGAGACGAGAGAATGGGGGATTGGGTAATTTCTAGGAGGGAAAAAAATGTCAAAAAAGGAAATGAAATGCATCTTGGGTCAAAACAATTCTTAAATCCAGCTACTTGGGGGTTAAAATCAAATGTGTTACCCTGAGCAGAGGGAAGGAGTCCAGCGCTGAGATCCAGGGTGAACCCCAAAGAGACACAATGTTATTCAGACAGTCCTGCAGCTTCTGCAGCTCTTCTGAACTCTTATCATACTGTCACAATGAGAGACAGCAGGAGGTTTCAGTGTGAGTGAGACCATGAAACTGAGGACATGAATTGTATATTGTGGGGAATAACTTTTAAACATTATTTACAGTTTTGCCAAAGGTTAGTGTTGTGATGACATTACTCGCAGCCACAGTAAAATCTTCAGATAAATCCACTGCTTTTCCTTTGTAGTCCCGCAACACCTGTTTGCACAAAACACAAAATGTTTTCATTAAGGGGTAGGATTAGTCTGTATAAGTGGTATTTATAATTATCTAACATGTAAAAAAAAAGTTTTTAAAAATCCAACGTTCCAAAATAAAAAAAAATCTACATTTTCCAATGTGTTTTTGTCTTAGAACTTTTGTGAGGACTATAGTAAAACATGAAATTGACCTTGTGGGGACATTTTTGGGTCCACAGGAAAACGGTTTATAAGTCATACTAAATAATGTTTTTTTTTTTTTTTTGAAAATGTAAAAATGCAGTAGGGTTAGGCAATATAATTTACAGTTTGTACAGTATAAAAATCATTCTGTCTATAGAAAGTCCCCATAAAACATGGGGGAAACCCAACGTGTGTGTGTGTGTGTGTGTGTGTCAAGGCCCCAATACTTCAAGCAATATCAAAGAACAAACTAATATGATGCCATTTTGAATAAAATCAGGCCAAAACAAACTTCATTTGGAGTTTGTTTTGGGAGTTGGAAACAGCTTTCCAAAGCAAACTTTATGGAAAAGTTAGCTTTGGCTGGTACCATTGTACTACCATTGTACCACCTTTGTACTACCATTGGTCTGTGGTGATTATTAAATAGGTATGCAGAAATTACATAACAAAGGTAATATTCCTCCCTTCAGATCCATTTGAATAAATCTTGCATACAATATGATACAGACAAATTTTTCCAGTATTTGCTGCCATCTAGTGGAAACAGCCAAAACTGTTTGCAGGGTGCTAGAGCACACAGGGCCTGAGTTATACACTTTCAAAAATGGATTTATAACCAAAAAAAACAGAAAGCGTCTCTTTGTTTAGGGTTTATTACAGCCCAGACAACATATACTTCAATGTGTATCACTTTTAGCAGTGTTTTATGTAACTTCAAATGGTTTCCTGTAAAATGAATCCAAAATTGTGTATTTAGACCACTGTATGTGGGTATGCCGGAAATCCCCAAAAATGGTCCCAGAGTAATTTAGTGTAAATAAGTTACTTTGTGTAAAACAAATGCCAAAGTGATGCATACCGGTATCTATAAAGTAGACTAAGCTTTCAGATGGTAGGCTACCACATATGAGCTCAGAGCTCCTCCACAGAAATTTAAAATTTAAAGTAGGCCTATATAATTGATGACGTCATTCCGGAACCTTTATTATGGTTATTGTATTGTTTTCATTTCCATATATGTATTTTTTTATATTTTCTCCAACAGCCCAAGCAAATACAAGCCTATTGAATGGTGAGTAAAACAAATTCATAAGAAAAAAAAACTATATAATAAATCAGCTCCATTGCTGATTCCAGCTTAGGGCGTTCCATTTAAACACATCGCCAGTAGTGGGCACTCATGCAACGTAAGCAATGACGAATATCCAAGTGAACAAGACGGAGCGAAGTTAGTGAGGGAACTGGGAAGGGCATACAAATTGAACTTATGCTGCGTTCCAGTTAAATTTTATTATGCCCTGATCCCTCAGTCTCGTTCACTCGGATGTGCGTCATTGCTTGCGTTGCATGAGTGCCCACTACTGGACAAACATTTGCAATGGACTGAACTGGAACGTCCTAAGCCCTTGATCACTTCGAATCCAATGTGGAGTTGATTTATTATTTCTTTTTTTCCTTTACGAAATTGTTTAATGCAGCATTATATATGTATATAGGTGTATTTGGGTTGTTTTAAATGTTTTTAAAAATAATAAAAATATCAGAGTTGTTTGTGGTGGGGTAAATTAAACGCGATATGCGGTGACGTCACAATCGTGTTGCATTGTGGTATATTAAGCTACCTGAAGTGTACATATGAAGTAGACTCGCTCCCTCGGTCAAAATCTAGGGAGCAAGGGTCTGTCCATATAAACTTCCCTCGTCCACTTCACGAAGTGGAACACACTTCAAAATGGCGGCGGGGATTCCCCCAAGGGGAAGTGCTTAGGGAAGTTTGCAAGTGCGTGTCTAAAACTGGAGTGGAACGCAGCATTAAACAGC
This sequence comes from Gobio gobio, assembly GCF_949357685.1. Taxonomy (NCBI): domain Eukaryota; kingdom Metazoa; phylum Chordata; class Actinopteri; order Cypriniformes; family Gobionidae; genus Gobio; species Gobio gobio. The sequence continues at coordinate 21,574,530 of NC_137108.1, read as the reverse complement.
CTGTGTGTGTGTATGTATCTGCCCTATACCTGACAGAGATGGTGTGCTTGCTTTTCTATGACAGAGTGCAGGGAATCAGTGGTGCAGCGCTGCAGAGCACTATGTGCCACACGCCTATGAGCCTTCCATTCCTCACTGAAATCACCCAAAGAAATGGTTCGTCCTCCACCTGACACTATATCAGCTAAGATTGAGGCACAAGAACAAACACATATGAGATAATGATATATAGGCAGCCTTTTTGAAGTAATAATTTGACTGCTGGGCTAGTTGATGTTACCTGTATATGAATGAGGCCTCCCAGCAAAGTCTGACCATTTTTTAATAAGAGCCTCGCGGATGATCTCACTATTGTTTAATATCACCATGGCTGCAAAAAACAATAAAAGATTTTTAAGCACATAAGGGAGACAAGCTCTACAGTAGTTGCCACACATTTTTCTTACTCTGAATATTTCTCAGGCTGTTATTTTTTGTTATTGATCAGAAAAAATAAATAAACGGTGAAACAATTATACGATTATTATGGAATGGCAAAAAAAGTCACATTTTAATGTTGCATTTAAAATATCAGTCAGTTTTGGCTAATATATAATTTACTAATAAATTAAAAAGGCAACATAAAACAATAAAAATGTGACAACATGAACTTACCTGGCTTTTATGGGGGAAACCCTTCTCTTGAAAAAATAATGTTTCTTGTTAAAATATACCATCATCATTGACTCTTGTCTGAATATGCCTGTGTACTTTTTTAATCTAACAACTATAAAAAATATGAAAAAATAAGATGGGAGAATTTACCCTTTTTTTGCCTTAAATTGTAATATATCCCAATATCTATTCCTAGCATATTGGGAGAAATTGATTAAATACTGTTATGTAAACATAAACAATAATCAATAACTACCTGAATAATTACCTGAAAAACAGAATGCATACCAATTGTTCTGTTTTTATTTTCCTTGTTATACAATTTTTCTTTTGTTATACTTTTAATACTCATCCTCTTCTTTTTTTATACTATGTAAAATAATTTATTGGAAAATCAGTAATAAAAAGTAAAAAAAAAAAAAAAAGAGAAGATAATTAACATTAACATAAAATTGATTATATTTTGTTTCATTGGACTTCCTTGTGACAACTAATGCTGATCTCCACCCATTGAGCAAAGTTTATGTAATTTTACATTTGCATGAGTTGTGGTTCATAGTGCATGATTTTTGCTAGCGAGCTGAAATAAAAAGATGAATTACTTGTGCTGCCACAGTTGAGCCGATAGATATTTCCATAACGATGTGCCAGTGCAGTCAAGTGGACGGGCAGATGATCTTTGGCGAGATCCAGCATGTTGCCCAGCAGAGGGAGAGAGAATGGACCAGGAAGAGTGGGAGAAAGAGGACTAAGGAAGCGCTTAGAGAGGGAATTCAGGAGTTTTGGCTCAGCAGCTATGTCAGTGGAAAGACACACACATATTAAAATGGAGCAGAGCTGTCAAATTTCACAATCTCCTTTGGGGTGGGCAATATATGCTACGGGTAGACATGATTAACCGGTAGAAATTTCTCAACCAGAGATTTTGGATATTGTCCCTATCATGGTTACACTCACTTGACGTTGCTTTGCTACGCAGTCGCACAAGCTTATCGTTTGCATGCATTTTTAAAGGGATAGTTCACCCAAAAATTACCCTATGATTTACTCACCCTCAAGCCATCCTAGGTGTATTTGACTTTCTTCTTTCAGATGAATACAATCGGAGATATATTAAATAATATCTTCCAAGCTTTATAAGGGCAGTGTAATAGAGGATGATATTTTGAAGCCAAAAAAAGTGCATCCATCCATCATAAAAGAGCTATGGGGGGTTAATAAAGGCCTTCTGCTGCGAAGCGATGCGTTTGTGTGTGAAAAATTCCGCTTCAGGCAGACGGCCTTTGACTACCAACACCAAAAGTGTAAGGAGATGTAGGAGTAGCGTAGTGTTTTGTTTTGCTCTATACTCTGCGCTTCCAAGTTTGTCAATAAGTCATGCGTGAGGTCAGGGGTAGTCTCGCTTAGCCAGACCTTCAGACTGATCTGGACTCTACCGCTGCTTTCATTGGCTAAGGTCCGCCCAGAGGCCGTCTGACTGACATATGACTAACCGACTAACGCGACCAATCACACTTCGTTTTGCTCCGCGTCATGTTTAGTTAATAATTCTTTCAAGAATGTTGTGCAAGTTTACTGCAACAACGATGCTGCGATTTCCACATACTTTTGAAAATCCAGCGTTTAGTTGATCCTGGTAAGCGCTCTTTGTCACACCACAGCGTTCTTCTTCCACAAGGGATTTTGGCTTCATGGCATTTGTTTCCAGGCGGAACGTTAAAGAACACAACACACAAGTCTCGCAGACATCCTGTAGAATTCAACCAATCAGATGATGACTTCTGAAGTGTTTCCAGATAAGAGGCTGAGACTAGGTCAGGGGTTAGCCTACTCTTCGCTGCAAGGTGATGTGTACGGCCGTCTGTCGGAAGCTAGTTATTATAGTTAAATTGTCCTATAGTGGATATTTTTCTTACACAAATGCATCGCTTCACTTCAGAAACCATGTGGAGTACATTTATGACGGATGGATACACTTTTTTGGGCTTATGCCGCGTTCCAGGCAACCCGTAACCCGTGTTTTTCCAACCTTCAGCCCGTGAAAGTGCACTGGAACGGCAGTCAAACCCGTGACTTCCCACCCGTGAACTCGTACTAGATCGATGTACTCCCAGTAACGAGATCTGACGGCAATGACAGCCCCGTACGGATGCGGTGTTTATGAATCAAATATACAATTAACGTTAAATAAAAAGTATAACAGCTTTTCTTGCCGTTTTTTTCCCTCCATTTCCTTCAAATAAGCAAGTAAGCACCTTTGGCGATAGAAATGATTATAAATTTAGCATAAGCCTCATAAGGTCCGCCATGCTTTGTTTACATCTAGCTACCACACGATTCCTTGCGCTCAAGCAGTTTGTGGCGTGACTTTGCCTGGAACGCTACAAAGTCGTGAGTAGTGGTTTGAAGTTGTAACTTACGGGCTCAAAAACCAGCCTGGAAAGCAGCATTAGAGAGACTGTTTCTGAGTGCTATCTGAGAGTCATGCCAAGTGCGAACACGAAGCCTGCTCATAAAGCACATGTGCCAACTGAACAGAGTGCTTTTTGCCGACTAATCAGGATTAAACGGTTAAATACACATACTTGCGAGTCAGAGTGACTACGTCTTTGCAAGTAAATAGTCATTATGTCTTAAGTTAACGTAACAGTTGAGAAAGTAAACACTCAAGTATATTGGATCCGTGCAGTCGGTCTTAAAGTGACAGCATTCAAATTTACCTGCTGTCATTATTAATGTTAATCAAACAACAATAAAGAAAAAAAATCTCTCACTGCTCTTGACTCATTTTTGAGTCACTTTTGTAACTTTAATGAGAATATATTTATACATTTTAATTTACACAGTGAAAACTGTGGGGCTTTTTAAAATATATTTTTTATACATTTTTATACATTTTTTTTTATCTCTAGTGCTTGAAGTTTTTTAGGCAGGTCTATTTAATGTGTGTCTTTGTTCTATTGTAGTTTTTCCCTATATGCTTGTAATTCATTTCTTTGTTCTTTCTTTATCACTGTTTACATGTCTTCAATAAGCTTGAGTTTTTTTTTTACTCAGGCTAGTATACATTTTTTGAGGTATTGAAAATGGTGACAAGAATTAAGAAATTTCAATGGTATAATTTGTTTTTAATGTCATAACCTTAATTAAAGCAAAAGTAGATATACTGTGATATATATCATTATCGTGAAATACAATTATTCATATCGTGATATAAGATTTTGCTCATATTGCCCACCCATAATCTTCTTCTGGTATTCAGGTTATCAATGGAAATATTCTTAAATCTACGCCTCCACAGCTCTGATTTGAATCAAACCTCCTACCTTGTGGTTTGTTGCTTGCTTTGGCATCTCCGTCACTTTGCCTGTCAGTCTGTCTACAGAGTTGGACCACAAGCATCCACAAAATGAACAGTAACAGCGCCACACTCACCGCTGAGATACACATGCTGTTGATTCTTTATTGAGTCTAAAAACTTTCTGAAAGCTTTTCTTTTACTCTCCCCCTTTTATTATCTTCCTTCACCAACCCTGCTCCAATCCACATGATTGAGTGTTGTGTCTCAATGTATCCTCTCATCAAGGATAGGCAAATATTATCTTGACCTTTATCTCAATGTTACTCTCAACACAAGAAGAATGAACGTCCACATTACGATTTGATGAATGATATTACAGGAGACCAAGTGCCCATTGGTTTTATGACCAACAAAGTTTCTATTTAGTCCAAAAAAAAAGGAAGTACACATATATAATGGACTCTAGTCTCTAACACTAAGTTACTGTGCATGCTATTGTATAAACTTTCCTGCCGAGCTACATGCTGATATATTGCTGCAAGGCGTTGGATGGAAAGGCCCCATTCATTGCAAATAAAGCAGTGATTCAGCATAAGCTCAGGAATATAGTGAAATACAGTTACCACCCTGAAAAACCAATCAAAGAAGTATAGTGTCAGGTATGGCAGAATCGAGTCTATAGCCAAACCACAATCTAAGCCTTCAGCCCTGCACAGGAATAAATGTTAAACCAGTCTGCTTCAACTGGCAGTTTAGCAGAACATAGACATTTGGAAAAGGATATGCCTGTAAAGAAAAATCATGCCGTAATAATTCACTGATGTGCACTTATGCATAGAATCATAATACAGATATGACCATAACGTTTTCTACTTGACACATGCAAATACTGCTAAGTTATTTGGCTTTGATTCTGCATTAATGTTAATTCATTTATAAAAAGGAATATTATATTATATGCAGATTTAGTAAGTATAATAAAAAGGAATAAATATGTAAAGAAATATTTAGAACAATATACAAAAGCCCACTTTCTGATTCCAGGACTCGTTAGCACTTTGTTTTATTGATTTTGTCTACATATGTTGAACATCAAAAGTGAAACAAATTCATAGAGGAGAATTCTAAACCAGTCATATGAAAATATTTTTTTTAAAGTACCAATAGAGCAAGACAGTGCAGTTATTCCAGTAGCGGAAAGGTTAATATCAACGATGGACCTCCATTAACACAAGTACATCAACACATGCATACTGTAAGTCTACATAACATTTTGAAAAACTTAATATTAACTTACAAAAGTTGTTGATTGGCTGGGGGTTGTGATATTTTATTCGCAAAGCTACCATCAGATTTCTTTACAGTTTTTGTTTTGTGTGTATCTTGTTAACCTATATACAATTTTGAAGTAGCAGTGTGTAGAAGTTTGTACAGTGTATTTGTGCTATGTGCACTATTCACTCTGCAGATTTAACCTTGGGTTGTCGGGGTTGTTGGGATCGTTTGACTGAAATAGGAGGGTCGAAGCTTCATCTCAGTAAATGGAAGGGATGCATCTTTGCCCTTCCAGTCTATCCATACCACACCCTAAGAGAAAAGAAAAAAAAGACTCAGAAATCTGCACCAATGAGAGACAATTTCAGACTATAATTTGGTGCTCTTAACATTGTACTTTAAACTTAAGATAAAAGGCTGATTTATACAGTACTTCTGCGTTGGACCTACAGCGTAGCCTATGTGTGCTAGACCTAGTGTCGACGCAGAAGTATAAATCATCCTTTAGGAATACAGAAATTCTACCATTTGCTGATACAATACCTTGTTGTCTGAGTAGGAGGCATAGAGGCCGTTAAGGTTTGCCTTGTAGCAGTTTTTATACCACCAGCCTCCCATGTAGGCCTTAGCGCAATGGATACTCAGGGTGTCTGGGTCTTTATCTTTTGTGGAGAATGGACGGCCGTTGTGATATTTCATGGAATCACCTGCAAAAAGACAGAATATAGCTATCATATACAGAATATAGTCTTATAGTCTTGTTTTTTTACATACAAAGCATGATCTTTTCTCTTACCTGCAGTACCAGAGTATCCAGACAGCTCGATTGCATAGTGATTAGCCTCCGTGTTAACATTGAAGCTGGCATAATGAGCAAAGGCTGTGTCATTTCCTGAACGCAGGTCAATTCGCAAGCTCATTGGTGCTAGACTGGTGAGAGTGTAAAGGATGTCATTTCCTATGGAGAGATGTGACAAAATGTAAATACAATTTACAACAACAACAAAAAAGGAAAAAACTATTTGACATTCTAAATTGATATTCTTTAGGTGGAAACCTCAGGTATTGTTTAAATTGAAAATAATTATTTGTGAAAAAATAATACAATCACTGTGTAAAATCTCACCCAGCCAGAATTCCCCACTCAGGAGACCAAAGCCTTTGCTGTAATCTCTCCAGCTCCTGAAGAAATCAGTAGATCCATCCATCCTCCTCTGGAATACCTGCATTTGCAAAACAACAACGTTTTATTTCAATAAAATTAAAAAAACATAGCGTTAAATAAAAAATCATGACATAAAGCGAGATGAGCAGAATAAAGCAATATAACAGGACGCTACATTCAGAAAAGTGTGGGACTTTAACTCATTTAATCCAAAATAGTTTTAGAGTTTTATGTTAGCTTTGAGGTAATATACTGTATATGCTAGCTAGACTATTCACTTTCTAAAGGGATAGTCCATACAAAAGTGAAAATTTAATTTTGAAGAATGTTGGCAACCAAACAACACTGAAGCCCACTGACATTCTGTGAGTTTACTTCAAATCTTGTATATTAAAAAAAAACTGTACTTGCAGATAATATAATGTTAATGATTTAAAAGGCAACTTAAGTGTATTTAAAGCGAGTACCTATAACCATGTTTCTTAACACACTCTAAAAAGTGCAATTTGTAATTAATTTTGTATTAAATTTTTATTTTATTTTATTAAAAGTAAAAGTACTTTAAATCTTTGGCCCTATCTTGCACCCAGCGCAATTGACTTTGTACACCGACGCATGTGTCATTCCTATTTTGCACCCGCGCAAAGCGCGCTTTTCCCTCCACAGAAGCACGTCGCTAAACTAGTGAATGAACTTGAGCTCCCTGGGCGGTTCAGCGCAAAAAAGGAGGCGTGTTCCGGCGCAAACAATCCCTGGTGCTATTTTGCTGTTCCATTAAACAATTGCGCCACTGACCAGAAAAAACCTAGTCTAAAGTCAGTGGCGCGTTGCGCGTTGTTCATTATGCTATTTTAAGGGCGCATGTTTGACCATAATGTATAGCGTGCACAACGCGCATACACTTTGCTCATGTAATCTACACAGATGCAACAGTTATTTTTGCAAATCATAAATTGTTACACTAAAAAATATTAACACATGAGATGACGGAAATCATTGTGGTGTGCAACGAAGATGTGAAAAAATAGGCATAAATCTAGCTTACAAATTATTCAGGCTAATTGTAGTCTAATAATTAAGGAGACCTGTTTGCCCAATAGTGGCAACTTCTGGCAAGACATATATGTATATAAGGACATCTAACAAATTGGTTTGTCCGTCAAGAACCAGGAAAAAAAATCGGTGAGGGTGGACGCAGCGATGTCCTCTGCTGGCGTCAGGTCCTGAGTAGAGGCAGATCCACCTCCCGTTACACGGCGTGCCCGATTGATGCTGGCAAGCTTGGACTTTCCCCGTCTTCTGATGTCATTGTAGCGCTTACGGCACTGGTGCGACGTCCTGGGGATGCCAGCTGATGAAACAATTGTGGCTATTTCCTCCCACGCCTGTTTAACCGACGCAATTTTGGGTGGGTTTCTCCCATCCCCATACAACACAACTTCTCTGTCTTTCACTGCTCTTTCAAGAACATCAGTCTCCTCGGCTGTGAACCGCTCCTGGCGTGCGCCTGGTAAATACGCCATAATAATAGCAATCCATAATGGAACTTGCGCACCTGCTTTTACAGGGAATGTTGGATGACCCTCTGATTGGTTTATTCACGTTACGCCCAAACCACACCTATGAATAATGAAGCTACTTCAGACCAACCCATTTTAGATTTGCGCCGGGCGCAAGAGCCATTTATCCCGCCGGGAAAATAGCAACAGCGCCGAGACCCGCCCACAAAGTTACTTGCGCTTCGCGCTTTGACACTTGCGTTTCAGATCGTTAAAATAGGGCCCTTTATGTTTTAATAATATTTTGATGTGTTTTAAAGAAGTACACATGTAACTTAATTTAAAAAGTATAAAAAAAAGTATTATTTCCATAATAAAAAAGTGTGATAAAGTGTACTTCTTTTTCAAAGGGTATACCAGCATATCATGTCACAAAATGATTTTGTCCATGAAATCAGGCAGGTCACGCTTTGCACCCCATAAGCCTGCACTACAGAGGTTAAAGCTGTGACTTAAACTAAATCTACTGGCTATTTTAAAAGGGATCTAAATATTTAATGTTACACTCTGCAGCAACAGTTTAATGGGGAAAGCTGTAAGTGTATTAGAGGTATCAATCCAGGCTTTTGTTTCTTACTGTCCAGCCTCCTCCATCAGTCTCCATGTCACAGTAGACCCAGACTGGTTCTCCATCCTTCCCTTCAGGGTAAATCTCAACCTCTCCTGACTCCTTCATCCCGTTGATCTGTACCTCTGAGCATTCTGTGGGGTATGGGTGCGGAAGCTTGGCTACAGGGGAAGAAGAAAGAAAATCAAATCTCTAAAAGATAGAACGCAACCAAGGGTGAAAGTAAGACAGTTATGAAACAGATCATTTCGTACCTGTGGTAAACTCAGCGGAGACAAAACCGATGTACTGTCCGTCTCTTTCTCCCTCTATTTTCACAGTGTAGTTTGAGAAGGCTGCCAGTCCGGTCAGCTCATAGCGCGTCACAGATGGATTTAAAATCAGCTCCTGTTAATACAAAGCAAGGGTCAGTGAAAATTGTGAAAACGGCTGCTAAATTTGCCTCAGGTGCTATTGAGTTATGGACAAATTCACCTTGACTTCCTCATTCAGCTGGTATGTGAGCCTATAACTTTTGAAAGCCACACGGGGAGCCCTCCATGAAATCACAGCTGAGTGAAAGGTCACCTCATCAGGGGTCACTACCTGAAGCTTCACCCCTGGAAATCATATAGGCATGGAAAAAGAGGATAAAAACTAGATATTGCAGATCCAGAGGATTTTTAGATACTATGGTGGACAGGAGGACAAATAAGCACAGTTTCACAGTTTTGTCAAACTAACTGTGACTATATAATGAGTAAAACTAAGGATATCAGGCGATTTTTACAGATTTGTATAATTTATAATTGGCTGATATTGGATATTTCAATATTTTAATTGTGCATGTTATTTTTTTTACATAGATCCCTTGTGAAAAAGAAGTGTGCTTAATTGTATTGAATGTGCACTTGCAGTGTCTTAAAAGTATACATTTAAAAAACTGTACTTGCAGATAATACAGTATTAAGTATTGAGATAAAAGGCCACTTAAGTCTACTTAAAAAGAGTGCACTTTCATGTTTCTTAACACACTTAAGTGCATTTTAAAAAAAAAGTGTAATGTCAAATTTTACTTAATTTTCAGTTTTGGCCTATTCATCACTCGATTTTGCCGTACTAACTGTGACTGTATGATAAGTAAAACTGAGGATGTCATTTGATATTATAGATTTTTTTTATTTTACTGAAACTGACTGATATATTTTTAAATTAAATGAAGTTAAATGAGCTATAGATGACACCAAATATAATCTTTTAAAAGCTCTCACACTTAAATAACACTGTTAAATATAATATTTAGAAAATATTAAAATAAATATCCAATTTTTATACTGTACATTATATATATTTACATTACAATATAGGTATATATTGATACCTACATTTACTTGTAGAATTTTTGAAAAAAAACAATTGATTTTTATTTTATTTAATTTTTTTATGTATTTAGACAATATGGTATTAAAGATATTTAGTGATATATTATCAGTCATAATATAAAAATCTTTTTTTATGTTACTTCAATAGTGATTTTGTGTCATGTGGTTTACTTCGGGATGAGTAAACAGAATAGTGACAGTTTACACACCACTTCCTGTTGTGAAGGTCGTGGAGACTGGGCTACTCTGGAGCCGGTTGACTTGACTTGTGATTTTCACCATGTATAAAGAAGATCTATGGAGTCCTCTGAGCTGATGCTCCACCGTACTGCCAGATAGTGTCACTGTAATGGTCACATTAGGAGCTAGAAAGCAGAACAACTTGAGTAAGTCATGATGGTTTAGAGGAGAACCAGCCATTTAATAAGTTTGACTGCACTTACATTTTGTAGTCCCATAACTGAGGATATAGCTGTCCACTTTAGCTTGGGAAGGTTTCCATACTAGCAGAGCTTTAGTGTCTGTGATGTTCACCACCTTTAGTTCAGTAGGAGAGTCTGGCACTGAGATTTAGAGAAATGTCTCGAATTGATAATGATGTTTTATCAAGAGGATTAATCCTTATATTAGAAACTTTTTACAATTTATTTAGCATGAAAATGTATGTGTATCATAAGCTTTGAAGTGGAAAAAATGTGTTAGTAATAGTTGTGTGGGAACTATTCACCCTTCCACCCATCAATTGATAAACATGATGCATTGTATTTTAGGCCTGGTGAATGTTAAGAATAACTTATTTTTCGCATTTAGTATTTTATTTATTTGAAGCATAAGGTGGGCGGCTTTAACTTTTGACACAACTGACCCACGTTTTCCATCACATATCAGCTCGGAGAAGCATTTTTTATTTAAAATAAAAATTAAGAAAATATGGAAATAAAGAGCCTAATGGGTATTGAATAGTGGGAATAAAGTGTTTAACGGATAGGGTTAGGAGTAGGTGTATGGATGGACTTTAGGTATAGGGACAAGTAAGGTAGCATACATTTATGATTTTAGTAAATATAACAATTTACACTAAATATGTTGTCTTTAATGCATACTGTTTTATAATTTACTACAATACACTGAGGTGCAAATAGTATCTACCACTATTTGCACTACGTGTGAATAGAATTGAACTACTATTATTTAAGAAAATACTGCTATTTTCAATTAGGTATCGTTGAACCATAACTTAAAGTAAAAAGAAAACCAAAAACAAATAAGCATTGTACTCACCTGTAGTGACGGAGGCTGTGATTGGCTCGCTCTCGAGTGTCTCCAGGACTGAGCTCACAGTAATATCATAAGTGGAGCCAGCAGAGAGCTTAGACAGGAGAACATGGGACAGTTGGGAGTCAACAGACATGGAGCCACTCTCGCCTGCAGCATAAAAGGGGAAAGCATTGTAAAATCTCAGTTTATTGTGGCACATCAGCAAGGGTGCACACAGCTCTTATAGTCGAAGCATAAAAGTAGGGTAACTCAAAAACATTTACAGTACCAGTCACTATGTTGGTGTACGTGACTTTAAATTCTGCTACTATGCTTTTAGGTTTTCCCCAGGATACTGAAACTGAAGTTTCGGTTATATTGCTGAACATCAGGTCAGTGGGCGGCTCAGGGCCTGGAAAAAAGATGGTAAGGGGGTGAAATTTAATATAGGAGTCGGACAGCACAGTAAAAAAAAAACAACAACTCACAAATGTTAGTGCAGTTCAGGTAATGCATTGAAAATGTCAGCACAAATGTATATTTTAAGAGTTCTGAAACATTTATATCCTTACATAAATATGCCATATTACCCAAGTAATCAATTGGTGCATTCACTCTTCACCATTCACCAATACAGTACACATCATTCATTTTAGCACAGGAAATTCTGTTAAGTTGACAGCCCCAAAAAATCTAAGGCCGTTTTGTACTCCTGATGTCACTGAACGTATGCCTGGTATTTATGACAAAAATAGTTTAAGTGGGTCTTGCCAACGTCAATATTTAAAAGGTACTGTATCCCATGCATTCATGGAAGCGCTACCAGCACACCGCAGAAAAGCAAATGCTCTTCAATGGTGTTTATTGCAGTGAACCAAAGCAGGAAATATAGGAAACCTACCTGTGGATAATGTAAGGCGATGAATTTTGGTTCGTACACCAAGACCAGAGCCAAACAAGGAAACCGAGTACCGCATTTGAGGTTGAAGGCCTTTGAAAAGATACGACCGTGCTGTACCAGCGAGAACTTGCGAGAACTTTTTCACAGTCCTTCCTTCAAGTTTGTTACTGTGATCTTTAGTTGACGTTCTGTTTGAACTGGGCCTTTGGACATCGGTTACATTTTCAGCTGCTGCTCCATCCTGGATTTTCTCAGAATCTTCATTTCCTGCTCTGATTTCCCTTCGTGTCACAGTGAAGTTCTTGAATGTGTCTCGAGGAGCTTCCCAAGACAAAACGAACCCAGTGGAAGTGATATTATGAACCTCCACTGATCCAATGACTGATAACCTGCTGCTAGTTTTGTTAAAATGGAGTTTGGATTCAATACTTGTCCCATTTACGTGCTTATGAGAATTCTTCTCTGCTTGGAGAATTGTTGTTACATTGCCATGGAATAGCTTCTTTCCTTTTTCAGTTAATGTAACATCAGTCTTGCTTTCCAGTTGATCACCTGCAGTTCTGGTAGTAACCTTTGTCCTGGATGTAGTTACATTAGATGATCCTTTGGTGCCTTTAATCCATTTCTCTAGAACTTTGGAGGTTTCATTAACCTTCTTCACAGGTGTTTGAGTCACATTCTGATAGACAGGTTCATCTTTAAGATTAATTTTCTCGTCCGTTTTGGATTGTTTGTCTGGTTTTATGACTGTTGTTATGCCCTTTCTTTGCTCATTAAGTCTTCTCCCTTCATGCTTTAGCAGAACCTGGCCAACAGTCTTAATAATCTGGTCTCTTTTTGCGGTATTGGACTGGACTTTATCTGCGGACACTGTTGGCTTGGCTGGGGTGTCTTTTTTTGGGTCCTTTTTCACAAATATGGTCTTGTCAGGCTTTGTCTTCACAGATTTTCCATCTGGCTTGGCAGTGGGCATCTTCATAGTCACAGTTTCAACAGTTATGGTGATCTTTTTGTCAACAGCTAGGAAAAGCAAAAGGCATTCAGAGTGAGACTAGATTCATTCTTAAATTTTCAAAATGAAATGAAAATTCTATCATCATGTTTCACCCGAATTTTGGTAACACTTTACAATAACAGTACATGAATAATCATGTATTAATACATGAATTAATAGTTAATTAAATATGAACTCATGATTAGTGAAGATATGAACTAATCATGAACAAATGAGGAGCTATCATGAACTAATACAGGAGTCATAAGGATTCATGCATGAATAACAGCAGCATTAATACATGTTAGTACATGTTTGATAATTAATGCATTAATAAACATGTATAGTTAAACTAAATCAAACAGGCTCCTTAAGAATAAATAAGAAGTACTCTGACTTTGAATTAAACATGTGATTTAATACTGTCATAATTTAAACTGTAATAGCCTATTATAATCTGCCATCTGCAGCTTTGTGATTTTTAGCCATTTTTGTGAGCCATTAATTACACACATTTGTCTAATCAAAAGTGGAAAATAGACTAATAACTATCAATAATCATTTTAATTTGATATAAACCGTTTTCAGATTTTTATAGTTCAATTAGGCTACGTTTAGTCACAGCTAGTTTTCTTCCCGGAACTACAGTATGTAGGGTTTGTTTCTGGTGGGATACTCATTAGTGGCGCTCTCGGTGCTCCTAGTTGTGTTCCTTCGGTATTGCTGGCATTTTCATCAAATAATATATGTCGACTGCTTTGGTCAACCGAAATAATAATTTAAGACATGTTTGTATGATTGTTGTATTGGGATATTTCTGGAGGTGTGTACTTTAATTAACTGTATTTTTTAACTTATATGCTTCGATTAGCATTAGCCGGTGGATGCGTGTGTCTTTACAGGTATGTTTGGGCTTTCCTTTAAAGTCCATATATGTTTAATTATATAAATATAAATAAAAGAACTAGCCTACAAATACTTTTTATCTTTGTTGTTTTTTTGCACCAAGGGTGTAAAGGAATAAGGATTCTTAGTGTATATGTTTATTCATTTTGTAATGAATGAATTGTTAGTGCATCATTGTCCTGACTTTACTTCAGGGGGCACGGCATTACTATCTCATGGTTAACTTACCATACACTAACATCAACTAATGGCTTGTTAATGTATGACTATGTCATGACTTTACTTGAGGGGGCACTTCATGATTAATTCATTATTAACTAACCATACACTAACATCAACTCATGGCTTGTTAATGCATCATTGTGTCATGACTTTACTTGAGGGGGCACATCATGATTAATTCACTGTTAACTACTTACCAAATTCAGCTCATGATTTATCATAAACTTACTATCAAATACACATGTAACTAGTATTCAGCCCAATTAAGAGAATGGAGGTACAGTATCATCACGGCCTGTGTCTCTCCGGTGGAGAGAGAACTGTACGGATCCCAGCAGACGATCCCTCACTTCCTGACTTTACTGCATGTTTCCTGTTTGGTTATTTTTTGGGAACTGATTTCTCAGGAACTGTTATAAGTCACAGTAGGTTTAGTTTGATGGGAAAGAGAATATCACAAAACAGACTGAGACCTTTTGAGATAAAATATAGCAGATTTAGTATTTTCTATGTTTGATAAGGGTGACAAGTAATGCAAAACTATTCCTGTGGCTTTCAGTAATATTTATGATGAAGCTTCTGATAAAAATGGTTTAAATTATGACAATAATACATTTTAAAATGTATTTCAAAGTCAAAATATTTGTTATTTATTCTCAAGGAGGCTGTTTGATTTTGTTTAACCATACATGTTAATTAATGCATTAATTATCAAACATGTACTAACATGTATTAATGCTGCTGTTATTCATGCATGAATCCTTATGACTCCTGTCTTAGTTCATGATAGCTCCTCATTTGTTCATGATTAGTTCATATCTTCACTAATCATGAGTTCATGTTGAATTAACTATTAATTCATGTATTAATATATGATTATTCATGTACTGTTATTGTAAAGTGTTACCGAATTTTTTTGTCTTTTGTGGAAGACAACATGAAATATTAGGCATCATGTTTGTGTTCCACAATGAAAATGATTGGGATCTCTAAAATGACAAAAAGCACCATTTAAAATGATAAAAGTAGTTCTGTCATGATAACTCTCAGAGTGTTTGGCATGGTAATGGGTATGACAATGTTGATATATTTGGTCTTGGCAGAATTGATCTGCTATGCTGCTGCTGTTATTGCTGCTGCAGAGCAAGTACGGGACTTTTTACAGCCAATACATACACAACACACTGCTGTGAGCAAGTAAGACTTGCTGCTGCTGCTGTACAATATATCATACATGAATTACCCCTTGCAGATTTATACAAGTGGAGGCGGAGCTGGGGAAGGTGGAGGGTTTCTGAAAGCACGCTGCACTGCTAAGGCAAATGCTAGCCAAGTATTTGAAGGTATTTGACCCCAAGTATTTGACTCCGGCGGGGCTGCCCTTTGTAACTGGTTATAATTTTTATGGACAGAATTTCTAGGCGCAGCCAAGGGCCGGAGAGTGTCCGGTTTGGGGACTACGCAATTTCGTCACTGCTTTTTGCGGATGATGTTGTCGTGTTGGCCTCCTCATACCAGGACCTTCAGCTTGCACTGGGACAGTTTGCGGCCGAGTGTGAAGCGGCTAGGATGAAAATCAGCACCTCCAAGTCCGAGGCCATGGTTCTCTGTCGGAAAAGGGTGGCTTGCCCACTTCAGGTGGGTGGAGAGTTCCTGCCTCAAGTGGAGGAGTTCAAGTATCTTGGGGTCTTGTTCACGAGTGAGGGAAGGATGGAACGGGAGATCGACAGACAGATCGGTGCAGCTTCAGGCTGCAGTAATGCTGTCAATGTACAGGTCTGTCGTGGTGAAGAAGGAGCTGAGCTGTAAGGCGAAGCTCTCGATTTACCGGTCGATCTACGTTCCTACTTTCACCTATGGTCATGAGATGTGGGTCATGACAGAAAGGACAAGATCCCGATACAGGTGGCCGAAATGAACTCTCTCCGCAGGGTGGCTGGGTGCTCCCTTAGAGATAGGGTGAGAAGCTCGGTCACTCGGGAGGAGCTCAGAGTAGAGCCGTTGCTCCTCCACATCGAGGAGCCAGCTGAGGTGGCTCGGGCATCTTTTTCGGATGCCTCCTGGACACCTTCCCAGGGAGATGTTCCGGGCACATCCCACCAGGAGGAGACCTCGGGGAAGACCTAGGACACGCTGGAGGGATTATGTCTCCCGGCTGGCCTGGGAACGCCTCGGGGTCCCCCCGGAAGAGCTGGAGGAAGTGGCTAGGGAGAGGCGTCTCTGGGCGTCTCTGCTTAGACTGTTGCCCCCGCAACCCGGCCCCAGATAAGCGGAAGATGATGGATGGTATTTGAAGGTTGAGCAGCGAGCTCATTGGCTACTGATACAGCAGGAACCAATTAGCTATGCCCTATAGAGAATGATGTGATTGCAAGCAGGTTGAGTCAAGGACCTATCAGCCTGTGCCATCTAGAGTTTCATGACAGATCTTTGTATTTCATTTTACATGCAGATTTCCATCTTTTCCTCGCATTAAGATTTCAAAAGTATGAATGTAGTGTATATGTCATATGGACAACTTTATGATCATTTTCTGGTGCTTTTTGTAATTTTTGGAGTTTGATAGGCCTTGGTTGTAACATATTGGTGGCTGATATATTCACACAACGAATAGGAATATCAGCAAGAACAGTTAATCACAATACACAGGAAATACAGCAACAACCACATAAACTCAAATAAGAGAGAGGCCAAAGGAAACTAAGGGCTTAAATACACAGGATAAGATAATTAACTGGAGCAGAAACAGCAAAGCAAAGGTAACACACTCAAATGGGAACAGAACAGAACCAAACTAAAACAATGAAATTAAAGATATCTTTGACACTGGTCACCATTCACTTCTATTGTATGGAAAGCAGCATAAACATTTTGCTAGATTTTTCCTTTTATGTGCTATGGATTAAAGAAAAACTTACAGCATTGGAATAACATGAGTGTGAGTAAATGATGACCAGATAGAATTTTTGTAGTGAACTATTCCATTAAACATTGATGTTTAAAATGACTTACTGCAGTCTGGGCCTGTATAACCAGTCTGGCAGACACACTTTCCCTTCACACACTTCCCTTTTTTGTTGCAGTTAGAGGGGCATGTTTTTCCACTGCAGTCAGAGCCACTGAAGCCCTGGAAACAAACACACTTTCCCCCTTCACACTTGCCCTGGCCACTACAGTTTTTAGGGCACTGCTCTCCTGAGCACTGAACACCTGAAGATAGATGGTAGAGTGTTCGTCCAGTTTCAATTAATTGCAATTACTATACTGATTTTTATTCTACATTCATTAAAGTACCCTAGTAATGGTTAACTAAAAATTTTAGGATTTTTGTTAGTACAACATTTTACTTACACATTTTTTTAATCACTGACATCTCCTTCTCAAGAAACTCAACTCTGTCCCTCAGCGCAGTCATCTGCGTCTCACAACCTCCTGTGCAGGCTCCTTGTACCAGGTTGATGCGATGAGTCATAACCAGAGGAGATCCCGGATTCAAACTTAGCTCTGTTTCACGTACTTTGGTTATGTTACCTGCATCTGTCTGAGACCCCTGTTGAATGCAACCCTCAGTGATGACTACTTTAACTGGTGAACTCTCTGCGGGTTTGTCTTTAGCTGGTTTCTGGATACCATCAACTACAGGCGGGGCAGTAAATGTAACAGTCTGATTGACGTTGCTAATTTTTGAAGAAGTAGATTGAGTGTGGTTTTTCGTTTTGGTGCCTAATGATGTAGTTATTGTCTTTGAGAAATTCACTTTAATAGTTTGGGAAATTGACTTAGTCTGATTGATTTTTGAGGACGTAGAATGAGTTTGATTTTGTAATAATGTAGTTAGCTTGGGAACATTATGACTAATAGTTTGGCCCGTAGACTTGGAAGTGGAATTTTTCTTCTTGTTAAGTGTCCCTTGAACAGAAGGCCCAGGTTTCTCGACATCTACAGCATGCTTAGGTGTGGAAGAGAGAGTTTTATTGATGCTTGGTTTTGAGGAAGCAGAAAGAGTTTGGTTTTTCATTTTGGTGGTTACTTGCTTTAAAGCATTAACATTAATGGTGTGGGTTACTGACTTGGTAGTAGTATTTTTCTTCTCTCCAAATGTAGCTGGAAGAGAAGACACAGGTTTCTGAACAACATCTACAGCAGGCCTCGAAGAGGTTGTAAGAGTCTGATCAATGCTACTGTTTTTTGCAGAAGCAGATTGAATTAGGTCTTTAATTTTGGTCTTTAATAATGTAGTTCCTGGTTTCTGAGCATTTGGTTTTGTAGTGTTAACTGTTGACTGGACACTTTGCACAGGTTTCTGGACAGCATCCACATCGTGCTTTGAAGAGGATGAGATAGTCTGATTCACTCTACTAGTTGTTGAGGAAGTAGCTTGAGTTTGGTCTTTCAATTTGGTCTTTAATAATGTAGTTCCTGGTTTCTGAGCATTTGGTTTTGTAGTGTTAACTGTTGACTGGACACTTTGCACAGGTTTCTGGACAGCTTCCACATCGTGCTTTGAAGAGGATGAGATAGTCTGATTCACTCTACTAGTTGTTGAGGAAGTAGCTTGAGTTTGGTCTTTCAATTTGGTCTTTAATAATGTAGTTCCTGGTTTCTGAGCATTTGGTTTTGTAGTGTTAACTGTTGACTGGACACTTTGCACAGGTTTCTGGACAGCATCCACATCGTGCTTTGAAGAGGATGAGAGAGTCTGATTCACTCTACTAGTTGACGTGGAAGTAGATTGAGTTTGGTCTTTCATTTTGGTCTTTAGTAATGTAGTTCCTGGTTTCTGAGCATTTGGTTTTGTAGTGTTAACTGTTGACTGGACACTTTGCACAGGTTTCTGGACAGCATCCACATCATGCTTAGAAGAGGATGAGATAGTCTGATTCACTCTACTAGTTGCTGAGGAAGTAGCTTGAGTTTGGTCTTTCTTTTTGGTCTTTAGTAATGTAGTTCCTGGTTTCTGAGCATTTAGTTTTGTAGTGTTGACTGTTGACTGTACACTTTGGACAGGTTTCTGGATGGTGTCCGCATCAGGCTTTTTAAAGGATGGGAGAGTCTGATCCACTTTACTAGATTTTGAGGACATTTTGGTGTTTGATAATGTAGTCACAACTTTAACAGTTTGGGCCGTTGACTTCCCAGTAGAATTTTTCTTCTCACTAATTGGATCCTGAAGAGAAGGTACAATGTCTTGAGGCTGGTTGACGTTGCTAATTTTAGAGGATGTAGATTGAGTCTGGTTTTTTGTTTTGGTGTTCAATACTATAGTCACTGTCTTTGACACATTACCATTAATAGTTTGGTCTGTTGACTTCAAAGTGGAAATTTTCTTCTTGCTAAGTGAGCTTCCATCCACACTAATCTTAGTAGATGGAGGAGTATGATTGGAAGTAGGATGAGTCTGGTTTTTCATTTTGGTCTTCAGTACTGTCGTCACTAGCTTTGGAACATTAAGACCACTGGTGTGGGCTGTCGACTTGGCAGTAGAATTTGTCTTCTCATTAAGTTTGGCTGGAAGAGCAGGCTCAGGTTTCTGGACACCGTCTACAGCAGGCTTTGTAGTGGATGGGAGAGTTTGACTAATGCTGCTAGTTTTTGAGGAAGTAGATTGAGTTTGGTTTTTAATTTTGGTGTTTGATAATGTGGTTACTGGTTTCTGAACATTTAGATTAATAGTGTTCACTTTTGATTTAGTAGTAGAATTTTTCTTCTCGCTAAGTGTGTCTTGAAGAGAAGGCACAGGTTTCTGGAGACCATCTACAACAGGCTTCGGGGTGGATGGAAGAGTCTGATTGGTGCTACTACTTTTTGAAGAAGCGGCATGAGTCTGGTTTTTCACTTTGGTGGTTGATGCAGTTACTAGCTTGGGGACATTATGGCTAATAGTGTGGCCCATTGATATGCTAGTGTCATTTTTTTTCGCGCTATGTGTGCCTTGAAGAGAAGACACAGGACTTAGGATGAGGAGAAAAACTATTGAGATTAACATTTTATGCTTAAATAAGGTGTCCAGCCTTTCATAAGAATTAGGACTGATAATAAAAAACCTAAATCAAAATTGCAATTATATTTATTTTCCTCAGTTATCTTACAAGCATTAGCGATATGAGAGATGTGTTCCCTGAAAAAGAGAAAAGTTTGCTTTTAGTTTGCTTGGCATGCTGTTTCATGTTTATTCACACTTTCCTTCATTTACTGCTCAAATATGTGTAAATATAAAATGCATGCCTTCAAATATATTTCAGGCTAAGATGAGCCAGGCTGGTTGAGCTCAAGACTGCATTTTTGGAAAAAGCCCTCAAAACCCTATCAGCAGAGGGACTGTTCTGCAGCAACAGAGCCACACTGTCCTCCTTTCACAGGGACTGTATGTCTTTGACTAAACTCGAACATAATCTTAGCCAACTGAAAACTGCCAGTTTAAAAAAAATACTCCAGTCTTATTTAAGCGCTCACCACAGAAGCATCCAAAAAAATTCTGTAATAATTGGATATTAAGTTATGATGAAACTTACCAAAAGCTTCTGTTCAGACTGGCCTTTCATACATTTTTTAAATCAAAACCTGATAAAACTTTATATTTGAGTTCAACGACACACTTATTGCACTAATTTATTTCATACATGTTAATAGATATACACTACTATTCAAAGGTTTGTTTTTGAATGTGGTCTCTTATCACCAAGGCTACAAATATTTGATAAAAAATACAGTGAAAACAGCAATATTTTGAAATATTATTACAATTTAAAATAATGTTTTATATTTAATATATTTTTAAATGTAATTCAAAGCAGAATTTTCAGCATCATAACTTCAGTCTTTAGTGTCACATAATCCTTCAGAAATCATTTTTATATACTGATTAGCTGCTCAAGAAATATTTCTTATTATTATCAATGTTGAAATCAATGGTGCTGCTGTGATTCATTTTTCATTGATGAATAGAAAGTTCAAAAGAACGGGATTTATTTGAAATATAATTCTTTTAGAACATTATAAATGTTATAAATGTGTCACTTGTCATCAATTTAATATTTCTTTGCTGAATAAAAGTATTAATTTCTTTAAAATAATATTACTGAATGCAAACATTTGAACGGTAGTGTACATCATGCATAAATATTGATGTTTTTAATTATTTTTATTCTTATCTCATCCTCTGCAGTTTTATGTAATATTATTAATATTATTAATAACTGTAATTCTTACTGCCAGCAATTAATGGATACAGTGATTATAGTAATACTATTATTTCAGTACAATAAAATTTGTCTTACCTGTGTTTGGAGCTGCTTCTGTTGTATTAGGCTCCTTCCATCAGGTTTGAGAACCTCCTGTGACTGATTGAGATTAATCGAGAAAGAGAGACAGTGAACAGGAGCTCCAGTAGCCAAGAGGACCCGGGGCAATCAAATCCCTTCATACTTAAAGCTTTTCCATACTCCGCCTCCTTGCTAATTTACATTGAGCATATTCCTTGCTCCTGAATGTTTTTGTGAGTGTTTGCAAAACTATCTCTCTTGACATAAAATTCTTTAAACAGTCATTAGCAGTTTCCTGTGTTACTTCTGTTGATCTGTCATTGCTCACATGACGTGAATGCTGTCAGACATTCATGTATAATATATATACAGTTTGTATATATCTAATATTGTGTTGGTCCCCCTTTTGCTGCCAAAACAGCCCTGACCCATCGAGGCATGGGCTCCACTAGACCCCTGAAGGTGTGCTGTGGTATCTGGCACCAAGATGTTAGCAGCAGATCCTTTAAGTTCTGTAAGTGGTGAGGTGGGGCCACCGTGGATCGGACTTGTTTGTTCAGCACATCCCACAGATGCTCGATTGGATTGAGATCTGGGGAATTTGGAGGTCAAGTCAACACCTCAAACTCGTGCTCCTCAAACCATTCCTGAACCATTTTTGCTTTGTGGCAGGACGCATTATCCTGCTGAAAGGGTGTACATGGTCTGCAACAATGCTTAGGTAGGTGGTACGTTTCAAAGTAACATCCACATGGATGGCAGAATCCAAGGTTTCCCAACATTGAACATTGCCCAAAGCATCACACTGCCTCTGCTGGCTTGCCTTCCCATAGTGCATCCTGGTGCCATGTGTTCCCCAGGTAAGCAACGCACACGTACCCGGCCATCCACAAGATGTGAATGTAATGTGATGTAATTTCGGAAGGAGCACGTCCAGATAATTAAACCTATCTAAACAATGGAGCACGCCAGATAATGTAACCTAATCAAACCCAAGTGGAGCACCCTCAGATAATTAAACCTAATTAAACACATGTGGAGCACATCAAGCCAATCGATTTAATCAACGATAAGAGGTGTGTGTATATATACAGCATATTCACCTTCTTTCGTTGACCGTTTTTATTTTTAGCATCCCTCCACCACCCCATCTCCACACTTTGATTTAATAAACTCATTAGACGTCAACACAATCCATAATAAAATACAGTCTAGTTCTAGACTATCTTTATCATGGGGGGGGTACTCTGGGTTCGGGCCAAATTCCGAGCCCGGAGCCCTCCCCCGGACAGCACGCCAAATACGCATAATCTTTACTCCATTTAATTTGATGTACGTGTGAACTCGTGAAGTAAAAGAAAACGTGATTCATCATACCACCTTATAATAACTTCTTCCACCTTATAATAAATAAATATATATAAGTCACTTTTCATATTGCCCCATAACATCACACAGGTTATTTATTTACTTAAAAAAATATTTCCTTCATTTTAGCAGATCCTAAGTAGCTAAATGGTTTTTGAATGTATTACATATCTGATATTCTTTTATTATTATTATTATTATTATTATTATTATTATTATTATTATTATTATTATTATAAAAAGTAGCTAAGCTAATTTTGATACAAAAATCAAAATGGTGTATTTGTCAATATTTATAATAAATATTTAACAAAATATATTTTAATCTTACAAAAACAAAAAAAATATTTTTTGATAAGGAAATAAATACATTTACTGAGAAAATTAAGGTAAAGGTTATACCCTATTATAATGTAGTTCTGAACATAACAAATAATTCCTCAAAATATATATATTTTTAAAGCTTCGTAGCCTGTTTTGTCTCAGTGCTCAGTAATCTGTTACCTATACAAAGTAATCCTTATTGTCCTCTGATTACTGTCTTTACTATATGTTGGCTTGCTATTTAAACTTTATTATTAGCTACTATTATTCTTACAAAAATTTCTGACTGCTACCACTCCTAGAGTTTTCAAGCTACATTCATCAAACACGACCCAGATTTTCTGACTTTTCTGACTCTGGTTGCTGTATCTTCTTTCTTTCTATCTGTCCATCCATTCCCGCAACCACCCAGAGTACCCTAGCAACTGCATAGCAACACCTTAACAACTAGCCCAAGTACCCTAGAAACTGTATACAAACACCCTAGCAACTGCCCTGTGTACCCTAGCAACAGTATAGCAACACCCTAGCTACAACCCAGAATACATATTATATAAATACCTATTATAACTATTTCACACTTCAGGCTTTTACCATTATTTCAAATTTTCAGGCTAGACTTTCTCAAGCCAACATTAAAATTTGTTCACAAACTTTACTCATCTAGTTCTTTTAAACTACATAATACACTACTTTTAACACTTTCCATAAAGATCTGACTTGTACCTTCCATTTTCTAGCACCTGATGAAAGTTTCAGTGTCAGAATCCTCTACTCTACTGAACACAGAGAGTGTCTGTCATGTCAGTTGATGGGACATAATGGGTGGCCTCTGCTCACTAGCGCCCCCTCATGTAGGATATTTATGTGACGCTAAAGCAGACCCACATCAGTGGAACCACCGTTCAGTTGCTGACCTGACCTTACCCTCTTAGTCAAAGCAGTGCCAAGCCTTGAGCTGTGTACACACCTAACAAAACAACCATGTACTGACAAGCACTTCTGGGAATTTATGAGCAAAAAATTACTTGTTATAGCATATTGCTCATTCGTTTCTGTGGAAAACTTTCTGTACTACTATTTGAACAAAACACACTAATCCAGTTGTATTTGCATTTGCTTATAATTTATAGATTATTGTTTGCTGTTTATGAGAATTGGCTTCATATTAACAGACTAAATGTACAAAATTTTTACTCTGCACTCTATTTAAATTATCTATTTAAATGCACTCTAATGTAAAAAAAAATTTCTCAATATTGTACACAAATAATGCAGATGCTTTGCTTATTAACAGAAATATTTACATGCAAATATTTACTTAAAGGTGAACTATGTAAGATTTTTGCAGTAAAATATCCAAAAACCAGGTCAGTGTTATATATTTTGTTCAGTTGAGTACTTAGAATATCCCAAATGTTTCAAACTATTTGTAAATCGTGAGAAATTGCCATTTTAACCAAGGAGCCGGGACGTGTGAGCTATGCGTTTGAGGGAGTCGCCTGTCGATTGCGTCATATCTGCGTTACCCTCGGTTTTCCGGTTTTATTTATCAGAAACGCTGTACTCTCACTGCAGTGTGAACAAGTGTCATAGCAGCCGCCGAGGGAACGTCATAACTTAATTTTCAACACACTCAGATATATCTAATGTGATAAACAGAGTTGCGTTACCTCATACTCATGACTGGAAAAGAGGAAGTGGTGCCGGCGACCGTGTCATAATTAAAGTCCCGCCGGCGACTATGCCATAATAACAGTTCCGCTCTTCAATCGCTCCAGCGGCCTTGCTCAACACTCGGTCCTGCTCTGCTTCATACTAGGCAGCATAAATGTATCCTTTGCTGCCTTTGATATCCCACAATCCTATGCGTTCTATTCTGTGACAGCTGAGCTAGAAAAAAAGATGCCGTCCGAAATTTGTGTTTGCTGGTCAGGTAGTGTAAATGTAAATTTTTGACCAACATTTTCCACTTCTGATTTCATTTCTTGCGAGAAATTACTAATGTAGTAATTAAATATTTGTTTAGTTCTCACCAAAGCTCTCTCTGTTTTGCTGTAGATCATTAAACGGTTACACTTTCAACTGCCTAAGAAGTCTGTCTGAAATTAGTTTTGTGAGGTGCCTTCATGCACAAACGCTGCCTTACAAGCCATTGTCTGATAAGGCAACGAGTCAGCTGCCTAGGTTTTCGGATGCAGCCAAAGTTTGCTTTTGTTGCCATAGTAGCCGGTACCAGCTTAAAAAAGTCTTGATTGGAGCATCCCTATTTGCTACACCGGTTTCTCATTTCTTTGATTGGTTAGAGTTTGTATATATTGCCCTTGATCCTATATTTGTCCTTGAATATATCCTTTGTATATATTGATTTTCAGTTGTTGGTGGTCTGATGTTGTTGTTTCTAGTGTTGTTCTGTTTCTCATATTTTTGTTTCCCGAAACCAACTAGCTAGTTTTGGTGAAATGAAGCTTTGCGAAGCACTGAGGCTTTCCCCTCAACTTTATCGAAAAATGCTTCAGTCAGTACTCAAAGCTTTTCAACATTGTGTACACTAACGACATATTGTGGTCAAAAGGTGGAAGAATTTTAGGTCCCAGACGACCCAGCCATTTTTTATTGTTTCAAGTAATAATTCAGTTTGTGTTACGAAAACAACAATTTGTTCTTAAATCAATATAAATAATAGTCTTTCATGTGACGTTACTTACATGATGTATTAATAAATGTGAATCAATGTATGGAAAAAGATTCGATCAACACATGCAGCCTTACTCAAACTTTTGCCTAAGCCTTAAACCTATGAGTTTATAAGGTTCATGTAGGAATATATAATCAAAATAAATTATTGTGGAATGGTCAGTAGAAGTGCTTGATTTATTCTTATCAAAGAAACGTATGACATCAGAGCTGCACAAAGGGTTGCACTATTTTTTAATCAGAATATGAAGCAGTTTCTTTGTGGTGTGCGAAAACGAAGCTACGTACAGATCACGTGGTTATGGCAAAACGAATCAATACTCTGATACAGTGCTTCAATTTAAGATGTTTTTTTTTTTGGATGAAAGCTATGAAGCCTCTGTGCCAAACGTCACATCAGTACAACTATGTTCCAAAAATTCTTGACCATCTTTACTTGCTGTTAGTTTTTTTGTTTATTTGGTGTGTGGTGGTCTACTAGCTATTGACCAGCTGCACCATGTTCCCAAAAAACAAACAAACAAAAACCAGCTAAACCACCTTTACCTGCTCTTAGTTAGGTTGTGGAATGTCTCTTTGGATAAAAGCATCTGCCAAATTCATAAATGTAAAATGTAATGATTGACATCTGTCACAGAGTTTTGGTCTACTAGCTTGCACAGCTAGAAACCACATATTCCAAAAACATCTACCAGCTTATAATTTTGATTTCCATCAGGAATGTAAGAATCAGACTTTGTTGACTAGTAGCTGATTTGAATTCTTTAATATATTTTGGGCTGAACCAACATGAAAGCTGGCAAGATCATGCTGGAAACAGCCAAAAATTCAAGATATGATAACAAGTAAATGAAGGTGATGTTAAGAGATGCAGAAGCATTAACCTAAATACAATATTTTAACTTTTTCCAAATGAAAATGTACATATCTGAGGCTGCATATTTGTTCAGCCTTTTACTGATTCAACTGTAAAAAAAAGTTTAATGGTGACAGCACAAACAAGGCAGGCATTGACCTGAGCCCGATTGAAGTGATGGCCAGTCCCCCCGTGTTGCTTATGTTGGACTGACTCTTAAAGATTAGAATAATATGAGAGCATAAAGCCTGGGTCTGTTCCTCTCCTCCTCTACTCTTAGCACTCTTGCCACTTTATGTTGTCCCTCCTCCAAAAGATTCAAAGAAGCTTTACTACAATAATAAACATGGGTTTAGATTGCCAAGCACTAATAAACACAACACATTACACACACATCCTCCTGGCTTTCACTGGAGACTGTATTAGACGTATTGAAATTCTTACATTTTTTGTGACATTGATTGAGATGCCACTGTAAAACAATTTTTGCGTGTATAAAAGTCCAAGTTTGAATCCCATTTGAATATGTGACTGAATCTGTCATTTAGAACCTCATTAACACCACAGCAGGCTTTTAGGATTGCATCATACCCGAATGTTTATGAATTAAAATATATTATTTACTACAATAAATATTTTTTAGAGTGTATTTTTAAAAGGGGAATGAATTGAGAAATTTTCCTTGAGATTTTTTTACATACAAGAAGTCATTGTAATATAAAAATATCCTGTAATTTCAGAACTCTACATTTTTCTACATCTGAAGTTTTCAAAACAAATCCACACGTGTAATGTCGGGACGTTGTAAATTATTTTAATATTCAAAACTGTTCCCCAATCATAGAAGTGGGTGTTTACTTCCAAGTCTAGAATGCGGGCACACCCATCAGTGTTTTAAAAAGAGAGGGTCAAAAACAGGGTAGAAAATTGATTAAAACTTCTAAATTAGGATGTAATTAGGATGTAAAAATATTTACAACATTATAAGTGGACCACAGAAAACACAAACACACACACACACACACACACACACACACACACACACACACACACACACACACACACACACACACACACACACACACACACACACACACACACACACACACACACACACACACACACACACACACACACACACACACACACACACACACACACACACACACACACACACACACACACACACACACACACACACACACACACACACACACACACACACACACACACACACACACACACACACACACATACATACATATATATATATATATATATATATATATATATACATTTGAAAAAATTGTTCATGACCCCTTCAACTGCACTTGTCATACTAAAATTCGTAAAGTAAATCAGATGTTAGGTCAATAGCCAAATTCATCAAGTGATTTGTAACACTGATTCAAACTGTTGAGTTCTTTAGTGTTTAGGCCATTTAATTAAAAGAACCAGTTCTTAAGATTAAACTGTGTAAGAAACAAACATGTTTGCATTTTGTCTGATAATTGTGCAAATTTTATTGGCGAATCCAAGTCTCTGGTCATTGATTCTAGTGCCATAATTTGATGAAGGATTCAATTCTCGTCTTATATCAGTCAGTCTATCACTCATTTTGCCACCCCTTAGCTATCTTGGCAAAGAGTTTTCTGTTCTTTTTGGTGCCTTCTGAGAGAAACGTCTCTACATTTTCATACCGAATGGGTGAAACAACCTGTGGTTCTGTACGGTTTTCAGCTGCTCCATATGCATCCTGTGACGCAATGTCCTTTCAGCCTCCTCTTTACTGGAGTGTGCATGGACTGCGCGCTGTTGTACACGTACTCACCTCCACCCCAACTGGAGGGTGGGGGGTGAGATGTTACTGAGTTTACCGTGAGCACAGAAGCCCCTCTCACACTCTCAACTGCAAAGTAAAATAAGTCTTCAAAAAATATAAATGCACATATGCTGGGAAGCTGAATCACCCCACTATAACAAACCAAAATCAAATCAAATCAAATCAAATCACTTTATTTGTCACTCTACATATGCACAAGTGCAACAGTAGGTGAAATTCTTAGGTGCAGTTCCGAGCAACATGGTAGTCATGACATGACATGTACAACATTTAAAGCAGCATCAGATTACACTGATGCGCCCACAATTACTCACAGCACAGTAAACTCTACAATAAACAATAAATAATTTACACAATGTGAGTGTAGTTCTCACAGCTTTAAACAATATACACATACTTACAATATACATATACTTTAAACAATATACACTAAACATACACTAAACAATATACATTACGCTATAATAGTAATAATAATATACAATGTACAGTATAAAATATTATTCACAGATTGAAAAATTGAAATCCAAAGTGCAATAGATGCTGTATGATAAATAAATGTGTATATAATGTGTGTTTATCTACAGTGGGTTGTGCTGAGTGATATTCTGTCCAGTGTGTGTTATGATCCTGATGGGTCAAGAGTTAAGGAGTCTGATTGTTTGTGGGAAGAAGCTGTTCTGGAGTCGGCTGGTGCGTGATCTGATGCTGCGGTACCGTCTGCCTGATGGCATCAGTGAGAGCAGCCCATGGTTCGGGTGGCTAGAGTCTCTGATGATCCTCTGAGCTCTCTTCACACACCGCCTGACATAAATGTCTTGGAGGGAGGGAAGCTCACCTCCGATGATGCAGCTGGCCGTGCGCACTACCCTTTGCAGGGCTTTGCGGCTGCGGGCGGTACTGTTGCCGTACCAGGTGGTGATGCAGCCAGTCAGCAGGCTCTCTATGGTGCAGGTGTAGAACCGTGTGAGGATGTGGCGGCTCATTCCAAACCTCCTCAGCCGTCGCAGGAAGAAAAGGCGCTGATGAGCCTTCTTCACAACGGCCTCGGTGTGGACGGACCATGAGAGTTCCTCTGTGATGTGGACACCGAGGAACTTGAAGCTGCTGACTCTCTCCACCGGTGCTCCATCGATGGTGATGGGGCGGTGTTCTCTCTCATTCCTCCTGAAGTCGACCACCAGCTCCTTGGTCTTGCTGACGTTGAGGGAGAGGTTGTGCTCCTGACACCACCGTGTCAGAGTGTGCACCTCCTCTCTGTAGGCCGTTTCATCATTGTCAGTGATGAGACCTACCACCGTCGTATCGTCAGCAAACTTGATGATGGTGTTGGAGCTGTGGGTTGCCACACAGTCATGTGTGTACAAAGAGTACAGGAGTGGGCTGAGAACACAGCCCTGAGGGGCTCCAGTGTTGAGAGTCAGTGGTGAGGAGATGTTACTGCCCATTCTGACCACCTGGCGTCTGTTTGACAGGAAGTCCAGGATCCAGCTGCATAACAAGCTGTTTAAGCCGAGAGCCCGGAGTTTAATGTCAAGTATGGAGGGCACAATGGTGTTGAATGCTGAGCTGTAGTCTACAAACAGCATTCTCACATATGTGTTCCTCTTTTCCAGGTGGGAGAGAGCAGTGTGAATTGTTGATGAAATGGCATCATCAGTGGAGCGGTTTTTGCGGTATGCAAACTGCAGTGGGTCCAGTGAGGGGGGGAGAACAGAGCAGATGTGGTTTCTGACTAGTCTCTCAAAGCATTTGCTGATGATGGGGGTCAGAGCAACAGGACGCCAGTCGTTTAAGCAGAGTGTTTTTGACTGCTTAGGTACAGGAACAATGGTGGACGTTTTGAAGCATGTGGGGACCACAGACAGGGAGAGGGACAGGTTAAAAATGTCCGTGAAAACTCCAGCCAGTTGGCGCGCGCACGCTCTGATGACGCGGCCGGGAATCCCGTCTGGACCCGCAGCTTTACGGACGTTCACCCGCCGGAAGGATCGGGTTACATCCGCTTCAGATACGGAGAGTGCACTAACCTCTGTATCTTCAGCCGCGAGCTCTCTCTCCGCGAGGGCGGTGTTATTTCCCTCAAAGCGAGCATAAAAGGTGTTGAGCTCGTCCGGGAGAGAGGCAGCGGTGTTCACGGTGGAGTTTGTGTTCCCTTTATAGTCTGTGATGGTGTTAATTCCCCTCCACATGCTTCTGGAGTCGGTGGTGTTGAACTGTCCTTCAATCTTGTCCCTGTACTGGCGTTTTGCTGCTTTGATTGTTTTCCGGAGGGCATAACTTGCTTGTTTATGCTCCTCCGCATTACCAGAGTTAAAAGTGAAGGTCCGCGCATTGAGTGCCGCGCGAACATCCCCATTTATCCACGGCTTCTGGTTTGGGTACAGCCGAATTGTTTTGGTCGGAACAACGTCATCTACGCACTTCCTGATGAAACACGTTACGCTATCAGCGTAGACCTCGATGTCGTCATCAGAGGCCGACCGGAACATCTCCCAGTCCGCGTGATCAAAACAGTCCTGTAGCATAGAGTCCGATTGGTCTGACCAGCACTGGATGGTTCTGAGGGCGGGTGCTTCCTGTTTCAGTCTCTGCCTGTAAGCGGGCAAAAGTAGAATGGACGCGTGATCTGATTTGCCGAATGGTGGGCGAGGGAGGGACTTGTAACCCTCCTTGAAGGGGGAGTAGCAGTGGTCTAAAACACGGTTCCCTCGCGTGTTGATGCTAACATGTTGGTGGTATTTGGGTGCGATGCGCTTGAAGTTGGCTTTGTTAAAGTCCCCGGTCACAATAAACGCAGCCTCAGGATGCGCGGTTTCCTGCTCACTCACTGACCTATACAGTTCCTTTAGTGCCCGGTCTGTGTCGGCTTGTGGGGGAATATACACCGCTGTGATGATGACCGCGGTGAATTCCCTCGGTAGCCAGAATGGTCGGCACAGAACCATGAGAAATTCCAGATCAGGAGAGCAGAAAGACTTGATAGAGTGTACGTTCCTCTGATCACACCAGGATCGGTTGATCATAAAACACACACCCCCGCCTTTGCTTTTCCCGGAGAGATCTTTTTCTCTGTCCATCCGATGCACGGAGAACCCCGTGGTTTCGATGGCTGAGTCTGGAATCTCAGCGGACATCCAAGTTTCTGTAAGGCAGATAATGCAGCAGTCCCTCGTGTCTCGTTGGAAAGAGATCCGCGCTCTCAGCTCGCAGAGTTTATTGTCCAGAGACTGAACATTTGCCAGTAAAATACTGGGAAGCGGGGGTCGGTTTGCGCGGCGTCTTAATCTGACGAGTACGCCAGCTCTACAGCCCCTTCTCCGGCCGCGTCTCCGCGGCCGGGCCACCCAGACAAAGGGTTCCGCTGCTGTGTTTGTAAACGGCGTGTCGTCGTTGATGAATTTAAAGTCCGGTTTTCGGTGTGCGATTGCCGAACCAATGTCCAAAAGTGTCTGTCTGTCGTACGTAGTAAGGCAGACAACATCCAAGACAAAAAACACAAAAACTATAAACAGAACAAACAAAAAACTACAATGCTTCAGCAGAGCTTGCGACGTGAAGTCCACGTCGAGTGTGACTGAGTGTCTCAATGACTGGACTGGCATGAAACTCAGTGAGAAGATGTGAAAGAGGCTTCAAAAGTGTACCTACAGTGATGTGTTTTGTTGATTGATGTATCTGTGTGGTCAGTATTCTGCTGAGCTGTCTCATGGGATGCCCCCACCCTAAAAATCATTTAAATTTTTTTATTTTTTTTAAATGATAACTTAAAAAAATGTAAAAGACAGACTACTGTGAGTTCAGTGGTATCAATCAATACTGTATATGGTATATTTTGAAGCCATCTTCAACTTATTTTAAAATGAATTATGTTTAACAGTGGAATTCTTGGTTACGTACGTAACCCTCGTTCCTTTTAGGAGGGAACGGAGATGTCACATCGGAACATCACTAACGTATTGGGATATCGCATGAGTGCCAAATCATCTTTGAGTGTCAAGTCATTCGCTGCTATTCTGCATGACCCAATCAGCAAGACTTGTTGGATAAAACTGGAAAGGAACGCTACGGAGGTCACATCCTGGCCATAGGTAGGTAACATGTGGAAGTTACACATATGGACTAACCATCAGGGTAGTACTACATATGGAAGGTCTCTGGGGTAGCTTCAGAGAAAACTCTGTCGAAGAATAGACACAGGCTCATCGAACAGGTTCCACCAATGCATACAAGCGTTAGGCCGCGTTTCCGCTAAGGAGCTTTTAATCAGCTGAAATTGCTAGGCGCTCTGCTGAAAAAGCCTTGCTGAGGGTGCTTGAGAGCGTTTTGGCAGCGCTGCATTTTTTTCAGTTGAGACTCTTTGCTTGTTATGATACGGAATATCCGCAGAAGTGTTACTAGTATCTCATTTCACATTCACTCTGGCTCTTGTTTTGAATTATTTTGTTCGGTTATTATGCTTGTTGTTGTCATCTGTTGACATTGTACACACAGAATGTGGTGGTTGGTTGGTGTTGTATTTGTCCCGCCCCTCCTCCAATGAGATTGGTCGGCTGGGTAAAAAGTGACAGTGATGAGCGATGCATTTTATTCAAAGTTGAACATTCTTCAACTCTCGGCGACCGGTAAAAAACACCCAGCGCTCAACGCTTGAGTGTGAAATACCTGGTCCCTGAAGGAAGTGGTGGGAACCTTGGGCACATAGGTCACAAGATGAAGTGAGAGTCAGCCAAAAATCGACCAAAAATGCATCCAGGTCCGCGACCCTCATGTAGTGGACAGCACATTCCAGGGCCCAGTTTATGGCCGGGGCACTCTCTGTCCATAACAGTGGACAAAGGTTTGCTACATTTTGATTGGATCTTGGTAGACTGAGACAAACAAACTGTCCAACGCCATCAGATAAGATGCTATGACAACATCCAGACACCTCTTAGAGGCCAAAAAGACCAGCTCTTGTACCAAGCCCAGGAAGGACAAGACATCTCATTGGCCCAAATGCAGTACCTGCCCTTCATCCACATCGCTAGTGTTCTGGTCTATGACTGCCATAAAAATTCCACAGGACCTTAGCAGTACTGGGTGAAAGAAAGACCAAAATGATCTATCCAAATCCAGTCATAACTATGTTTGGAAACCTTAAGACTGATGTAAACTACACACATCCATTTCATACTTATTCAGAGAAATAAGTATTCTCAGTGACAGCTATTTGTCATGCAACATCTTACACAGAATCAGCTGTTAATGAACAAATTAATGAACAGTTCAATCTTTTCCCATCATATTTGGTTTCTATTTGTTTAGAATATTGCCAAGGGTATTCTGATGGTGGTTTGGAAAGTGAGAAATGCATTGGTAACTTTAAAGACAATTTAAAGACTTCTAACTGTGTACAGTATGCAAATGAGTTCCACAGGAGAAAGGAGGGAGAGTCTCACTGTGGACCCCCTCTGATGCCAGCAGCCAATCGCAACACTGGAATGGGGAAGTGACAAATTGCAATCTCCTCCTATTCGGAAAAGGATAAAGGTACCCATTACACAGACACACCTTGTTCTGAGTCTCCCTTCAAGAGAGACATAACAGATACACCGTAATGTTCTGAGTCTCCCCAGCAAGGATGAGACTGTAACAGTTCACCACGTTCTGGGTCTCCCTTCAAGAGAGACATAACAGATACACCGTAATGTTCTGAGTCTGTCCGGCGAGGATGAGACTGTGACAGAATGAAACCACGTTCTGAGCCTCTGGTTAATCCAGAGAGACAACAAAAGATCCAAGGATCTGAATCTACAGCTTGTGAGGCAGCAACAGATACGACCACGTTCTGAGCCTAAAGCCTGTGAGGAAAGAGACATTAACAACCACTACGTTCAGAGTTTTAGTCCAGCGAGACGACTACAGCACGTCCCGAGTCTCCAAGCCAGAGAGACCAAAGCGGATTGACCAAGTCCTGAGTGTCTGACCCACAGAGTCAGAAGACACACAGAGACATTTGCAACAAGGTTGAGCTCAGGAGAGCAAACCTTCACTTCGAGGTTCCTTCGTCTGCGTGTTCCAGATTAAGGACCTTCTGCACCTACTTCAGGGCCTCATCTGCGTGTTCCAGATTTTAGGACCCTTTGGTGCTCCAGGAGATCAGCATCCCACAGATCTTCGTGTTCAAGACTGTTGAAACGGATTCCAGCTCCTTTCCCACTGCATTTGTCACCCAGCACAACCAGTGGAAGAAGTCACCTCCATCGGACTGCTTACTCAACCACGTGGAACGTAAATATCACTTAACCAAACCTCTTTCCAGAAACCTTGGCATTGTTGTATATTATCAGTATATGATTTTCAAATTTACATTAGAGTTAATTTAACTGATGCTAGTTAATACCAAATAACCTTTCGTTATTTGTTTGATGCATACATATAAGGTTCTTCACCTTAGTTTCAGAGAAACAACAGTTTATCTTTCCATAAGATAACGCAACTCTTCCATAGCCACACTCAACTTAATCACATGTATTTTAGCCACACTCAACTTAATCACATGTATTTTATGTATCTTATGCACTTTATTCCTTTATCATTCATTGTATTCATTTAGTAGTTGTGTTAGTTATTCTTGTTTATCTTTTGTTAATAAAATCTATTTTATCACAATTGTGTCTTACTTGTGCTGATAATACAGAAAAGGCTCTACAAGTTAGAAATCTCACCAATCTTTCAGATAAATCAGCTGACCAACTCTCCCCACTTTACATTCAATATAAAAGGATTGAATAGCCTCCCATTTGGAGTGTTCTCATAGAGCCAAGGTAAAAGACCTTGACTAGTGTCCAAACTAAGAGAGGGGGAAGGTGGTCATCTGATGTACTCATAACCACACCTTAAGTGACGTGTGATCCAAAAATCACAAAGTCAGCGGTGACGTGAGTACCAATCACTACCTTACTTGACGTCCTTGGATGGACGAAGGTAAAATCACTACATAATTGGCGTCCCTTGTTTGGGCCCAAAAGTGAAATTATTACACTCTTGATAGAAGCCAATGAAGTCAGGAGTACTGTCTTCATAGAAAGGTTCAAAGGGCACTCTCAGCAGTGCTGTGAGCACCAGAGACAAGTCCTAAGAGGGTACGGGGTGAAATCGAGAATTTAACCTTCTCACACCCCTCAGGAACCTGGCAATCGGGTTGTGCTTTCCAACAGATTTACCATCAACTGCATCGTGATGTGTGGCAATAGCAGCAACATACGCATTTATGGTGGAGGAAGACAGCCTTCGCTCCAACTAGGGATGAAACGATTACCGGTTTCACGGTAAACCACGATAAAATTTAGTGACTGTTAGTAATATCGTTTAAAATTTAATTATCATTAAAACTGCGTGTGATTATCACGATTTTGAAAACTCGCGGTAAATCTTGTCCAGTCAGTCTGACGCAGGCACAGTGCACCGCTGTTTTTTGAATGAGAAGAAATGGCAGAAGGCAGTGACAGCACTGGGGGGATTGTTCAGACTTCTAAAAGGACCAAATCTGAGGTGTGATCATATTTTGGCTTTTACAAAAGTCCTGAGGGAAACTTAATCGAAGATGGTCACCCTGTCAGCAGAACATGCCAGAAGAAAGTCGCTGTAATAGGGGGAAACACTTCCAATCTGCGAACCCAAGGCAAGTGGACTTTGACCTCAATACCAAAACTATGTCTGGCAAATATTAACGTGAAGCGAACGAACAAATTAAGTCAAGACTAGGGTGACATTTAAGGGATAATAATCAGGGCTTGACATTAATAACCGCCATTTGCGCACGACACTAGTCACTTTGGCGGTTGAACTTATTATAGTCTTCTCAGAAGCCATCTGTTATAATCGCCTTGCGCATTATAACCACTCACACGTGTTTCTATTGAGTTTATGAATGCAATGTCTCATAATCAGAGGAGTTCAGATTAGCCGGAGTTTCGTTCAGAGCACGCACCGCTCTCACTCGCTGAAATCTTCACTCAAAGCAGAGATAAACATGCGATGTATGCAGGAGATTCATTCATCATACAGTGATTGACTGTTTTTGTTCTATTTCAGCAGCGAAAATAATTTCAAACAAACACAGCAGAACCACAGCGCATCTGATATGACTGGAATAAAGTTGGCGAATTTTGGGACCGTCTCTAAAGTTACATACAACATTGGTAACGTTATACACGTTTCAAACTTCAATAGCATTTGAAGGGAATGACAGTCATAAAACTGACTGTAAAGTGTTCATCTAGGTGTCAGGTATGATGCACACATTTTGATATTTAATAAAATAAACTGTCAAATCAAATGGAAATATGGATATGCATTTTTTCACCAGGATACTGTTTGGGATCTTACACAACATATGCTAGATTTAAATGCATCATTGCTGAACACTGATGAGAACATTGCTTGAGAATATATTTACAGAGATAATATTAGAGATTATATTTACACCAAATTATTATTATTTATGCGTTGCTATTGACGACAGCCATTATAATGAAGGAAATCCCACAGAATTGAATCTAGCTTAAAAAAGTCCATAGAGCTGCTTGATTTATTTGTTGTTTGTTGATTTTCAAATATAAAACTTGTTTAAATGTTTTAAGTGTGTGCATCGGTTCTTTTTTAACACTTTCATCTCATTTGAACAAAACCGTGATAATATTGATAACCGTGATAATTTGGGTCACTATAATCGTGATGTGAAATTTCCATACCGTTTTATCCCTAGCTCCAACCCATCTTGCAGGAAGGACAGCACGTTTCTGATCGGGCATCTCCATGGGTTTTCCTGGCAAGAAGAGCACCATTCAACAAACAGGTTCCACTTAAACGCATAGAGACGCCTCGTGCAGGGACCGACTCAAAACTCACAGCTCCAAGATTGGCTGTAACCCACCGCCTTTCTTGGGTACAATGAAGTAGGGGCTGTAAAAACCTGTCTTCTAATCGGCTGAGACCTGCTCTATTGGGTCCTTTGCGCTAGCCAGGCCCCTAGACTCCGTGCAAGGGGGACCAACAGGACCACTGACATACCCACAGGCCCCTTAGTTCCAGTGAAAGGAACTCTTAATGCTTCAACATACTAAGCCATTTTGGACAGTTTCATGCTCCCAACTTTGTGGGAACAGTTTGGGGATGGCCCCATCCTGTTCTGACATGACTGAAAAACAAAGCAAGGTCTATAAAGACATGGATGAGCGAGTTTGGTGTGGAGGAACTTGACTGGCCTGCACAGCGCTTCTAGAAGTATTGTCAAAAATTCCCATGAACACTCTCCTAAACCTTGTGGAAAGCCTTCCCAGAAGAGTTGAAGCTGTTATAGCTGCAAAGGGTGGGCCAACTCCATATTAAACCGTACGGATTAAGAATGGGATGTCATTAAAGTTCTACCCGAAAAACATTTGAAATATATTTATTTACAGTTTGTATACAATGAGTATCAAACAGATGAAATGATAAAGTTCTTTGCCGTAGGCCCCGTCCATAATCTGACTACTATAGTAGTCAACTGTACCATGTATTCTTCATTGTTCCAGGTAAAGAGGTCTGAAGCTATCACCTGCCATGGTCTGGTTGGTATTTTGTGAGGAATCATGGGCTCCTTGGTGTTTGAACAATGTCTCTCCAGGCAAGTATCGCATCTTTCGATCATGTGTTCTATCTGTTTACACATTCCTGGCCAGAATACACATACACATCTTGTGCTCTTTTTTTTCTTCTTTCTTTGACTTCTTAATACCCATGTGACCGACATGAATGCGTCTGAGCATATCTTCTCTGAGTGAGGTAGGTATGACTATTTTCTCACCTTTGAGGATGATTCCCCGTTGATAAATGAGAGTTTGTCTCAGAAATTCCAGAAGTCACTGATGTCTGCTGGGCATTTTCTCCTCTCTCCAGGCCATCCATTCAGAATCACCTGTCTGAGCTGATCTAGCTGGCTGTCTGTCTCAGTCTCTGCATGGAACTGTTGCAGCTTTGTGTCACTGACGGGTAAGCTTTTGTATACCATGTGTACCTGCATGTCCATTCCTTCGCTGAGATTGTCGTGTTCTGTCTCTATGAACTTTCTAGAGAGGGTGTCTGCCACAGGAATCTCCTTTCCTGGCCAGGGTGTGATGTTGATATCATATTTCTGGAGTTGCAGAATCATTCTTTGAAGTCGCGGCGGAGATGCAGCTAGAGATTTTTTCATCACTGCTTCAAGCGGCTTGTCATCAGACTCCACTATGACTTTTTGGCCATACACGTACTGATGAAAGCGCTTGCAGCCGAATAAGACCGTGTAGAGCTCCTTCTCTATTTGAGTGTAGCTAACTTCACATTCGGTCAGTGACCTTGATGCATAGCTGAGCGGCTTCCCGTCCTGCAGCAGGACTACTCAGAGGCCATATTTCGATGCATCCACTTGAAGGTGGAGTTCTTTGTATGGATCATAGTACGCAAGTACTGGTCCAGGTTCCTTCCTTGAGATCTTTTTTTGAATCCGGCATCGTGCTGGGAATCCCATATGAACTCGCTTGACAGTTTGAGCAGCTGACGAAGTGGTGCATTAATGTCCGCTAAGCAGGGTGCAAATTTGGATAGGTAATTTACCATTCCCAGGACTGTTTTGAGCTCCGCTTTGCTCTTTGGTGGCTCCATGTGCTTGATCACTGAGACCTTCTCAGGGTCTGGCTTGACTCCTTCAGCAGATAAGCAGTGACCAAAGAAGTGAACTTCAGAGGCACTCACAATGCTTTTATCAGGGTTGAGTTTCACACCTTTATGATGGGATTTGTCGTCATGTTCCTGTTTGGTTCACCCATATACCAGAATATCATCGACGATTGCACCATTTAGACTTTAATATGTCTTGTCGATTTTGCGTTGAAATTCATCCTGAGCTGAAATTATGCCAAATGGAAGACGCCAAAATCTGTTTCGTCCAAATACAGTGTTGAATGTCGTCAGCTTGGATGATTCCTCTGTTAGTTTTATTGCCCAGTACCCCGAACGGGCATCTAAAACACAAGTATTTTGCACCCGTTAGCCTGGGGCGTGATATTCAATTCAATTCAATTCAATTCAATTCAATTCAATTCAAATCAAATTTATTTGTATAGCGCTTTTCACAATACACATTGTTTCAAAGCAGCTTTACAGAAAGTACATTTCATAAATGTACATTAAAAAATGTTAGAAAGAGAATGTTAAAGCAAAATGTTAGAATAAGTTAATCAATCATGTATTTTAGGCCATAACAACGCTGGCGTTGAGTCGTCTCTTCACAGGCGTCGAGTCGTCTCATCACAGGTGTTGGGGCATCTGAAGTCTCCATGAGAGGCTGGATACAAACTGGAGCTGACAAACTAGTTACCTCGGGACTAGTGTCCCGAGATAACAACAGAAAAGCAGATGGGAAATAATAAGCATAGCTGCTGTTCAGAATATTAATGCTTTTGATCCGATTTAACTGTAGTATAAAAGGTAATTATAATGTGAATGCTTGGCTAAAGAGACGCGTCTTTAATCTAGTTTTAAACTGGGACAGCGAGTCTGAACCTCGAACAATATCAGGAAGACTATTCCAGAGTTTAGGAGCTAAATGTGAAAATGCCCTCCCTCCTTTAGTTGACTTAGATATCCTAGGAATGACCAGAAGCCTCGAGATTAGTGATCTTAAAGAGCGCGATGGATTGTAGGGCGATAGAAGATCCGTTAAATACACTGGAGCTAAACCATTTAGGGCTTTATAGGTCAGTAGCAATACTTTGTAATTGATACGGAACTTAATAGGTAACCAGTGTAGAGATGATAAAATTGGTGTTATATGATCATATTTTCTTGACCTAGTAAGAACTCTAGCAGCTGCAACTGTAGATTGTTAATTGAGTATGCAGGACAACCAGCTAATAAAGCATTACAGTAATCTAGTCTCGAGGTCGTGAATGCATGAACTAACTTTTCTGCATCAGAAATAGATAGCATGTTACGTAGCTTAGCAATGTTTCTAAGGTGGAAAAATGCCGTTCTTGTAACATATGAAATATGATTTTCGAAAGACAAGTTGTGGTCTAATATAACACCCAGGTCTTTTACTGTAGTGGATAAAGTGACAGGACATCCTTCCAAGTTAAAGTTGTATTGTGAGAGGTTTTGTGGGCAGTTTTTTTGGACCAATAAGTAATACCTCCGTTTTATCTGAATTTAATAGCAGAAAATTACACGTCATCCAGTATTTAATATCTTCAACACACGCTGTCAGTTTAGATAATTTAGCGTTTTCATCTGGTCGTGATGAAATATATAATTGAGTGTCATCAGCATAACAGTGGAAATTAATTCCATGTTTTCTTATAATATTACCAAGTGGCAGCATATATATTGAGAATAGCAGAGGGCCTAACACGGATCCTTGCGGCACCCCATAGTCTACTGACGTTATCTTTGATTTTTCCCCATTTAGACAGACAAAATGGTAGCGGTCTGATAAGTACGATCTAAACCAGTTTAATGCCTGTCCCTGAACAGCAGTGTAATTTTGAAGTCGATCTAAGAGTATTTTATGATCTATAGTATCGAGCGCAGCACTAAGATCGAGTAGAACTAGTATTGAGATACAGCCTTGGTCAGAAGCTAGAAGTAAATCATTTGTGATTTTAACGAGCGCAGTTTCTGTGCTATGATGCGGCCTGAATCCTGATTGAAATTTTTCATAGATATCATTTTCTTGCAAGAAAGAGCACAATTGAGCGGACACAACTTTTTCTAGTATTTTAGACATAAATGGAAGATTTGAAATGGGTCTGTAATTTGCTAGGTTATTATGATCTAATTGTGGCTTCTTAATGAGAGGTTTTATGACTGCCAACTTGAATATTCTTGGAACATGACCTAAAGATAAAGACGAGTTAATAATATTGAGAAGAGGCTCTTCCACTACAGGTAACAACTCTTTCAGTAGTTTAGTGGGTATTGGATCTAATAAACATGTTGTTGGTTTCGATGCAATGATAAGTTTATTTAGCTCTTCCTGTCCTATAGTTGTAAAGCGGTGTAGTAGTTCTTGAGGGGCGATAATTGAGGTTGAATAATAAGACATCATTAAAGATTTCATAAAATCATTACTACTAAACTGTAACGGAATATTTTGCTCAGGCGATGCTTGTTTATTTGTTAGTCTAGCCACGGTGTTAAATAAAAACTCGACCAGACTCCTGTAGTCCTTCTTCAGAACCTCCGTCTGCCGCAGCCTGATGTCGTTCGTTCCCGCGTGCAGCACGACAGCTCCGATGCGCTCGTCACCATTCAGGATCTCGGCAACCTGCGCAGCGACATCGAGAACACGAGCACCAGGAAAGCAGTGAGTGCGCACCTTACCTGAGGTAGCGTGGACATGCCGGACGATGGAAGTACAGATGACCACAGCGTCGCGTTCCGTTTCGCGAAGAGGGGAGAAGCGGTTCCGGGTGGAGATCTCGAAGACCGGGAGGGGCGGAGAGGTCCTTGCTCTGGTCCTGGCTCGCGTCTTCCGCTGTGGAAACACCCAGGGTCCATGGTGCTGTGTCGGTGCCGGAGTGAACGAAACCAGGGATGATCACGTCCTGGGTGCTTGGGTCCTGTGCAGAGAAACACACGGAGTAGACGAGGTGGGAGTCAAAAGGTTACTAACCACTGACTTGTGAGCATCGCCGCGTGATGTTTCAAGCGCTGATCGTCGCTCTCTCAGCATGGCTCGTCTGTCTAGTAGGTCGCGAATCTGCTTGTCCAACGACTCCAACTCCAACTGCACCGAATGCAGCTAGAACGTGTCCTCACCTGCACTCAAAGGTAACATTAGACACACATCCGAGTTATTCGCCATTGTAGCAGATGTGCTTCAATGGCGAATTGTAGGTTTCAGTGGTTACGGGTGTAAATAAGTTACCACGCGTGCAATGCTAGCGGGCTACGGCTAGTAGCGGAAGTTCGGATATAAGTAGCGATATCAAAGCAATCCGATTGTTTTTTATAGAGAATCGTATCGGAGATATGTTCACACGCTGTAAATAATAGAAAGTATTCATTTGTAAGCGAGTGTTAAGAAGAAACTCAAGGATTATGAATCAATTCGACAGAGCTCCAAACACAAACAACGCGCTCACAACCTGCGCATGCGCCGTCTCATGCATCCATGATATCTTCTATTGTTGGCAAGGGGTAGTGTGAAGGTTTGATTCATTTATTGAGATTAAAAAAAAAGTAAAATATATTGTTACATATAGACTATTGATATAATCAACAGCATAAAATGAATACTTTTATATTTCATCATTGTTTTTAATTCAATTATATCATTTGTAATGCATCATTGGATTGTATTGCTTTCTCTCACTAAAGCCTTAAAAGTTAAATCCCTATAGCAGGGGTTTTCAAAGTCAAAGACTGTGGGCCTCCCTTTTGACACAACATACACAATGCCCCCCACCCTCATTTTTACAGTAAATTTTCAATTTAAAAAAATTATATTCATAATTAACAGTGTATGTCTATAGTGCGACAACAAAAACTGTGAAAGGAAAACATTTGTAAAGCATTTTTAATACAAATAAGCACAAGTCAAGCTGATATACCAAACAAACCACAGGGAGATGGCAAAACACCACTAACCCAGCTGCCTAGTCTTGACTGCATTTGATACGGATACATTCAGAATTACTAATCCACAGACGCATACTCTAAAATACACCTCTTCGGCCATCATTCATTATAAAAAACTCATGAGACATGAATTTTGACGGCTACACAAATATACTATTGTGTTCATGCAAAAATACGATGTTATAACAATCAGTGCACAGAAAGCCCACATACACAGTTTGTTTGCACATCAATAATAATGGACTCTCGCTTGCCTAATGTACAACTCATGTATATCACTGTAATCGCCTTTACCTTGATTACCTTGAACAATCACAGAATACGAGAACTGTCCTGCTTTGAAGTGAAATACATGCTGAAATGAATCATTTACTAAACGTGAGTCACTATTCTCTCTGCCATCTCTGCTGTAATCGTGCAAGTTTTTCTCTGCATTAACAATGTTTTGAACTCACTGCTTGAATACATTCGCTTACTGGATACTTGGACTGAAAACTTACCAGGAGTTTAACAGTTTAAAATGATCTGATGGCAAACAGTCGAACGGAAACATAATGATGTCTCTTGTCTAAAAACCTGCTTCTTTTCACTTTTTAAAGTATTATTTCTGCTGTAGGCTAATGTAGGCTATTGATTGAAATATATTACTGCGAAAGTGCAGAGGATAGAGCAAAACAAAACACCGGTCATGAATTAGAAGTCTAAAACGAGAATTTTTAAAGAGGAAGTCTGGCAGGGTGACTTAGTGTCTCGTTCCCTTCTCAGGAAACCATAGTTATAGTCGTAAACTGAGACGTTCCCTTTCGAGGGAACTTGTGCTCTTTCGGAAGCAGCGATGCTATAGGAATGATAATACGCACTCCGCCATGCTGACAAGTGCCTGTCTAGTGTGAATCATAGCGAGCACAAATCTAGGACATGAGCACCTGGGGTCCTAGTGTTAAGTCCAGGGGTCCAGATGAATTAAACA
Organism: Gobio gobio; assembly: GCF_949357685.1. Taxonomy (NCBI): domain Eukaryota; kingdom Metazoa; phylum Chordata; class Actinopteri; order Cypriniformes; family Gobionidae; genus Gobio; species Gobio gobio. Next base: position 21,530,401 of record NC_137108.1, on the reverse strand, counting down.
GGGCAGATTAAAGAGCAAAACAAAACACCGGTCATCAATTAGAAGTCTAAAATGAGAATCTTTAAAGAGAAAAGAGATTTCGAAGAGAAGAGGGGCTTGAGTTTGTTGCCCAGGCCTATTTGTTTGAACCACGAGAGGCATCAAAAATTGCGATACTCCTATACATTGCGTCAGGTTATTCTTTTGTAGTAGTGGGAAGTTCAGATCATTTTACGGACTCTGATCTTTGAATCTCGTTCAGCAAAATGAACAAATCTTTTTTCAAGTCAGAATTCGTTCATTTCAGCCGAATATAATTAAAATGTCACATAAAGTTCCCCAACACATCTAGTAATTACGCAAACATTGATCACATTTGGATTTTTTTTTTATTATAAGCTAATGCAGCCAAGGCCAAACTTTGAGAAAGAAATTATTAATTAATTGCTTAGCTGGGTCTTCAGGCTATGCAGTCTGTTAGTTCACCTCACCTCTGAATCCGGGTCATTATTTCTTTTGTCACTTCATTTTCATTCATGTCTGTTCCCTGGAAAGATTTGTACACTTCTTGTGTCTTCTGATTCGAGTCGTTGGTTCCGGTTAGTTTTTGGGTGAACTATCCCTTTAACACAGCTGAAAAAGTGGGGAGGCACTAATGCACTCTAATGTGATTTCATTGGTATATTGTGTTTTGAAGTTACTGACTCTTAAATGTTTTGTAAGCACATTTATTTTAAGACATGATTACAGATAAAGCAAATGTATGTCTTACAGGTTCTTCTCAGTTAACATAATCCATAGCATAAAAATAAATGCTGGTTTACAATTCAGGATAAATGTAGATTCCTTTGCTGTAGTGACATGGAATAATTAAATTCCCCCAAATTACAGTTCAGACTACATGTTACACCCATCAACTTGGTACTCTTTCACAAAATCTTTCAGTTCCTTGCAGTAAATCCTGTTGACTGATGCTTTGCATGTTGAGATTGATAGCTTCTGCTCAACCCATGTCTTTGAATCCAGCAGGTACTGCATGCTGAGAGAGAAAGAGTTCATGTCTATTAGCTTTAAGTTTTTCTATATGCTAGTGCAGCTGTTTTCAAAGTTTTTATGCCAAGGACCCCGAAATATAATAATCTTAATTCAAGGGGTCCTACATTCTCTGAGAAGGGAGAGAGACGCTGCTTCTAAAGTAGCCATGCTAATGGGAACGTCTCTGTGTGATTGCATTTTGAAGCATGCGTAAAATCAGTTCAATGGCATAGCGGAACGTCAGCCTGTAGGGCCTGTAGGGCTGACTTCATGACCAGGAAGTCAATCACAAAAGTCAATCACAGGCATGCAGGAAGTATGGCAGGGTGACTTAGCGTCTCTTTCCCTTCTCAAGGAAACGAGACTGGGTAACAGTTGTAACCCTAGTGTGAAGTCTAAGTCCAGGGGCCAGATTTATTAAACAGGGCAAATTAGCGTGAGAGCACAATTCCAAAAAAGCACCAATGGGAGTGGAAAGTTATGTGCCTGATATACGAATTACATGCAAATTAAAGAACACAGACAGCCATATCATTTTCATAATGACCAACGCAATTTACTAAGAGCAGCGCAAATTTGCGTCTGGTTTAAAACGTTCTTTTTTGAGGCGGTAAATGCTGCAAATACCAGTAAATCGACTAATGCAAACCTTAGTAAATCACCTTGCATGATTCATTTAAATACTCTCCTCCCATACATTTTCCCCTAAAAGGAAGAAACTTCTACAAATGCTTATGCCATAAGGTCAGCAACAAAAATTACTTTGTCCACGCCTTATCAGTGCTAATTTTTCACTGTGTGTCTTTAGTAAATCCTGACAGTAGTTTAATGATAAAAGAGGGTTTGCGTGTGCCTTTTGAAAAGGTACCGCCCCAGTTATAGCTTTTTTTCTGAGAGTGCATGACGGGAAAACCGACAGAGCCTGAAGATCTCATATTCTTGTAAGGTGGAAAATAATCAAAGATACAACAAGATAGAACAAAATCATCTGCTTTGCTGTTAGCAGCCATCGTCGTGATCAGGATATTGAAATTGACTCAACCCCCTCCCCCTTAACGCCATCAGAAGGGCCAGTTGGAGATAGAACAACAAAAGAATGGCTGGCTGGCAAACAGGTTCTTACACCTTTGATACAATGGGGGAAGTTTTGTCTGATTGGTTATTTTCAAATGTCTCACGGTTTGGTCTGATTGGTCAGTTTTACAAGAGTCAGGTTTGAATTTGGTGACATCAGGAAAGAGGATAAAAGAGAATTTCAACTGTAGCTCGCTCTCTTTGGATTCTCTGGCTTTCTCTGGAGAGAGCTGTTCTTTAGCTCTCTCTCTCTCTCTTTCTCTCTCTCTCTCTCTCTCTCTCTCTCTCTCTCTCTCTTTCTCTCTCTCTATCTCACAGGTAACATTTTAGGCAGAGGCCTACAGAGCATAATTAAGGGTTTATGTTTTACATTTATTTGAAACTATTTTAAGTGTAACCATAACTAGAATTTGTGTTTCCTTTTAGAAGAGATTTATGTCTATTATGTAATTGACATTTTACATTTACTTGATTGTTAATAAATTGTTACATTTTGATCCTTTCTGAATTAATCTGTAATTATTAACTATCTCCAATGTGGAACGGTATAATTGTAACAAAGGGTTAAAACGGAACGATCAAATGTATGATTAACTATCAAATATAGATGACCAAACAACCGGTTGGGATTCTCTTCTAAATGCAATAACTATGATAAATGGAGTCAGATAAAGAATATTATAATCAAATCCATTCTTCCAGCTGAGACACTGAACGCGTGCGGCCTTCACCGCGGTTCGCTACCGATCCTTGGAGCGAATTCATGCGGTCTTACATTCTCTTAAGAGATGTGATAGCCAACAGGAACATAAGGTGCCTCCAACACATGACCTTGAGACAGGACCATCACCATAGTACGAAGATACTTGAACGCAATCTTGATCGGGACTTGCCCCTCAGGGAAAACCCCTTGGTCTTGAGCCACCACTGCAAAGGTTTCATGTACAGCAAGCCAAAAGGTATCACTTTGGATGCCATCAGACCTAACAGTCTCTGAAGCTGTTTCACAGTGAGCGACTACGGCTGCCAGGATTGATTCAACACCCGCTTGTAGAAAACGAGGACTGCTCCCACCCAGCAGCCCCTGAGATGGGTTCAGTGAGGATGGTATCTTTGGATTATTACCACCTGCTGTTTTGTCTCCTGAAACCTTAGCATCACCGAAGAGGCCAGGAGAGGACAGCGGGGTGTCCAACAGGAAGGCTTTGTATTTCTCTTTGATTCCAGACAAATTTAGTCATAAATGCCTCTACTGCCATAGATCGACCAGGGCTGCAATAGATCTACCAATGTCTCTGGCTGTCCCCACTACCTTGCCTTCATCAAAGTCTTTTAGTAGGTCGGCCTGGTATTCCTGCGGGATGGCCATGGTATTCAGACACGCACCAGCCTGACCTGCTGCCATACATGCCACCAAGGCCGAGTTGTTCTGCATGGCCTGGTTGGGTAATGTCAGGGCCTTCAGGGACGATGTTGTGTCAGGGGAGAGATAGCTCACAAGTGTCTGCTCCACCTTAGGCATGGCCCCATATCTGTGCTTCTTTCAATCCTATACTAGATGAAAAGTTTGAGACTTGGGGTAAGGAGCCTGGTGGAAAACGGTTTCCTCCATGACCTCGGCAACTCACTGTGGAGATCAAAAAATAAATAAAAATTGGGCGCAGACGTGGAGGTTGCACTTTACTGGGCAAGAAATGCTCATTGAACTTGCTTTTAGGACTAGCATCCTGCCTCTCGGTCAGCGAGTCAATGTTTTTTTTTGGCCACGACAGTGACAACCTCCCCCAGCTCCTCATAAGCAGGAGAATGAGGTGTAGAGTCCTCAATCTCGATGCTGAGTACATCCATCTCCTTAGAGCTGGATAACTGCAGCACCTGGCCTTCACTCAGGGAAGAAGAAGCTGCAAAGCATGCTTCCAACATCTGAGAGAAAGCACTGTATCTAGACAGTGAGGGCAGAGAAAGCACAGCACCCATCTCTAACCCCTCCACTAAATCCATCTGAGATCGCTGCTCTGCCTTGGCAGCAGACAAACAAAAATAAATATGAAAGACAGTTCACATAGAATGCTTGCTGAAGGCACAGAAGCTGACATTGTTTGGTCCGGGTGTGCTATGTAGCTTCCTGGTCGTGATATCACAAGCTATGGGCTGACGTCCCGCCATGCCATTAGACTGATTTCACACGTGCTTCAAGACGCAATCATCCAGAGGTGTACCCATAGTGTCGCTACTTCAAACTTTTGCTGTCACTTTTAATTAATGTAATGTATCCTTGCTGAATAAAAGTATAATTATTATTATTATTGTTAAAAAAATATGATGAAGCAGTTTTACAGAAAACAGCGCAGTGCCTACCAATAAGTTAAAAGACAAAGGCAAAGAGAAAATCTGTAGAAGTATACAGAAATATGACGTGACATTTACAACCCCAAAAACAGAAAAAATTGGGACATTTTGAAAAATGCAATATATCAATAATTCAAACATTTATTTAACTGACAAAAGTACAAAGAAATGATTTCCAATGTTTTCACTGAACAACTTAATTGTATTTTGTAAATATTAAACAAATTTGATTTTGATGACTGCAACACACTCCAAAAAAGTTTTGTACAGAGGTATGTTTACAACTGTGTCACATCACCTTTCCTTTTAATTACACTTTTTAATAGTTTCGGAATTGAGGATACTAACTGTTGTAGCTTTGCTAGTGGATTTTTTGCCCCATCTTACCTGATACAAGGCAGATGCTCGATAGTCATTGAGGTCATCCATGTCTGATTCTCCTTTTCATGATGGGCCATACATTTTCAGTAGGAGACAGATCTGGACTGCAGGCTGACCAGTCAAGCACATCCACACTATGGTGTAGAGTGTCTACAAAACCACTCTGTTGTAGCACATGCTAAATGAGGCCTGGCATTGTCTTGCTTCCCAGGAAAGATGTGATCTTGATGCCATTAAATGTCTCTGTACAATCCTAATAAATGCCACGTCAGTGGTAAAGTGGACTGCAGCACACATTTCCACTGTGTTTTGGATCATCTGAGATGAGCGCAGGCCCAGAGAACTCTTGGCATCTCTGCATAGAACTGATGTATAGCTTTCTCCTTGCGTAACAGAGGTTCACGTGGCATTCCTTGATGCAGCAGCAGACTGTTAATTGGCAATGTTTTTCCAAAGAACTCCTGAGCCCATGTGGCTATATTTAACGGAGTAGCATGATGGTTTCTCATGTTGTGCCGTCAACAGGTCTCAAAGGTCATGCACATTCAACAGAGGTTTCCTGCCTTGCCCTATGTAGCGACTATGAGTCAGATAAAATAATAACTCAACGGGGAACTGAATTAAAATGAAAGACTCGAATGACACTATGTATTATAAATAATTCAGAATTAATGTTTACACCTTAACTTATTCGTCCGCCGATATGTAAGGACTTAAAGGGGGCTCTGTTAAAGGGAAACATGTATATTTAGCTCGAATGAATGAATTTAATGAATTCATAGGGAATTTTGAGAGTCTATTTTACAGCCGAGCAAATGACTCTTCTAGCGTTCATTTGAACGGGCCGTAAATATCAACTCTGCAGCGGATATTAATATCCGAACAATAGTGAAACACTATTTAACAGCCAGGTAACTTAGATCGGCAGTTCAAGACATTAAATTGATAAGCACATAACACAAGAACAGTTATCTTTGAATACAAACGGAACTTTATTGATTAATCTAACACATCAAACTAATATCTAACATAAACACACACGCACTCGCACATTCACACGTTGCAGAAAGGAAGAAGGTGAGGAAAGAATAAGTTCTAAGAGAGAGAAATTATGAAATCCTAAGCAATCCATGCATTTATGAAACATGACCTGAAGAAACCATTGATCAGTAATTTAACCTCCTATCGTTTCTTAGGCAGGGTTATTACATTTGATCTAATGCACCAGTTCAGCTTGGAATCAAAAAGGCGTTACTTGCGTTTGGGTTTCGCGTGTCATCTTACAAGGGGGATTCCCTTCTCCTGGCTGTACAGGGATTTTCCCGGATCTTTGATTCGCTGAAGGTCTGGTTGACGTCTGGAGAAGCCGAACACGTGGCGTGTTGGTGGCTGGATGAAAGTCTTGTGGGCGTTGTTTGAAGTTGGAGCGCGCTGTTAGAATCTCGTTGTTGAGAGACTTTTGCGGCGTAACTTAACAGACCCGAGACTTAGCGGAAATAAAATAAACTTTAAGTAAAAGAAAGGAAAGTGAGAGAAAAGCAGATGGCCTGAATGAAATCGTTGTTAACCCATTTTCTCTGAAGTTGGTCTGTCACGATCGTCAGATCGTCTCCTGGGAGCTCCGTTCAGAACTCTCTCTGGTCAAACTGCTAGGACTTAGATCATCTCTGAACTGCGAACAGGCCGCGAACCAGCTCGAACCGAACTGGAACCGAACTTGAGCTGAACTCTGCACTGCTTCTGGTCTGAACTGTACAGAACTGTAGACAGAACTGCAGACAGAACCGTACACAGAACTGTAGACAGAACTGAAGACAGAACTGAACTTTTCGTTCGTGTTCTGAGACTAAACTCAAACATTTGCCCATCCCCTGGATGGGTTCTGGCCAATTAGGCTTCAGGGGTGACTGTGTCTCCACCCCTCCCACAAAATTGGGTTATCTATAGAATTTAGTTTCCTGCTCTTAAGCAGAGAGTAAATTTAGACCTAATTTCTTACTATAAGGACATGATCAATTCTATAAAGATTTCATTCAGCTCATCTGTTGGATTATACCCATACGAACACACCGGTATCAAACACAATGCTTTTTCATCCACTCATTCAATAGTTACATAATTGCATGAATTGTGAGTAATATACATGCCTAATAGTCTAACTAACGTGTATTAGTTGTAAACACACTAACAAGTTATGTCGAAGGCTATTTGAATGAAAGTCCAATAATCAGTTATTTGATGTACTCCATAAGCTAACAGTTTCTGTGAGCTTACTCTGAGTTTTAGCTGTCACGTGGAGTTCATTTGCTGGTCATGCAAAGACAGAGATCTGGTTGTTTCTTTGTCTTGTGACAACCACGAGCCCTTTGTCCTCCTTTAACTGAATTTGGTGGCGAGTCCATAGGAAGTCAGAACTAGTAGCTCAGGGGCAGAATCAAACCCCCATCTCCCTCGTGATGATGATGATTTCCTGGAGCTGAATTGTGCTTTGTTGAAAAGGATGTTAATTTGATCGAATCATTGGAAGATTAACTCATCTATATGTCTGCGTCCATAATTGCTACACCTACATGTACTGAGATTTCCCTGGATTCCCTTAATCTTTTCACAATATTATGGTAGATGGTGAAAGATCTAAATTCTTTGCAATCTTGCATTGAGATTGTTTGACAATTCTCTCATGGTATTTGGAGCCATGACCCATCTTTCCATGCAAAGACTGAGATGCTCCTTTTACTCGATCACAATACCCTCACCTATTACCAATTCACCTACTTATTGTGGACTGTTTTAAAAGAGTTTAACTTGGATATTCTATAAGTTTTCACTTTTATTTAGCCTCTGTCCCAACTTTTTTGAGGTGTATAGCAGCCATCCAAATCAAAATTTGTTTATATTTATGCGGTGTTCAGTGAAAATATTGGAAATCTTTTCTTTGTACTTTTGTCAGATAAATAAAGTTGAAAGAGAATTAACAAATCACATATTCTTCATTTTATTGGATTTTAAAATACTGTCAAAAAAGTAAAACAATTGCTATTAATCTCATGATTTCCATATTTTGAAAGCAAAATTAAACTATAACTCAATTTAGTTTCAAATTAGTTGGCATTGTCTTGCTTCCCAGGAAAGATGTGATCTTGATGCCATTAAATGTCTCTGTACAATCCTAATATGTGCGTCAATGGTAAAGTGGAGTTATAAAGTCCAAATTGTGAGATACAAACCCAGAATTATGAGGAAAAAGTCAAAATTTGAGATATAAACTCGCAATTACTCACAATTTGTATTCCCTGGGGGAAACAAGCTTCTATAACTTTGACTTTTCTGCTAATTGAAAACTGCTAATTGAATAAATGTACTTACTTTCCATTCGAGTCTTTGGTGGGGCCATCATTGCCCATGATTATGTACGTCTCGCCTTTTTTCAGCTCACCCTTGCAGTGCTTTCTCTTGGCAAACACCCGTGTGCTGTCTGGGCTCACATCCAAGTCTCCGGCTGAGGTTTAGAGGTTAAACTCTTAATTTATCTGAGCATTTCTAATAAAATAACACGCTCAGCACAGTGTCCTTTCTTCATTTATTTTTAAAATGCTAATTTCTTGATCTGTATCACTCATGATTACTCATGCAACACTCTTACTATAATTCTCAGGATAAATCATAAAAAAAAGGATTACTTACTATTTCGGAGGACCACATTCACAGATGTTGAATACAATATAAAGTTGCTCTCTTCAGTAACTGAAACCACAGTGACTTCAAGTGCTGTCAGAAAAAGAATATGAATTAAAGCTGCGAGCAGCGATGACGGGCCCAAGCCGGTGGCACCGCCACCCCGGTGGCATCAGTTTAACTGTGCACGGCAGGCAATAGGCATTTAAAATGGGAAAACATAAAAGGACTATGTCAAAGTCATCTGAATTCACCACATTAACTGCAGCAGTTGGTGCTGCTATGACCACAAACCACAACAGCCACATCTATGAGATCAATTAAATTTATATGAATTTCATGTCAGATTATGTCAAAGGTCAAATTGGAATGAGTTCAGAATACCATTCGAATGCTGATGTTGTTTTATTCTAACACTTCTCTTCATGTGTTTTTGAGCTACCTTAGCTACCGTTTGTGCACCAATCTTATGCACCATAAAACATGCTTTCATTTCAATATGGGTGGTCCAATACATTTCTTTTAATAAAAAATGTATAAATGGAGCCAAATCACAGAAACTGCAAAGATGATTTTAATATCAGTGTCAGGTAAGAGTAAGATGCGTGTCTACATTTTATGGAAGTTTATTATAAATAGCCACTTTTATAAAATCATGTGAAATTTATGTTTTAATACATTTATATTATATCAGTAAATAATTAATTTAAAGACATGTGCATCATACGTGATCTTGGCAAACACATCACATGACGTTTTTATTTCAAGTGATAGTTATTTGTGATAGCCTATATGAAAGGGTTAAATTATGATCAAGAGAGAAAGTCACACACACACACACACACACACACACACACACACACACACACACACACACACACACACACACACACACACACACACACACACACACACACACACACACACACACACACACACACACAAACACAATGATAGAGTGAGAGTGAGGGGGAGGGTAAGGACTGAGAGAAAGGCACACACACAAACTCACAGGGTGAGAGAGAGACCCCCCCCCCCCCCACACACACACATACACACACACACACACAGATAGAGAGGGGGAAGGGGAAAGACAGGCAGATGGCATTCCATAGACTTAATGGTTTGTATACTGTACAAACTGTACATTCTATCCCCCTACACTACCCCTAAGCCTACATATCGCACACACACACACACACACACACACTACCCCTAAACCTACCATCACAGAAAACATTCTGCATTTTTACATTTTTATTAAAAAATTGTTTAATATGCTGTTAAAGCTATTTTGATTTACGGGGACACATGAAATGTCTTCATAAACCATGATTATGTTGTAATAAACACCCCTCCACCTATATATGTTATATATATATTATGTTATATATACCATGATTATATCCCAAAATAATAAATGTTATATTTACCCATGGCCTTCCCTGTTATACAGAAATGTAATAGTTATCAAACCTTCCTTAACTGCATAAATAATAAATGAAATATAGATGAATCATCATTAAAGCTACAATTTTCTCTATTCCCGTTGTTCTTTGATGAACATTAATGACAGGCATCATCAGTGCTCCTGTCACTTTAAGAACAACCGCGGATCTCACGCGCGGTCCCGCGCATCTCATTTCCTCACAACTCTTTAAAGTTCATTTAAGACGTTATTTAACTAATTTAAGACTCTAATATGAGAATACTCAAAATCCTCTGTGTTATTGTTTGTTCAAGAGCAAAAGAGAACTCGATGTGAGCAGGAAACTGACGCGAGTCTATCTATGCGTCGAGTGTGTGTGTGTGTGTGTGTGTGTGTGTGTGTGTCAGTGTCCCTTGATTAGCTGACATGAGACGCATCCACACAGATAGGACACTGACAGACACACACACACACACACACACACACACACACACACACACACACACACACACACACACACACACACACACACACACACACACACACACACACACACACACACACACACACCGCAGCATAGCCATACAGTTTAAGTTCACCCACACTATATATTAATAAAAAGGTTTACAGTGCAAATACTGTTGTTGCAAATACTGTGCATAAAATTTGAAAACATTTGCAAAAAACACCACTGTATCATTACATTTTTTTTTAAAACCTTTAAGTAACCATTTTTTAAACATCTATAAACATTACATTTACATAGATAGACGGACCAGATATTCCTAACACTTTGGGAATACTTTAGGGTTACTAGTTGTTTTGTAAACTGTCTATAAACATTATCTGGATGGTTATTATAAAGTTGCAACCGATGACTATAATACCTTGTTAAATAGTTTAATAAACAGTACCAGTAAAACGTGGGCAGTACCAGTAAAACATGTAAACAGTACCAGTCAAACATGTGGGTTGTCCTGATACTGTACTTCAAAATGTAATAGTGTAAAAATTGCCACAGAATAAAGTAATTGTTCAAGATCTATTGGTAACTCATAAAAATAATGTCATATTTGCATAAACTGTCACTACCGTATATCCCGACACTAGCACATTAAGATAAGCTATGAAAAAAATCATGTTCCTCTGCCTCTTTCTGGTTAAATAATGTTTATAATAATTGTTAATATAGCATGCTATATTAACTATTCCAGGTTATTTATGCATAGCATAAATAATAGTTAGTATAGCATGCTATGCCACTTTCATCAAAACATATTACAAAGCTATAGCAATCTCATGTCATTCCGTCTGTTCGAAAAAAAAGTTGCACTAACTGTTCGTTACAAGCAGCATTTGCCATCAGACAGGTAACGATAGCTAACATAAATATATTTTTGCTAGCCTACCTGCTGCAAACTTACACCATTTTTGTACAAGACAAGTAGAGCTATTTTATCCAGTGTAATTTATCACATACCACTATCTTGTTTTTTCTTATCCTCCTCTTCCTTTCTCTTTTTTCTTTTCTGGCTTCCTGAAGCATAAAATTCCGCTTCAAATCCGAAGATTTTGTATTTTGCCGACAGCAGAGATCGCGTTGTTGGCTGGCTGCTGTCAGCGACTTCTGAGAGGGGCCCCTTAAGGGGGATCCCGATAACAGTGTCATTGCACTTTACTGCATTGACTATCAATGGGGCGCTCACACAGTTTGTCGTTTCATTTTATTCTTAACCTGTCGCTGTCTTGGTGCCCCAGGCCAGCTCGAGGCCCCAAGCAATTGCTTGGTTTGCCTGCCTTGTCGCGACGGGCCTGCACACACACACACACACACACACACACACACACACACACACACACACACACACACACACAGACAGGACACTGACACACACACACACACACACAGGACATTGGCATACAGCGTGTTCTCTTGTGTCTTGTCGCGCTTGGAAGCATTTACATGAATAGGAGCGTGATCATGTAACGCTAAGCAAAAATGGATATAAAAACGGACGCTGCGTTATTTGCGTTAAATATTTTTAATGCGTTAAGCTTCCGTTTCACGTTGACCGAGTTTGGTGGAGATTGAATAAATCGCCTACGAGGAGAACGTAAAAACTCAGAAACTGAATTATACAAATATTCACGTTCAAACAAACTTTCTGTGAAAAAAGACACTTATAAACAGACACTTGTAGAAAATAATGTGAATTTTTTTTTTTTTTTATAAATTTGAACTATGTCAGTAAATAATGAATTTAAAGACAAATGTGTCAAAAGTGATCTTTGCAAACACAGCACATGACCTTCTGTAAAGCACATGTATAGAAAACACACTCACACTCCTCTGTTTTAAAAAAAAGAGTTCTGTCTGAATGAGTACATGAAATCACGGCTGTCAGGTGAAAAGAATTGTAACTCAAATGTCATTTAGAAAATGAGTTCTGTAGTGATATAGTGTCATAGTTCATGTCCACATTAACCACTACGTTGTAATACCAATAGCCATGTCATCATACACATTTGTGTCCTCATAAATCACATAAGCAAGCACAGAGAGAGAGAGAGAGAGAAAGGGAGTTTCAAAAATAATACAACACTGCCCCCTTTTGGTGATAGAGGGGAGGGCACACAAACAGTCAAAAACATTATTAAACTTTGACATGTTGCCATGGCAGCATTATTTGAAATATCAGGAATTCATTCATATGTCTCTATCTGTCATGTTTTCACATTATACTGATGAAGTTTGAAGTCAATCGTGTGAAAATAAGATGGTGATTCAAAGCATTTTTGAAAGTGACACACTTCCTGCTGCCAGTTGGTGGCGCTATAACTTTGACTCACAAAAGTCATATCCATGTGATCGGCCTCTTACAACGAACACACAGCTGAAGTTTCATCCAAATCAGTCAATGTTTTCACAAGTTATTACACACTTCCTGTTTACCTTTTCTCGCCATAAATTCGTTGCTTCGCCACGGCCAAACCGTTTAAGATATCAAAAATCCGTTCGCAATTTAGCATCCTCTGTGTCTTGACTTCATGCTGACCGAGTTTGGCACTGATTGAAACAATGGCCTCGGAGGAGTATATTAAATTCCAGAGCATGTGTTTTCAGAACAACCCATATTAGCTCACTTCCTGTTGGGCTGACACGTAACTTAGAGCACGAAAGTTGTTTGGCCCAATGAGGTCTATATGTGTACCGAGTTTCATACATGTACGTGCAAGTGTGTTTGATATATAGACCAAGTTTTCAGACACCACTTTAGGGGGCGCTGTCGAGCCCCCCTGCCACGCCCGGGTACCAGCTTCAGCCCGGCTCTGATGGCCGCGCATTCCGATGTGTGTGCAAAGTTTCAAGAGTTTTTGAGCATGGTAAGGGCCCCAAAAGTGCCCGAGAAGTCGATAAAATAATAATAATAATAATTAAAGCTGCGAGCAGCGATGACGGGCCCAAGCCGGTGGCACCGCCACGCCGGTGGCATCAGCTTAACTGTGCACGGCAGGCAATATGCATTTAAACAGGATAATTTTTTTAAATCGCTCGAATATGTCACATTTACTGCAGCAGCTGGTGCCACTATCACCACAAGCCACACCCATGATGTAATTTAAATGTAGATGATTTTTAATGTCATGGGATGAAATAGATCTCTTTCAAATATGTGAAAAGTTATCTTTTCCTGCTCAAAATGTTATAAGTCCAGAAGGCCAGTATTTAATTCAAGGTATTTGTATAGTTCTTTTTTTACTTATTCACAAGTGATAGTTATTTGTGATAGTCTATGATATGAAAGGGGTAAATTATCATCATCAAGAGAGAAAGGCACACACACAAACTCACAGGGTGAGAGAGAGACCCCCCACACACACACACCCAGGGTGAGCCTGAGAGTGAGGGGGGAGGGGAAGGACTGAGAGAGAGGCAATCTGCACATTGAACAAGATTCACAAGATTTTAACAACAAAAAGAAATAAAATCTAAATGGTGGGAGAAAGTTTTTTTTTACTTCAATCTCTGAAAACATTATTTTGAATATATTTGAAATCACAGATGTTGGGTGATGAGAATTGTAACTCAAATATAATTTACAAAAACTAGTCCTGTCTGAATAGTGATATGTCAGTGAGATCAGCTCGGGCGCGCATACCGTCTATGGGTGATGTCACGTATTTTGCGAAATGCGCAGTTAGGTGATGTGTCGCCCTCCACACGTTGCGAAACAGACTCCGAAATGGGGAAATGTAAATTTGTGGACTCCGGGTTGGAGTAGGATGAGTTTAAACAATGACCGCAGGGTTTTTCTATGGTTTTTCCTGCATAGCGGCCGCCTCCGTCACATTTCGTGCCACCTCCGTCTGTCGACAAAACTCAAGACAGGCAGTCACTTGCTCAGATTAGGCATGTCGTGGTAATTAAATAATCATCAGAAATATATATTGTCACATGATCTTTCAGCAATCATTATTAGTATTTTATGATTTGCTAGTACAAAGTCATCTAAAGCCATTCCATAGCTGAATGTCTTTCCTCCGCTGTAGCTGTCCATCATTCTCCGTTCAGCATTCAAACTGCGCGTCATGTTTGGTTACAGTCAGTCAGCTGCTCGGTAAAGCTCACTCCAAGATGATATATTCCCGTTGTAATACTTGATATGCAGATAAAATAATTTATCTTCCTGGAGTTTATCTAGCGGTTTCTGAACGATGTTGTGCTCCCTACCCGGGTGACAACACAAGGCATCACACGCACAATAACCGGAATTTAAAACTGTGAAGAAACCGACCGATATACATAGTAGACTAGGATTTGTGCGCTCAACGCTCATCGTCTCTTTATGCCGTGAACTTTTTAATGTGCACTCGCGCTGCACTGCGCCCTCTGACTCCATGTTGCTTTAAGCGCATCATTCTGCACCCGGGATGCGCATAAGCGCATTGTGCCACGCCTTCATATATTTTCATAGTTTTGTGCACTTAAAGATGATTAAAAAAAATCTTGTTCTCACGTATCTATCATATATTTGTTGCCCCTTTACAGAGCTGCACATTACGTTTACAATAAACTATAAATCTTGAAATGTTATATTATTTGTGTAGGCCCATATAATTATTTACATTCATATATAAATTAAATATAAATTGTTTTTTTTATAAATGTATTTAATAACACAAAGTAATTTGTACCTTTTCATTAACATTTTTAGATTTTATAAAATTAGTCCAGAGATGTTTTTTCAAGAATTACTTTTTGTAATTGCAAATTTTTTTAACTATCCACTCACCTAATTTAATATATATTTTTGTTATAGCTTATGATTATATATTTTTATTTTATTGCTCAACAGTAGTTCTCATCGCCGATGAGGTCTTTAAATATTTTGAGAAGGTCTTAAAAAAGTATAGTATAGTCATTCCGTTTCATGTTGACCGAGTTTGGTGGTACTTTAGTTGAGTATTTGTGCACATTTATGTGTGTGCGTGTGTGGTCAAACTGCAAACACAAAACAATTCACAATTATTATCTAGTAATGTTCACATCACCAAATACGTTTCTAAAACATTGTAACATCAGCTTTGTGTACTAAGCATTAAACTTTGTTTAACTAAATGCAACATATTTTACAGGCAATACAAACTGTAAATGTCTAAAACAAAACAAATATATAACATATAGGCGTTTAGGCGCTAATCGCAAATAGCGATCTTCATAGTGATACACAAACCATCACAACACTTAAACAACATAACACTACTCACCACGCTGGGAATATAATGTAAGATAATAGTTTTAGCTGGAATTATTAAATGTTCAAATCTTCATTTGAGATCAACATGGCTTTCTCACTCAGTTCTCTAAGTTCAGTTTGTTTTTCCCTGCACTTCTTCCTGCACGATCACATCACTTGGGCTCACCGGAACAACGTCCTTAAAGGGGCAGCACCCAACATCAGGGATTACCGGTCCACACACACACACACACACACACACACACACACACACACACACACACACACACACACACACACACACACACACACACACACACACACACACACACACACAGACAAATCCCTGAAGAGATGGAATGTTTTTTTTTTATCCTGTTTCAAAACTAACACAATGCTGCCATCTTGTGTTCATTGAGGGGAGGGCACACACAGGCACAATACATTACAAATAAATATTTATAAAATATATATATATATATATATTCATCTGAAAAATAGTATAGTCATTTAAAATTAATCTAAGTTCAATTGCCAAACATACAATCTTAATTTAATTGAAATCAAAATATGATTTTACAAGATATGAGAGAATTTCTGTTCCCCTTTTTTGTCCTTATTTAATCCCTCGCCATGGCAACACCGTTTGAGATATCCAAAATCCGTTCGCATTTTAGCATCTTCCGTATCTTTGTTTCATGTTGACCGAGTTTGGTGGAGATTGAATAAATCGCCTACGAGGAGAACGTAAAAACTCAGACCCCGATTTAACCAAAAATTCACCTTAAAACCAAAATATCTGACTTCCTGTTGGTCGGAGCTAATGACTGTAAATTAGAAAGTTGTCCGGCTCGAAGAGAACAATATATGTACCGAGTTTGGTGACTGAAGATAAAACTAACCCCCCCACTTTTGTCAAAAGGTGGCGCTAGAGAGGCCCTCATCCCCGCCCATTTCTGATGCTTTGCCAATGTGTACTGACTGACATCTCTGATGTGTGTGTTGAGTTTCAAGCAGTTTCAAGCAATTTCAAGCATGCTAAGAGCCTCAAAACAGCCAAAAGATTATTAAACTTTGACACGTTGCCATGGCAACAGTATTTGAAATTTCAGGAATCCATTTCATACGTCTCTATCTGTCATGTTTTCACATTATACTGATGAAGTTTGAAGTAAATGGGGTGAAAATAAGATGGTGATTCAAAGCATTTTTGAAAGTGACACACTTCCTGCTGCCAGTTGGTGGCGCTATAACTTTGACTCACAAAAGTCATATCCATGTGATCGGCCTCTTACAACGAACACACAGCTGAAGTTTCATCCAAATCAGTCAATGTTTGCTGACGTTATAACACACTTCCTGTTTCCCTTTTCTCGCCATAAATTCGTTGCTTCGCCACGGCCAAACCATTTGAGATATCAAAAATCCGCTCGCAATTTAGCATCCTGGATATGTTCACTTCATGCTGACCGAGTTTGGCGATGATCGAAACAATGGCCTCGGAGGAGTATATTAAATTCCAGAGCATGGGTTTTCCGAACAACCGATTATAGCTCACTTCCTGTTGGGCTGACGCATAACTATGAGCACGAAAGTTGTTTGGCCCGATGAGTTCTATATGTGTACCGAGTTTCATACATGTACGTGCAAGTGTGTTTGATATATGGACCAAGTTTTCAGACCCCACTTAAGGGGGCGCTGTCGAGCCCCCCTGCCACGCCCGGGTACCAGCTTCAGCCCGGCTCTGATGGCCGCGCATTCCGACGCCTGTGCGAAGTTTCAAGAGTTTTCGAGCATGTTAAGTGCCCCAAAAGTACCCGAGAAGTCGAAAAAAAAAATAAAAAAAAAAAAAAAAAAAAAAACAAAGAATAATCTGAGGAAGAACAATAGGGCTCTGCGCCCTTTCAGGGCTTGGGCCCTAATAATAAGAAACAGAGGAAGAACAATAGGGCTCTGCGCCCTTTCAGGGCTTGGGCCCTAATAAGTAAATGTCATATCTGCCCCAGCTTGCCACAATTTATTGAGTTAATAATATTTTATTGAAAATACTTGACCCTTAAAAATCTTTTAGGTTTCATTATAATGCTTTCTTGTATAAATATGAGTCACAAACCATAGTCAATGTTTGAGTGGTAACAAGCAAAATCAAAACGGTGCTTTTTGATGATTTTCATCTCAATTGTTTTCTTCTCAGTGAAACAACCCCCTGATGACACAGAGATCATTCATTTTATAGTGGCATAAAACTCAAACCGATTCTACAATAAATCATCAGATTTAAAATGGTGTATGTTTGTTTGAATGGTAAACGAATAACTGAGAACCTACTTTCTGCACATTGGCACACATCATCTGAGCACAGGACAGAAACCATGTTGTTCCTCTTGGGGGCTCCGTAGAGCACAGAACATCTCCTGTCTGTGAAAACGATGGGGGTTATGTCTTAGAAAAGATGCAAGCAACAATGAAATAACTCACGAACATACTTTTATTCAGACTTACTCTTCTCCTCGTACACTCATGTACCTTTTATCTAATAGTGCCACCCACAGGACAAGCGGTGACACCACATCTCGCTTTCTTTTAACAATTGTACTTGGTATTCACTTCTGTTCTGTACAATGACCAAATTATGTTTTTTTTTTCAATGCCATCATAACAGTACCAACATTTCCAACGTGAACTTAACATTTTACCTTGAATTCCACAAACACATAACATGCATTACAGAACATCAACTTACTCTATATGTATTTGTACCTAATCACTCCCCCATGGAAAATACTATTCACATGGAATCAATGAACTACCTTTAGTTCATAACATAGTCCCGAGCCCATACTGGTGCTCGTCTAACTCTAACCTGTCTTTCCTGAGTCACTGGTACGGGTTGTATTGTACAGTCATCATCAAAGTTAGCCCGTTCCCCACTCTCCTCCTTCCCATAAGAGAAAGGTTTGAGGTGAGATGCATTCCAAGTACGTCCATCAGAAAGTTTATAAGTGTAAGGTCCAGTCTTTTGCAGCACTTCCAATGGTTTGGAAAATGCAGATTGGAGCTTAGGAAAGACACCTGGTCGTTTCACCCGGACAAAAGATCCTTGTTTGAATGACACTTCCGTTGCCCCACACTTGCGATCAGTGTATGTTTTTGAGCTCTTCTGCATGTGTTTCACACGATCCACAATTTTCTGCACACATGGTTGCTGAAGACGCTGCATTTTCTGTAATCCTGAGATGTGAAGTTTAGTGCGCATCGGTCTTGCATGTAACAATTCAGCGGGTAAACGCTGAGTAGTCGAATGAGGTGTAGCACGGTATGCTTGTAAGAATTCCCTTGTGAATTCTTTCCATCCTTTGCCTTCCAAGGAAGCAGTAAGTAACGCGTGCTTCAAAGTACGGTTAAAACGTTCAACCTCTCCATTGGCACGAGGGTAATACACAGATGACGTTCGATACATAATTCCTCGGTTTTGGAGAAACACCTCAAACTCATGTGACATGAATTGAGAGCCGTGATCTGAGATCAGCTCCTTCGGGTTCCCTTCACGGCTGAACACAGTCGAAAGAAACTGAACAACCGCTGAAGAGGTTACCTGGGGCATGAAAGCAATCTCTGGCCACTTACTAAAGTAGTCCACTAAAGTTACAGCAAAACGACATTCTGCTGGAGCTTTGTCAAAGGGCCCCACAATGTCTATGGCGAGTTTCTCCCATGCTCCATCTGGGAGGGGTACAGGCTGGAGTGGCGGAGTGCGGACAACTGCTGACTTGTCATGCGTTTGACAAGTTATGCATGATTTGATGGCTGTCTCAACCTGGGCATCCATACCCTGCCACCAATACAGTTCTTTGAGTCTTTGCTTGGTTCTAACAATGCCTTGATGTGTATCGTGAGCCAATGCAATGAACTTCTCACGCAAGGTCTCTGGTACTAAAAGTCTGTGTGTGCCTCTCACCACGCAATCATCCTGAAGAGAAAGTTCATGTTGAATTTTGTAATATGGTAACAGGTCAGGTCCTAGACCCTTCTGGGTTTTTGGCCACTTGGTCGTCAGTAAGTCATGTACTTTACCATATATTGGCTTGTACTGGATGTTGTAGTCAAAGGCCATCAACCTAGCTGACCACCGAGCAATCCGATGTCCTGCTCGCCCTTGTCCCTTCGAAGTGAGCAGTGTTGTGAGTGGGCTGTGATCTGTATGTAATGTAAAACGTCGCCCCCACAGATAAGTTCTCCATTTCTCCATTGCCCACACACAGCCTAATGCTTCCTTCTCAATTGTGGAGTACTTGCGTTCCGCCGGTGTGAGGGTGCGTGATGCAAAAGCAACTTCTGTCTTTTGAGACCTGTCTGGGTGCATTTGGGTGAGAACGGCGCCCAGACCGTAATTAGAAGCATCAGTTGTAACGATAGTATGTAGCTCAGGATCGAATAGTGTCAGTGCAGGGCTATTAATTATAAGGTCTTTTACCCGCTCAAAACTTTTCTGTGCCTCAGGCGTCCAGGTGAATGGAGCAGATCCACGATTCAACGCTCTAAGGGGCTCGACCACTGCAGAATAATCGGGTATGAATTTTGAATACCACGATGTGAGCCCAAGGAAAGAGCGTAAGCTGGTGGTATCAGTTGGTGGTGGAGCTTGTGAGACTGCATGGACATGAGAAGCATCTGGCTGAAGTCCTTCAGCCGAGATTGTGTGTCCCAAGAAAGACAGCTCTGTCTGTCTGATGTGGCATTTGTCAAAGTTCAATTTGAGTCCAGCTGTTTCTAGACGCTGAAGTGCTGCGTTCAAGCTCTTGTCATGTTCCTCAACGGTCTTTCCTGAGATAATGACGTCGTCCAAGTAACATTGAACATTTGCAAGTCCTTTAAGTATGGTCGACATTAGTCTCTGAAAGCAACTCGGCCCTGACGCCAGTCCATAATGTACTCGCTTATAGCAAAATAAGCCTTCATGAGTGATAAATGAAGTGAGGCTATGGCTATCCTCATGCAGTAGGACTTGGTGATAGACGCTTTGAAGGTCTAGCGTTGAAAAGACAGTTGATCCCCTCAGTTCTGCAAACATTTCTTCCATGTGGGGAAGTGGAAAACTGTCCACCACTACGGCCTAATTTGGTTCTCGCAAGTCCACACAAAGTCGTATGTTTCCATCTTTTTTCTTTGTGACTACAATTGGTGAGACCCATTCTGATGATTCAATCGGCTCAATCACATCCTGCTGAATGAGTCGCTTTAATTCCAGTGACACGGCGTCGCAAATTGCAAATGGAAGGCGACCTAGTTTCTGCTGTATTGGTTTCACGTCGGCACGAACTTTGACTAGGTGTGTAAATCCTTGTGCGCAACCCAGTTTCTCGGGCTTCGTACTAACGTCAGCTGAATTTATCATGAGGCATGACGATGTAACTATACGGCCATCCAACAGCTGCAATTTTAATGCCGCGAACAAGTCTCGTCCCAACACCGCAGTGCCAGTGTTCACAACGAACAGTTCAGTTGTAGCACGCTGCTCGCCGTATATGATCTCAGCTTCTATACATCCCATTACCGATATGGCGTGTCCACCATAGCTCACTAAGTTCACTTTCGCTTTCACAAGGGTAGTATCAGGAAAATACTGATTACACACTGACATTGGAATAATTGATACTGCTGAGCCCGTTTCCAGCATTAACTCCACGTTCTGTGTTGCTCCACATGCGCTAATTTGAACAGTACACATTATCTTGCTTGAGTCGCGATAAGGGCTTTCTACCGTTAACACAGTCACATCAGGAATTGAGATCTCACTTACGTTTTTGTGTCCACGACACACTTTAGCGAAATGTCCTTCTTTCTTGCATGCGTTACAGATAGCGTCTTTGGCGGGGCATTTTTGAAAGTTGGCAGTATGCTGTTTTGAACCACATCTGTAGCACGTTTTACCTTGGGATGAGTGCATCGCCGTCGCTCCTTGTAATGTCTGTGCGTTTTTCCCCATTTCGCGGCCAGGTCTGTTTTGCTGAAAACGTGACTGTTGAATAACTTGTACATCCGCCGCTTTGCTCATCACGTTTGCCTCTGCCACTGCGGTTTCTATTTGGCTGGCAATTGTGACAGCTTTTCTCAAAGTAAGATCCACTTCTAGGAGTTAGCGTTCCCGTATGCGATTTGAATTAGTTTTTTCAAGAAGTTGGTCCCGGATCATTTCCTCCTCCATGGCTCCGAATACACACGTAGCCGCAAGCTCCTTTAGCGCCGCAATATATTGATCCGTAGTTTCACCATGCCGTTGTCCTCGCTGGCGAAATCTGTACCGTTCAGCTACCACATTCACTTTTGGCTCGAAGAATGTGCAAATAGCTTTCAATGCCATGTCGTACTTATCATCTGCAACCGTGAGCGTGTAAAATAGTCTCTGGCCTTCTGCCCCTAGGCAGTGAATCAGTAGAGCGCGTTTTCGGCCTTCCGATAGCTCTTCGTCCATGGCCAAGACATAATTCTCGAAAACACGAATCCATGCCTTAAATGGCATCAGCGGCTCACCCACATTTTGTAGAAATGGCGTAGGTTGACTTAAATTCCACGGCATCCTCGTCGCCAATATGTTATGTCTTAGAAAAGATGCAAGCAACAACAAAATAACTCACGAACATACTTTTATTCAGACTTACTCTTCTCCTCGTACACTCATGTACCTTTTATCTAATAGTGCCACCCACAGGACAAGCGGTGACACCACAGATTGATAGTTGCATCAATGACAAATCAGAGGATCCAAAATAAAAAAGGGGGGGAAACTTGAAAATCTAGTTTAAATCTAATGTTTTTAGAAATGTACTCTGTATTCATGTTGGCTTCAAATGTTTTTTTTTTTTTTAATACCGTTTTAAAGAAAACTTTCAATGCAACAACTCCAAATTGAAAAAATGCTGTAACCATCATTTAAAATGTAAATATATCGTTTTATACACATATAAACACATTTCACATGGATGTTTCTTTTTTTTCATAATTTTCTTTAAAAAACCCTTTTACATATGTTTTTAAGTGAAAGTAAATGAACTACTACTACTACTACTACAACAAAAGTAAAAGAAAAATGTATGGTTTTCACACCGGTTCTCCCTCACTCTCAGTCACCCTCACACAATAGCCTGAGTTTTAATCATACACACCACTTCATTACACGATCTAAACCTCTCACGCTATCACACAGTTAGCATCTTGCCTTGTTGAAGGTTTCTTGGACTTACTTGCTATAATTGTTGTGTTTTTGGATTCCTTTCCTAAATAATGGGATAAGTGACTTTTCTTGACTACTTACCTGAGATATTAACTGTTTTCCTTGGTTTTTGGATGTTTTTGCATGTCTTGTAAAATTCCTGTTTAAAAAGACTCTACTTACCTTGGATATTACCTGTTTTTGAGATGTTTTTGGAGACTGTGAACCTGAGCTCTCCTGTATTATTTAAAGGCACAATTAAAATATTAGATTAAAATATCCAAAAAACACTAGAACAATGTTATGTATTTTGTTAACCTGTGTACTTGCATTATCCCAAACGTTTCCAAAAATGTTTAAATTAAGATAAATCAGCTATTTTACCAATGTTACGGACCATGTCCTTGCGTCGCCTGTCAATGCCATCATCATATAGAGACCATGGAAACACCAAAGACGCTTTAATATAGTATGTATTTTATTAGACAGGCAAGCAACTGTTTGGATATACATTTATCAACAGAAAACAAATAATTTTTATACAGCGCAACACAGTTAGTCTTATTGTTTGAGTCACTTGTTTTCTTGATTCACCGCGAGTAACATTTTACCATGCCTCCGAGACAATACTATTTTGTGAAGTGGCTAACATTTCATAATCAGAGAGAGCTTTCTCCATCATACAATATTTTAATTTAATTGCATGTCATTTAATCTTCCTGTTTTTATTAATAAGATATTCTAATATCGATCTAGATTACTGCAAAGTGCAACAAGTCTCACCAGCCACTGAGCGAACTCACAGGGAGTAACAAAATACGTACTCTTTCCTCACTTTCTTTCTTTCTGCAACTTGTGTGAATGTCTGGGTTTTTGTGTTAGATATTAGTTTTGTGTGTTAGAATAATCAATACATTCTCATTTGCATTTAAAAAGAAGTGTTCACTTACACCTGTTTTTGGATCTGTAGGTTGGTCTCTATTCTGAGTTTTCCTGTGATTCCTAGTATTTGAAAAGACCCTATTTAGTTTAGACTATTTACTATCTGTTGGTGATCTACGCGATCTTGGATCACTTCCCTCCTATGCTTCACGCCCTTATCAAAAACTGTTTATCTCGTAATATCTCATGTCTGCGTACTACTTACCTTTTGTTACTCATCTGTTTGGTTCCTGTGTTAACTCCCGCTATGTACACCCAGACATATTTTTATATTATTCCCCCTTCAATATTTATCACACAAAAAAAAGTCTCACAAGTTACGTCATTAACAAGTGTAATTGTTATGGTTCTGTAAAATACATTTAAATTAAAATAGAGGAATAACTTGCCTGGTTCATAGTAATCATAAAACGTAGCAGGAGCTGGTTGAATTAATCCAATGGGCACACTTTGCTTGGCTCCGAATGCTATACAGGTGTCACCTTCATCTATCTGAGGGGTGAGAGAGACAAGTTTGAATTTATTTTTTATAATAGGGAGATATGAATAACTATGACTGTGTTTGTGCTCATGTCACCTCATTGAAGTACAACAGCACTCTTCCACGGGTGAGTTCATAATGAGAAATATATCTGTCCACCAGGTCTTTCAGCTGTTGGAGAGAATTTTGCAGAAAATTAGAGAAAAATAGAGACAACAGAAGACCACTCAGTCCATCATACAGTGCAGACAAATAAATGTTAAAATGCAGGATAAAGACGAGGATTACACATTTCAAATGATTATTACAATCACGACAACTCTCAAAATAGTTTTATAATGAATATAAATAGTTTCATAATAAATGGCAATGTTACTGTATTTGATCTAAAGGCCGGGACACACCAAGTGGATCGGCCGTTGCGCATTGTTGGGCCATTTTTGAACAACTGATATAATTTTGGCTGATATAATTTTACATCATCTTACCTGAGCTTTCAAATGCACACATTTTCATAATGACATGTACCGAAATAAAGAAAGTGATCAGCGTGATTGATATGCAAAATGGTAAGCAAGCGCTGCGTTGTTTACAGTTTGTAGTCTTAGTTACTGAGAGTTTCCGAATGCATCGCGATTCTCTCTCAAATCGATTCTGAGCTTATAGTTTTTAACAGCAGATGGCACTAAGTGCTTTAGAAACAGCCATATTGGCTCTGCTTGCTTCCAAATCCTTACACACATAAACCTTCTATAAAATAATAATTCATAAAGTTCAAAAAGTTTTAAGCTAATTACAAGGGTGTTTGCAGTGGGCTGTTTACAATAATCGCACGTCATAAAAGCATTCTGAGGTGCAACCATAGACCGTAAAAAATTATGGACAACACGTCTTCACTAGGCTACCTTTCGCTACCTTCGGTGTGAAATAAACAGTTATGGAAATGTATAGATTAAAGCTAAAGCTCCAATCTCCTCCCGAAAAAAGTCTGTTGGTGCCTCAGTGAATACTTCACTCAGAGCAGCTGTCCATCTCAGCTGTCAATCATGATGTCACACCCTCCGTTTTTATAGCATCAAATAACTAACTAAGGCCCTGTCCCATATGGCACCCTAAACCCTCACAGTCTTCCTCTGAGTCTGCACTTTTACAACGTAATGTTGCTTTGACTGCCGGGAAGAAGTCCGCTGCACACCAGTGCGGGCTCGGCAGAATTGCGCATCGAGGGCGCATATCGACCTCAAAGGGGGCACTCGCGAGCACCCTTCTGAGACCTAAAATGACAAATGGGACACCCCGCGGTCTTAACAGACAGCATTGTAAGTCCACAAGACCGAAAGTGCACATTGTGTGCCATTTGGGAGAGGGCCTAACTTTTTAAAAAGCGCTCTTAAAAACTAAGCTCAGAATCGATTCGAGAAATCGATCGCTTGGAAAGGCTGCTTCACAGAGCGTGCTCTTGCAGTGTTGCTATGTCCACTTATTATAAGCGTTTTTGGCTTGTTATTTAAGCTTGGCTCATAAAGCGATCAAGTTAACAGAGTTATTAGGTTTTAAGTCAGTAGGTGCAGGTATAATATTTAGGTACAATATTTTGGTCTTATTTTCAGCATAAAGCATTTTGGATTTATTTGTTTCGCTCTGTGTTACTAGCGAGATCTGGCAACATGAATAAGTCAAGGCTGGTACTGTTTTCCCTGTGATTTCTTGCACCACACATAAAGGAGAGAGAAACATTTCTGATGCAAGCTAAAATACATCATGAACAACCTAGTTGTTCTGTTCAGTTCAGTTCTGTACAGACTGCGTAGAATTTTTGTAATTTTTGTAATTTTTGCAAATGAAAGTCAAAAGTCATTGGATGAGATTATGGATGACCTTTTCCAGATCTGTATTGATTGCCTCAAAGCCACTAAGTAGCGTGATGTCAGCAATGGCCATTCCAGAGAGGTTCCTCCCTTGTGTGTGCCTATGAGAGGAGACAGGTGTTAAAGATGATATACAATAGTTTTTAATTATAACAAGATATGCAATATCATGATAATAACCTTCAAAACCGCAGATTATGATGTGTGTCATAGGTGTTTGTCAGAATACTTACTCACCTAACACACACCGTATAGACCACATCATTTTGCGTGTTTTGAGTGGTGTCTCTTCTTTGTCTGCTGCGAGCATCAAACCATTCAATGCCCGACTGGGGAAGATCTTCCTCCTCCTTCCTCTCTTCTGCCGGTTCATAGTCCTCATAGTAATTGTAAGTTTTTTGTACTTCAGCTAAAAAAGAATAATTACACAGTTATTGCACAGTGAGATAATATGTATATTATCCCTAATAATCTTCACAAATTAGATATAAATATATCAATAAAGTTATGTATAGATAAATTAGGCCTGAATTTTGAACTCACTTGTGTATTCCACTTTTCCTTCTACAGTTACATTTATTGACAAATCGGCGCAATTGGAGTCTTTCTTAAGAGCATAATAAGCTTTTGACACCTACAGTAGAAAAACAAAAAATATATATTCATTACCTTAATACATATATACTACCGTTCAAAAGTTTGGGGTCAGCATTTATTTGATCAAAAATGAGTAACACCAATTTTGTTGTACATATATGAGACACTGCATTGTGGCACTTTGGTAACATCAATAGCAATGCCACCACACTGAGGGAGTGGCTGTGGAATAGAATAACTGGATCAACCCAGAAGGACCTGTGATCCCATGGTTGAATCCTTGTCCAGACTATACATTTTTATGAATGTGTGTGGAGAGGACTGCTGCAGCACAAACATCTTGCAAGGACACACTCTTTCAGGACCCTCTGAGACACATTGTGCAAATGATCAAAGTCTGACAGAGAAATAATTTTAGTAATCAATAGTATCAGTCTCTTCGAGGCCCTGAAGCAGCAAACTGGCATGGCCTGCCCAAACTAATCGAAGGGAATATTCATTTGTGAGCGAAGATGGGGGAAATGGCCCATCGGACCCCTGCACCTTCCAAGAGCCCCCAAGAAAAAGTAGTACACAATATTGAGGTGTGTCCAGAGTCCCAGGAGGGGACACTCTCAGGGACTATGGATAGTGCTTTGGAAGATGTTATATGGATTCTGCGCACCTCATAAGCCAGAAAATTTGCATCTGTTATCCGAAATGCTATCTGTTATGCGAAAGTTGCAACTAGGTGACCACAGACCTCTTGCTGCGACCTCCAAGCAGAACAATAGTTTATTGTATTTATGCCACTGGCCTGAGCGGTGGACATAAATCCTAAGAGTGTGACTAGGTAAAGCCTTTCTTGCTCCGGTGATTCATGCGGCGAAGGAAGAAGGCCTGTAATGACCTAAGTATGACCGAAGGAGCAGTCACAGAAGGCTGTAACTGCATCAGGCGTGACCATCTAACTCCTCAGAACCAGATGCAGACAGCAATGGATCCTCATTTGGATCAGAAGAATTAGCAAAATAATCTTCCAAATCCAAAAAAGGGATCCTTGAAGTTGGTGGATATGGCAAGAGAAAGCGGGATACTTGTCTCAAGCTCCTCCAACTCTACCTCCGACCCCCATGATCTAAGCCTCTGTGCTGCCTCAGTAGATGCAGAACCAGAACCATGGGTCACAGAAGCCTGACTCCCATCCCTCGAGGAGAGAGCCAGGCAGGAACAGTACACCTTATGGAGAAATGTTCACAATGAACAGTCAGCCTCCTCAAGGACTGACCAAGCATTTTTTTTTAAGGTAATCCAGTCTGGTGTGCAAAATCCAAGCAGGAGGAGGCTCCGATAGGGTCTCCAGATCTCCTGCTCTTCTAGAAAAAGTCAATGCTAATAGAAGAGTCTGCAACTTAAAGAGTCAGTAACTACTCTGAGGCTGACTCTAAGGGTTGAAATGGAGCCTCTGATAAACCGTCCCGGACCACAGAAAGGACCCAAAAAGGAACTCTCTGTCTGTAGATAGGCTTCAGCCATCTGACACAGTGAAAAAATGGGGACACCACAGGGTGCCTCCCCAAAAAAGCACTTACAGAAGGTATGCAGCCAGGGGAAATAGCAGACACATTTACCTTAAGGGCAGCAGCGGCTAATCCTGCTAAGAGGCACTCCAGCACTGTACCAACCGGGCAGTGGACTGGGTTCAAGGGGTGTTTTCCAACCACAAAAACTCAAAGAGCCGCCATTTTAGAGCATACAATTTTCTTGTACACTGTAAAAAAAATCTGGTCTCCAATTGAACATTTTCTAGTGACCGATTTATGCAATTTAATTCAAAGAAATTCAATTGGGCCAATTAAAAAATGCAGATGTGATCAGTCACTAGAAAATTTTCAATTGGAGACCTTTTTTTTTTACAGTGTAGAGGGAGCTCTGGAATTCAGAATTGTCTCAACCTCAGTTGAGAGACTGGAATCTATTTGGAGGAAATGTGTACAGACTAAGCCTCAGCCCTGTCTGTACCATGGCATCCAGCCCCAAAAGAGCTGGAGATGTGAGGGCAAACCAGAGGGGACAGTGGGTCGACTCCTCTGAGGCGAACAAGACCACATCCTCTTGGCCGTACCTCTGCCATCTGGAATCCACCACCTGAGGTTGGACAACCAAACACAATCGATTGGAGACTCGTTGAGAGGGGATGTCATGATTAGAGGGGCTACTGTCCTAACAACCATTTATGTCTTTATATGTCTGGAGGGTATTGCCTAGAGAGAGGTAGATGCCACACTCCAGCAGAGTTGCTGAGTGAACCTCGGGCAAAAGAAACTGCTGCTTCCCAAAACACAGATTGTGGCAGGTTAGCGAGACTTAGAGCGAGAGTAATAATGAGCATCCAATATTATGGTGTGACACAGTCTCCTCCAAGACTTACTTTATGTACTAGATAAGAGAGAAAATTGCTCCTTTCAGTGCCCTGAACAGCTCACTGGCAAGGAACAGCTGAACGTTGCAACCATGGGACTGATCCAAAAGACAGTGCCTGGTATTTTCCAAGTGAAAAAAACTGCTGTAACAAACTTAGGTGTTCTGATATTCTCTAAAAATGGAAGGCAGACACCACACTCCGGCAGCATTGCTGAGCAGAGATTGGCAGAAAACTCATTGGAGATTGCTGCTCCCCAAATCACCATATGTGGCAGGGATTTACATTTCCTTATGGTTGGTACACTCAATGTTGGTATGCATTGCCTCCGAAAGCGAACCTTAGATACTTTCTATGCTAAATCCATAATTGGACATAACCCCCTGTCCCCTTTCAGTGCACTGAAACAGCTTGCTGGCAAAAACTACTGAACGTAATAAAGAGGGGACTAGTTAAAAGGAGGAGATGTTCCTTATTTTCTACAGGGGCAGACAGCCCTAACAACCTAATACCCTCTGAAGAGGGGTGGGCGCCACATTCTCTGGGCAGATTCCCACAAAGGACAGCTTCTTCCCAAAACACGGAATGTTGCGGGATAGCAAGACAGCTCCTTGACGTAATCAAGGAAAAGTGAGTACACATTGTATTGTGGTGTGTTACACTCCTCAGAGTGGGCTTTCCCCAGGCCACTAAATGTGCCACACTTCGGCAGCAGAGCTGAGCGGACCCCTGCAAGAGACTGCTGCTTCTGAATACAAAGGTGGTGATTTAAAAAAACAGCCCCAAATTTATACCACAGAATCTGCTTTGTGACTACATATCAGCTTAGAGAGATGGCTGATAGTGTTAGCAAGCTCTGTCTGCTTGGTGGCACGGAGGGCCAGAACTGTGGCAGACGAAATTTATGTTTGCAAATCCAAATCCTCAAAGCAAGATACATTTTTACATGGAGATCTGACCTGCAAGATTGCTTTCGGAGTCGGTAGAGAGGGCAAGAGACTAGGGAACACCCGTCTCAAGTTGCGCCTTTGCCAACTCAATTGCGATCCCTATTATTGAAGCCTCCACGCACCCTCAGCAAACACAGGACCCGAACCATAATGTACAAATGCCGTCTCTGATCACTCAAGAAGAGAGCCAAGCAGGAGCGGAGCTTCTTCTATCGTGAAACACTTAAAAAGAGGACAGTCAACCTTTTCGAGGGCTGACTGAGCATGCTCCGCTTCAAAACACACAATACAAATCATGCATGTCATCCCCCTTACTAAACTAGGAGCACAGCAACGCACACTCCTAATCTTAGCATTTCTAACAGTATCACACAAATGCAAACAGACAAGCGACTTCCTGGAGACAAAGAAGATGTAGGTTCTGTGATGTAGGTGCCCTTTTATGGTC
Organism: Gobio gobio; assembly: GCF_949357685.1. Taxonomy (NCBI): domain Eukaryota; kingdom Metazoa; phylum Chordata; class Actinopteri; order Cypriniformes; family Gobionidae; genus Gobio; species Gobio gobio. Next base: position 21,499,844 of record NC_137108.1, on the reverse strand, counting down.
TTGTTGACACTCTACGTTATGACCTCACATTGTATGTTTCCCATGCAATATGGAAATATTTTTTAAACAGCTTACTTTCATTTTAACCTTTCCATTTCCTGAAAGGCTTACATGTATTTCTCTTCCTACTAGTCTCTGGAAAGACAAAAGAAATAACATGATAAACAGATCAGAATGAAAAAATACCAAAACTAGTCATAGTAAGTCATAGTGAAACTATGTTTATAAGAATGTGAATTTACAATGGCACCTGGAGTACAACAGGCCAAATTATCGTTGGGGGTTTTAGAAAAGATTTTATAATACTTTATATATTTTATATACCAATAGTAGCTGTCCCAGTGGGGGTCATAAACTTTTAAGCAGCAATAGCTGATCTGGCTATATTAGCCAGCTACAGGTTCAGACTGTTTACCGGTAAATCTTTTTCCACTTTATTTTCATTTTTGTCCAAATTCAGCTTCTCCATCTCAGGCCTTCCTGGAACGGTGAACTGTGCATTGACTATCGTGATGGTTTTTTGTGGTATATTCAGTGCATACTCTGAGAGGGCTTCCAAAGCCATGATAGTGTCCTAAAGTGTGAAAAAATGTTTTCTCATTTTATAATGTCTTCTTCAAAAACTTTGGAATTAGAATAACATACAGTTTCATTTAGTCTCATTAGGCTCACCTGTGTTGATTTGAAACCTCCTTCATAGTTCTCTTGTGAAGACAAGAAGCATGCAGCAGCTTGTGCTGTTATTAAGTCATTCTGTGCAATTGCAGTCAGGAGAGCGTATGCCGTGGCCTCTACTGTTAACGCCACTCCAGGGGGCACACGGATTCTTTTAGCCTCATTTACCAGTCGCATATCGTCATGATCTTGCCACACAAGACACTCTCCCTCTTACCGGTTCAGTTGAGCAGGTGAGAGGAAATAATTTTTACATTAATGAATGACTAAAATGAATGATTAAACATGAACATTTCCATAACGAAGTCAATACTTGGTGTGATACCTGGTTTTGCAAGATTTCTGAGTTTGCTCCATGCTGAAATTGCTTGAGTTCGGTCAGCGAGGCAGGTAGACAAACAGTACGCCGTAATGGATATTGCAAAAGGTCTTTTAAGATCATCAACCCGTTTAAGGAGGAAGTCGGTGGCACGAGAGATGCTGTTCTCCTAGTGAGCATTAAGAAATAGTATTTGGTTTCCATTATTCATTAAAACATTGTAATGTTTACACTTTACAGAAATTTATTTTTATATTTACATATAATTCCAGAGGCTTAGTTTCATTTTACTGCAGTTATGTTTTCTGGATGTGTACAGAAATGTTATTTTCTATGACATTGAAGAGGTATTTTTTTTAAAAATTGTATATCAAGTTACCAGTTGTACAGTTCATTTTTTGCATTTTGAAATAAATATTTCTATGTTCTGTATCACTCCGTGTTGTGTTTGTTTCCTTTTTCTGTTTATAAGAAAACCGAGCATTTAAATCTCCTTTGTAAATGCTTTAAGAGGCATACATAGTCATCACTTTAGATGAGCTCACACAAATAGTTCACTAACAACTACTAAATGTTTTATAACTACCTGAATTAATCATGAGTTACAAAAATAGTTGCACAGCATGTTAATAAATGCTTTATTAACATGTATTTCACATGTTAATAAAACATGTATTAACAGACTGAGTAACTATTTCTATATGTCTAAATAATAAGATGTATAAATGCACATTTAGATACTATTTACTAATGCTTAACTAATGCTTCATAGCGTGCAGTTATTATAAAGTGTTACCTATATTTCTAAGCTTTTACATTCCCCTCGCACTTTGCGTTGTCTTGAAAAAGTTTTTCGTTCCTTTAAGAAACTGTGTTCACTCGCAAAAGTTTGAGTGAATGCGAAACCGGTGATGAAATAATGTTTTTTTTTTTTTTTTTAAAAAGCAGGGAGCACAAAAGTTTTAAGAGCAATTAACTCAAATACTTCTTGAGGCCAGTGTAAATGATACAATCACAGGTTCTTACCACATCGGTTGTTTCTCTGTCCAAAAAAGGGAGGGAATGTTTGAGGGCTATCGTGATGAAAGCTGTTAAAGAAGCATCTTGTTCAACTCCTCCAATACCTCCCTTCAACAGAAACACTGTATCAGCACATTTAATGCAGTACCACAGGAATGCAATTCCTGTTTATACTATTTTGCAATGTTTGACATGTTGCTGGACTGTAAAGCTTTTTGCAAAAATTCCTTGGTTTATTGGAAAATGATGGATGGCATTCAGACCTGCATTTCCCTGTGTATGACTGGATTAGCATCAGTGAAGGACCCATCTGTGCTCTGTGTTTCAATCAGATATGTGACTGATTGGCGGATGTCCTCCTGTGAAATCAACCTTTCTGTTGTTCCATGCTTTTCAAGAGTTTCTATCTGTCGGTCAGCCACGATAGACAACACTTTCACCACCAGCGCAGTCAACCTATGAGAAGTGAAAAGCCATTTGATACTTCAAATTGTTTGGAATTTACAAAAATATAAAAATATTTAATTGGGTAAAATAGATATAATAATAATAATAATGATTATTATTATTATCATTAAAATAGATAGCAAGTGCTGCACGGACTTTTGGCACATCAAATTTACCAGGTACTTGACGGATGGTCTAGCCAAGCTCCATAGGATCCATCAGGTTTTTTGAATGTTAAAATTCGTCCATAAGCTGCCAGAATAAAACGTGGCACCACAAAATTTTAGAGTCAAAGCAGGGTACAGCCTGACACAATAAAACTGTTAAATCATAGACCTTAGTGAGAAAAGACTATATATATATTTTTTGTTAATGCAAACAGGACTGTAAAAGATATTTAATGCTGACTGAAGAAAATTCATTCAAAAATATTCCTTTTTTTTCACCTTCATTTCAAACCCATATGATTGTCTTACTTCTGAGGAAAATTAAATTCTAAAGACTTTTTTTTCCCAGAATTTAATTTCCAAAAAAAAATTTCCACTGGAAAAATTAAAAACTTAAAATGTCTTAAAATGGCATCTACCCCGACTAAGGTCTATTGAATTGGCATTTAAAAAAATAAATAAAATAATCTAATATGTGGCATAACAACCTAATCTCACAGGAAAACATAGATGCTACTAAGTTACTAAGTGGCAATTTCGTATGAATAAGCAGGGACATGCACAGGGCCTCAACACTGAAGGGCCCTCTCGACCGGTCCGGACCCCCACCCCTGTGTCTGTGCACGTTACTGTGAATTTGTACAATTATTCGAAAAAAGTAAGTGTGAAGGTCCACACCTAACCCCACCCCTTCATGATATACCCATCAATGGGGTGTAAGCAGATCATACGAAAATGTATGAGATCGTATGAATTCATATGAATTAGCCCCCAATCCACCAAAACGTCAAATAGTTACAAATTGTCATGAGATTGTGTTGGGCATACAGTAAACCTTGCTCAATGAAATTTAATGCTTTGTCCCTGGATCCTGCTTCCAGTTCCAGCCAGCTTTGACTTTTGTCCAGGTAGCGGATTGACAAAGCAGTGGGAGACATAAAGAACATAGTCTGCTCTGCACAGCCCATAGGTGCCTGGATGAGACTTTCCACTTTGGATGGTGAGAGTAACGGAATAGCAGTAGACTGGGCAAATACTTCTCCTGCATTAAAAACAAAAACAAAATTCAATAAAAATTATTAGGTTTGATTTTGACCAATAAATAATGATTATAATAAATAAGCAATATAATAAATTGAGAATTTGAAAGCATTCACAACAACTTAGTTTTTGCTTTGGACCTTCTAGTTTGACAAACATGTTGACATTCGTTTCAGGAACTGTGTTGTTTGGGAAAAATCCATCAATAAATATGCGCCGGTCACTTCTACCTGATGAGCAGAGTTCACAGGTTGAAATTACTTTGTCAAAGCTTTTAAAAAACACAGCCACCATATGTGTATATCTGTATCGATCAAACCATAAATAACAATCTCACCATCCAGATTAATAAAATAAGACTGCTCTTCTCTCATTTCCACTCCTTCATTCTGAGACAGGAAGAGAAAGACAAAATATAGATTTTAGAATCACTGAAATCCAATTGTTCCAAAAACAACAAAGGATATGAGTCAAATTTAGGTATTTTGTCATCCCACTTCCCCTTACCTCGACCAAGAGCATCTTTTGAATGGCATCAAGTTTTGTTTTTTCGTCGTCGTCTTCTTCTTCAAGTTCATAAAGTGCAATAGTGATAGGAATTTGACCTGTTACCATGGGAACGGCAGGAAAAGTTACAGTTTGAGATGACTTTTGCTCCAGACTGATTCTGACAATGGAAGAGGAAGATGCTGACCCGGGTGAACAAAGACCATCCACTTGTTTCATTTTCACAACAAGCTAACCATGGAAGGGAAAAACAATATATATTAATCTCAGAAATAATTTATCTACTGATGCATTACAATGTATAATGTAACCAATACTCTTATGATTATTTAAATTTAGCTTTATTTCATAAATAATAATAATGCAACATGTCCTGCAACCAATACGCCTATATAGGTCGTTTGTCACTTCCCGGAAATACAACCCATAGGAGCGTTTACTAAAGTTGCGCCCCTATCGACAATAGGACACTTTCATTTTAATTCATGAAATATGACCCTTAGGAGCGTTTACTAAAGGTGTGCCCCTATCGACAACAGGACATTTTCTTTTTAATGCTTTGTTTCCTTTTATTTACATCATATTTCAGGTTCCCTTTCAGTCGGTCACGTTCGACGTACGTCGGAACTGACCGACGAATTGGGATCTGATCTCAGAGACCAATCTACTTCGAGTAGGGGTGTAACGATTCATCTACTACATCGATGTATCGATTTATTTTCCTACGATCTAACTACATCGATCTGTGCTCGGCAAGTTGGCCTTCCGGACGACATATATCGATCTAACATCGTTTTAAAAGGTAATCAATCGATTGTATCGATCATAGGAAATAACGCATTGGATTTAAGCACGTCAGACTTTAAATGGATGTTTTTTCTTAGCACTTTTAATGATAAAGGCGTTAAACGTTACTCGATTCAGTCTGCCTATCTGTGACATCATCGCAACGCACGCACCAGCAGCAGCGCTAAGAAAACAAAACAGCATGGCGGATGGCAGAGGAGAAGCCAACCAGCGAGAAATTATCAAGTCACCAGGAGAAAGAGCTAAGTTAGTAACGTGTTACCTGTACTTTCAACCCTTGCTAAATGTTACCTGTGCATTCCTGACACCAGTGTGCCAGCAGAGCGAGTTTTTAGTACTGCTGGCGACATAGTGAACGCACAGAGAAGTGTTCTGCGGTCAGATCATGTTGATATTTTTGAAAAAGAAATATGTAGAGTCATTGAAGAGTAGTTGGTTACATTTTATCTTTTGTTAAATATTGTTTGTTTATTAAACTGAGAGTAGTAGCAGGTTCAGCCAGTTTATTCAAACTGAAGAAATGTTGGTTGCACTTTATTTTTGATATTAATATTGTATTTGTATTATTTTAATGTTGAAAAACAACAGCAAAAGTAACAGGTACACCTACTATTAATTAAACCTGAAGAGAAGTTAGTTGCACTTTATTTTTGATATTAATATTGTCATATTATTATGTTGGATAACAAAAGCAGAAGTAGCAGGTTAACCTACTGTTGAAATGTTGGTTGCACTTACTGTGCTTTTATTGAAAATGTATTGAATATTGAAAATGAGAGCAGAAAAGGTTAACTTCCTGTTAATTCAACCTAAACTGTTGATTGCACTTTATTCAAATAAAATTTGAATGCATTTGCCATTAATTGTTGTTTACTTGTTTGTTTATATCCATAATTAATTGATACCTGATTCCCTTACAAGAAACAACAGGAATCTTGGAAATTTCACCTGCACTGACCAGTATCCAGATATTTATTTCAGTCACACAATTTTTGGCTAAAAAGTTACTGAATCGATTTCAGGTCACTGAATCGTTTCGGATCGTATCGTTCTAAATGAACCAAAATCGTCCTTGAATCGTATCGACAACCTCAAATCGTGATACGAATCGAATCGTTGTTAAAACGAATCGTTACACCCCTAACTTCGAGTGTATTAAAAACGAGCCAATGGAGATTGGCATGCGATCCACGCATTCCACGCACCGCCCCGCAGCGCGGGTATAAATAAGGAAGTGGAATGCTTGATCATTGCCTTTTTTTTCAGAGCCGAACAGCGTCATTGCTGTGTCTACAAAGAGTGTTATTCGAGTCTCGTGAGAAGGATTGCTGTTCCAGTGCGGGTGTGACGGCGCTTTTCAGCGGGTGGCCGCTTCAGAGGAGATAAAGAGCTGGTTTTGTTGGTTGGCTGGGCGTTTCCATTTCTGAGTGCTCACGCAGGCTTGCACTATCTGAACTGCGTGAGCTGCGGTCATCTCCCTGAGTGCTTCAGCACTGAAAGAGCGGTTTTCCTTTTCTAAAAGAGCAACACGGTTTGACCCTGCGTCTTTTTCAAGATGTCATTCAAACCGTGTGTTTCTGGATGCGGTTGTTTCCTGTCCTCATTTGACGGCCACGATCTCTCTCACATATAAACATGTGTGATTGCGTTCGTGGGTGATCCATGCTCTCTCAGGAGAGCATGGTAACGTCGGCGCGTTGTTCGTCTCACCTTTCTCGTAAGGGCTTGAGCGTTCAGCACGCCGTGTGCCGTCGAGCGCCGGCTGACAGCGGGGGTTGCCATGGCAACCCAGCGCGTTACTCGGCACTCTCTAGATGCGCGGTCCAGACTATGAAACCTCAAATGGGGTTGAGTCACATTCCTTATTCCCTGATCTAGTTTCTTTTCTGGTGCATCAGAAAAGGACTACTTTAGCTAATAAGCTTTGGTGGACCTGAGGATTACAGTGGGGCATCCCCGCCGGGTACATCTCTTCGGGCCCCCACTCCTCTATCGCATCATGAGCATGCCGAGACTTTGTTCGTGGGTGGTTCATGTTCTCTCATGAGAACATGACCACGTCGGTGCGGTGTTCGTCTTGCCTTTTCATAGGGCTTGAGCGTTCAGCGCACTGTGTGCCGTCGAGTTTGACGGCCACGTTCACTGTTTCACATGCCTGCTGGTAGCTTACAGATGGGATTGCTGGTCCTTTTAAAACAAGGAGACCTAGTGTTTCATTTGGGGCTCTGGCAGAGGACAGATGTCAATTGCTGCATCGGAGAGAGGGCTGTTATGCACTGGAAATGATGATGCTGAGTTTCCCACTATAATGGTGTGTGCTCTTGCTGAATCAGATTCAGAGTTGACAGCCATGCTTTCCCGGGTGGCTGAGGCGTAGTGCAACGCTTAAATCGCCTTGCCTACCCCCGTGCCTTTTTTCCCGGATGGGCATTGGAAAAATTAGCAGTATGGAACTATTGGGTGTCAAAATATGGAACACCAAAAGGGCCGAAATCTGTATAAATTTTTCCCTCTCTCACTACCCTCTGTCCTGCATGTACGAGGGTAGTCCCGACCCAGGGGTTATGCAGGAACTGCGTGCGGCGGTGGACCTCGCTCTCTGGGCGACGGAAGTCACTGCACGCTCCCTGGGTCAGGCGATGTCCACACTAGTGGTCCAGGAACCTGGGGCTAAACCTGGCAGATATGCGTGAGTCCGACTAAGTTCGGTTCCTTAACGCCCCTGTCTGTCAGGCAGGCCTCTTCGGCGACGCCGTCGAGTACTTTGCCCAGCAGTTCTCGATGGCCTAGAAGCAGACAGAGGTGGTTTAAAAAAAAAAAAAAAAAATCCTAATTCGCAACACCTCTGCCTGCTTGTCGCCGAGGGCGCCCCCCCTGCGTCCGCCTCCGCCCCTGCGAAACCCAGGCAGCAGCCTCCATCTGGGAAACAGGGTGCCGGACGTAAGGGAGGCGCCCAACCCACTCAGGGCTTGCTAGTCTACAAGCAAGCGTAAGGGCAAGCGGCCCTGAGATGGGCAGCCCAGGGAGAACAGGAGCTGCTCCGAGGGAGTTGCTGTCTGCACCCCCCCTCACTTGCGGTCAGAGATCGATGTCCTACTGGCGAAGGACGCGGTCGAGCCGGTTCCTCCAGCTGATATGCACAAGCTCCCGTTCCGGATGCTAACGCAGAAACGCATCTTCAAATGCATCCGTCCCCAAGATTGGTTCGCAGCGATCGACCTGAAGGATGCGTACTTTCATGTCTCTATCCTTCCTCGACACAGACGTTCCTACGTTTTGCGTTCGAGGGGAAGGCATATCAGTACAAAGTCCTGCCCTTCGGGCTGTCCCTGTCGCCTCGCGTCTTCACGAAAGTCGCAGAGGCAGCCATTGTTCCGCTCAGAGAACGCGGCGTTCATATCCTCAACTATCTCGACGACTGGCTCATACTCGCCCAGTCTCGGGAGCATTTGTGCGAACACAGGGACATGGTGCTCAGTCACCTCAGCCTGTTGGGCCTTCGGGTCAACCGAGAGAAGAGCAAACTCTGTCCCACACAGAGGATCTCTTATCTCGGTATGGAGCTGGATTCGGTCAGCCAGACTGCGCGCCTCACGGAAGAGCGGGTCCGGTCGGTGTTGAACTGCTTGAATTCGTTCAAGAGCAGGACAGCGGTCCCACTGAAATTTTTTCAGAGGCTCCTGGGGCATATGGCATCTGCAGCCGCGGTAACGCCGCTCGGATTGCTTCATATGAGACCGCTTCGACACTGGCTCCATGGCCGAGTCCCGAGGTGGGCGTGGCAGAGCGGCCAGTACCGGGTCCCAGTGACTCCTTACTGCCGCCAAACTTTCAGCCCATGGTCCGACGCTTCGTTTCTCCGGGCCGGGGTGCCCTTAGAACAAGTGTCCAGGCATGCTGTGCTCTTCACGGATGCCTCCTCCACGGGCTGGGGGGCCACGTACAACGGGCATGCAGTTTCAGGTCTGTGGACGGGACCTCAATTGCATTGGCATATCAATTGCCTCGAGTTGTTAGCGGTACACTTGGCACTGTGCCGCCTCAAGGGGCCGCCATGTGGCAAGCATGTACTGGTCCGTACGGACAGCACTGCGGCCGTTGCGTACATCAACCGTCAGGGTGATCTACGCTCCCGTTGCATGTTCCAACTCGCCCGCCACCTCCTCCTTTGGAGTCAGAAGCATCTGAGGTGGCTTCGTGCCATTCACTTCCCAGGTGCGCTGAACCAGACAGCCGACGAGCTCTCTCGCCAGTCGACACCTCCGGGGGAGTGGCGACTCCATCCCCAGGCGGTCCAGCTGATATGGGACCTCTTCGGAGCCGCACGGGTAGACCTGTTTGCCTCTCCGGACTCGACCCATTGCCAGTGGTACTATTCCCTGACCGGGGGCACCCTCGGCACGGATGCACTGGCGCACAGCTGGCCCCGGGAGCTGCGCAAATATGCGTTTCCCCCAGTGAGCCTTCTTGCACAGACCCTGTGCAAGGTCAGGGAGGACGAGGAGCAGGTCTTGTTAGTTGCGCCCTACTGGCCCAACCGGACCTGGTTCCCAGAACTAACTCTCCTCGCGACAGCCCCTCCTAGGCCGATTCCCCTGAGGAGGGACCACCTTTCTCAGGGACGGGGCACTCTATGGCACCTGCGTCCAGACCTCTGGAAACTCCATGTCTGGTCCCTGGACGGGACGCGGAGGTTCTAGGTGGTCTACCACAGGCAGTGGTGGACACCATCTCTTCTGCTAGAGCCCCCTCTACGAGGTGCCTCTACGCTTGAAGTGGAACCTGTTCGTTGAATGGTGCTCTTCCCACCGGGAAGACCCCCGAAGGTGTTCAGTTAGTGTCGTGCTTTCTTTCCTGCAAGACGGGCTGGAGCGAAGGCTGTCTCCCTCCACCCTCAAAGTGTATGTCGCAGCAATAGCGCCGTATCACGACGCAGTCGAAGGTAAGTCCTTGGGAAAGCACGACCTAATCGTCAGGTTCCTCAGAGGTGCGAGGAGGCTAAATCCTCCTCGTTCAAACTCGTTACCCTCTTGGGACTTGGCTCTAGTGCTCAGAGCACTTCAGAGCCCTCCCTTTGAGCCTTTGCAGTCTGTGGAGCTTAAAATCCTGTCAATGAAGACAGTGCTTCTGACGGCATTGGCCTCCATCAAGAGGGTAGGGGACCTGCATGCACTTTCGGTCAACGAATCGTGCCTAGAATTCGGGCCGGCCAACTCTCACGTTGTCCTGAGACCCCGGCCTGGATACGTGCCCAAGGATACGTTCCGGGACCAGGTAGTGAACCTGCAAGCGCTGCCTTCGGAGGAGGCAGACCCAGCCCAGGCTTTATGTCCCGTCCGCGCTCTTTGCGCTTACGTCGACCGGACTCAAAGCTTTCGGACCTCAGAGCAACTCTTCGTCTGTTACGGAGACCAGCAGAAGGGAAAGGCTGTCTCCAAGCAGAGGTTAGCCCACTGGATAGTGGATGCTATCGTCTTGGCTTACCAGTCCTAAGACGTGCCTTGCCCGTTCGGGTTGCGAGCACACTCAACAAGGAGTGTTGCTTCTTCCTGGGCGCTGGCTCAAGGCGCCTCGCTGACAGATATATGTAGAGCTGCGGGCTGGGCGACACCTAACACGTTCGCTAGATTCTATAGCCTCCGTGTAGAGCCGGTATCTTCCCGCATCCTCGCCCCCAGTGGCCAGTAGCGCTAAGTGCCCGTTCTAAGTGTCGGCTTGCAACGCCACTCCCGCCCTCTGGGCCGGATACGTGCGTCTATTTTTCTCCAGTTGTGTTCCCCGGAAACGGCTAACCCTGTCGAGCTCCTCCGGCACCCCTGCGGTGCCAGACGTTGCGGCCGTCTGACGCCAGGCCTGCACCCGTATGCTTGTGAAACGTGTGTGTAGGCTGGGTTCCATATGTAGCGGTCCCCTCACGGCTACCCCATATGTGTATTCTTCCACGGTACCAGCTACCCTACTCGGCTAGCCCCGTGTCTTTCCCTTGACAGAGCCCGCTCTGTCGTCTCTGGGCATGTTCTTTCCCCCCTGGAACCAGGCTGGAACCACCCCAGAGACAGCCATATGTTGCACTACCCTGCCAGGTTAGTCCTTATGTGTATTCTGCCACCAATCCTTCCACTGAAGGACGTGGCTCCGCAGCGTACCATCTCCCGAGACGGGCACGCTTCCCAGCGTTATCCAATAGTCACACTGGGTGGGTCTTGCAGAAACAGCAGTGACTGACCTCCCTGCTTGGAGCCCTGACTTCCGTACCATCTAAGACGGTCCAGTGCGCTCAAGCAGGACGCTGGAAGGGCCAGCGCCCTGGCGTTTTGGTAGGGATCCCAATTCGTCGGTCAGTTCCGACGTACGTCGAACGTGACTGACTGAAAGGGAACGTCTCGGTTACGTATGTAACCCTCGTTCCCTGAAGGAGGGAACGGAGACGTACGTCCCGTCACCAGGTGCTGTGCTTCCGCTAGGGGGCCGAGTCACTAGTTCGGCTCCTCAGCAGAAAAAAGCAATGATCAAGCATTCCACTTCCTTATTTATACCCGCACTGCGGGGCGGTGCGTGGAATGCGTGGATCGCATGCCAATCTCCATTGGCTCGTTTTTAATACACTCGAAGTAGATTGGTCTCTGAGATCAGATCCCAATTCGTCGGTCAGTTCCGACGTATGTCTCCGTTCCCTCCTTCAGGGAACGAGGGTTACACACGTAACCGAGATGTTTTGCCTAGCTCAATTGATAGAGCATTGCAAAATACAACATCATGTGATCATGCAATCGTGGGTTCGATCCCAGGGAACACATGTGCTCTTGAAGTGTAAAGGCACTATAAATCACTGGGTAGGTTTAGGGGTGGGGTGGATGCAGTTGTTAATAAAAAAGGATTTTTGCTAAATGGAAATATGACCACACATTGGGGCTCATTCATGAAACACGAGCAGAACGAATTTGTGTGTAAATTGTTCGTAAAGCCACTCTGACGTAAATTTTCGGATTCACGAAAATGTTCGTATTTTCAAAATGTTAGTTGGTACGAAAGAAATGTACACCTGCTCCCTACCACGTGTAATGGTGCGTAAAACATTTGAACGGTCTATGTTCTAATTTAGGAAAGCTGACGACATTGCATTTTGATGCATTATGTACCATAATAATATTTCAAGAGTTGATTTGCCCCGGGTTTTTTTTTTTTTTTTTTTACTGTTCAACGTTGGGTAATAGGCAGCGCTCGTCACTGTCACTTTTTACGTGGCCGCCCAATCACAGTGGAGGAGGGGCGGGACAAAAACTACACCGACCAATCATCCCACTTGTACACCGACTGAACAACAATAACAGTGAAGTTAATAATGCTTTTTACTGCATTTTTTTATATACAGTGATATTCTTCAAAATGAGATACAAGTAACACATTACTGCCATGAATATTCTGTATCATATTCATAGCAATCAAAGTATCTCAGATGGAAAAACGCTGCCCTTGCAAAGCGCTTTCAAGCGCCACCAGCTGGCCGTTTTCAGAAGAGCACCAGGCGTTTTTTAGCTGGCTAAAAATGCTTTGATGGACACATGATAATTTAATATTTATTGCCAGGCATATGTCCAATTAGTCTCTTTAGCATTTATGCAAAATACTGGAGCCAAACCTGAGAAAGAAGTCCAGAAGATTCCACAGCGTACCTGGACACGTCATGGGCGGGGATTATGCTAATTATGAATGAGCGCGTCCTATTTACGAATGTTTGGAATTCATTAATATACTCATGTTTAACTACTGAATCCGTGGTATACGAAGCGTTTGTGAATCTGGAGGAGAGTTTTCGTCCATTTTACGAGCAAATTACTCATAATTTGCTCATATATTTACGAATGTTCATGAATGAGGCCCATTGCATTTAAATGAACACACATTTTGATTGGTAACGACAGTCATATCTCATTTCATGACGACAGACATAACAGGACACTGTCATTATTTTTAATGCCAGCTAGAGGGCGCATGACTTTAAAACGTAAATAAAGGATTGCTTGAAAAACGACCCATAGAGTCTGTAATAATAATATGACTGCACCAACCTGACTTGCACCAATTAATCATTTTTAAAGGACAAGTAGAAATAAATTAAGTTAATAACTTTCTAGTTTCATATATTAAATAATAATTTATATTAAGTAAATTAATGAATTGCTTTATAATGTTCTCTTTTTAAAATAAATAAAAAATATTCATTTCATGCACTAGAAAATGTACCTACTGTAAATCTATATACCAGTTATTATTGTCAAAGTGGTACAATAGTGCAGTGAATAGTGCAAAAAAAAAGACACTGAAATGTTAATTTCAACAAACCTCTCTTTGCTTGTTTCCATAATTAAAGATCACCACAACTATAGACAGTTGCTCAAAGCGTTTGACTGAATAGGGAAGCCTCAAGGAAATAAACACTGGCTTAAATGCAAGAAGGTCAATTGGTTCCGCCACACAAAAACCTGTAAGCAATACAAGTAAATGGTTTAGTTCGTTGGATTGACATTAAATTTGATAGAAGTGAAATGAGCAAATTACCATGGGATGGAGATAAGCTAAGAGCCTGGATCTCCCATGTTGTGATAGAGTCAGGTAAACTGATTGTGTGCCTGGAAGACATATAGTGCAATTAAATCATTATACAAGACCTTTGTAAATCTTCAAAGGAAATTCAATGGAAACATTTTATTTTGAAATAAATGTATATGTATGATATTGTAAAATGTGTGAACAGTGAACTTAGACTTTTGCATCTTATGTACTTAAATGTAATATATATATGGACATGCCTACTTTATAGACAGAGAACCTACTCACATATCTTTTCTGTTCACATCAATTTGCTTAAACTCAAAGCTCGGAGGGAAATATTGCCGAATTGTTTGTATGTCAAAGTCAAAGTTATCCTCAAATTCATTAGAGTCAGCAGCTGTGGGAATTAAATAATGCAGAATAAGTCGTGTTAGAAACAAAATCAGATGTCTTCATTGCAGATTGTGGCACAACCGAATTTACAATTGCCTTTGATGGCACTTTTATGACTAGCTTTTCATTAAGATGCTATACTAACTTCTGCCATGCCCTTTCTTCAGGTCCTCGTTCCTCTTTTTGTCTCTTAGCTTGGTTGCAAACTCACAGCACTTCTGGAAGGCATCCACACAGTCTTTGCTTTCCGTTTTGCTCACTCTTTTTGCTCGGTCCTCGCAAGTGAACTTCATTGGAATCAGGGTGAAACCATGGTGACAGCATTTCTGCAATTCTGCTTTCTCAAATTCAGCCTCTACAGGACAAAAGTGATGAGCAGGAGAAGTTGACAGTAATTACATATCTTCAAAAGCATATCCAGCCAGGTCATGCATTCCACTGTGTATGGTAACAATAATTGAAATAAGAGAGGATATAAATAGTATATAAAGACAAACTCTGTAATTTATCATTACATTTTTAATTCGACCCTATAGAAATGAATCGTACTTGAAAATGTTTTATTAAAATGAGACTCACATTGTTTAATTGTTAAAAAAGAATTAAAAATGAAACAATATATTAAAGTTGCTTTATGGGTAAAACTTTACAATACGGGTGAATTAATATACATTAATTCATGCTTAACTAATGCACAGATAATGAACAAGAAACATGACTATTAACTAATTCAAAATGAATTCAAAAGCCATAACCACAATGACATATTACTTAACAATTAGTTAATAGTCAAGTTTACTTAACAAGTAAAGTCATAACATAATGATACCTTTGTAAATCATTAGCTAATGATTAATTAAAGCAGACAACTGGAAGTTGAAATGCATGGCTTTGACCCATTGTGGTAATTAACACATTCATTTACATTATTAGTTAATATAATATGTTATGAGGGAATTAAGACATGATGTCATATTTAATTAATAGCAAGTTAATGATTACTTAATCTATTAATCATATAGAATGTTCTTTAGTTGCTGATACAGTAATCATTAATAAATGGTTTAGTTCTTCATGAGTCATACATTAACTCATGATTAACTGTGCATTAGTTAAGCATGAATTAATGTATATCAGTGCACCCGTATTGTAAAGTGTTACCATTTTATGTTATTGAAATGCATCTAAAATAAAACAAAACAAAAGCTTCATTAAAAAGGAAATGTTGGCAACTAATTAAATAAATAAGTTAATAAAATACAATAAAATGAAAACAAGAAAAACATTTTTTATAATGATAAAATATAATCTTAAATATAATAAAACTGACAAAAGCACATAAAATTTAAAATAGCATGAAATATAAAAATGAAAGCTAATTCTAAATAATAATTAATAATATAATAGTATATAAATAATACTAAAATAACACTGACTCAGATGAGCTTTGAGAATTGATATCAAATATTCAACTGAAAATAATATACCTTTTTTAGCCATTTCTGTTTGAATATCGCGTTTGTTGCGTCTAAAACCAGACTCGCAGCTGAAACCTGGAAGTACAATTAAAAATAAAATTTGCATTTCGTAACAACTTTTTCAGGTGAAGGCAATAAGCACAGTCCCTTTTTTTAACAGTAAGTCCAGATTTAATTTCCATATTTTTTCAATTTCTCAAGTAGTAGATAAAAGTTTGGAATCATTTAGCACCTTTTCTCATCATTGAACGGATTGTGGTCGAGTGTGAGATGAAGGCCAGACCAGCATCATTAAAAACAGCAGCTGTGTTCTCTCCACCGCCATACGAACACCCCAGATCATAAGACTTCATGGAGGTGAACACCTTCACACAGGAAAATGAGAAACAGATTTGAGTTTATCTTATATGTATATCTAATATATATTTTCAGAAACCAGTAGGTACTGTTAGACCGTACAACACACCTGTTTTGGAGTGAGTTTGTTTTGAGAACCCAGGGCGTAAATGGCTTTGTCCACAACTAGTAAGGCTACTTTTGCATTCTGTGTTCCAACATCAATGTCAAGCTTAGCTGAATCTCCTGGCTCATAATTATGAAAGCCGTTCAGTTTTATCTCAAGCTAAACGGGAGATGGGATAGCAGAACTGTAAACATGTGGCAAGATTTTTACTGTATAATTTTGACAAAATTACTAAACCATTGTAAGCTGTTAAAAAATCATTTCAAAGCATTTTAGTGTCTGTTTACCTTTTCCTCACAGCTGTCCTCTACATCTACCCACACAGAGTCTGCGATGATGTCACCATCCGTGCCATAGTAAAAGGCGATCACTCTGAAGGACGGGGTCATCTCTGGGCTGATACGGATAGATATTTTTACTGCAGAACCTGATTCGACAGAGCTCGCTGTTCTCAGCATGCCTCTGCTGATAGTCTGAAGAGATGCACACAATTTCTCAAGAGTTCTCATACAAACATTCACTTTAAATATATTACATTTTAATACATTACTTACCATATAATATATCCGCCCATCTACTGGATTGTCATTGAAATAAAGTGAAACATCTAGAGAATCTTTTGATGACAGGACTTTATTAGTCACACTCATGTACAGGAAGCTGTTTGTGGATATCACTGGGCGCACTTCTCTTGTTGACTTGAAACCATCCACTGTTGCCTGTTGAAATAATAGGTCAAACATATACAGTATAATATTGTATTGTAGGGGTGTAACGGTACACAAAACGATACTCGGTTACTTAACGTAACCTCGGTTCTCTCTAGAAGAGGGAACGAGTATTGCGTAAGTTCCTTACGCTACGGGAAAGTATTCTTTCTTCGAGATTTCTGAAAAACCCAAAATTATCCTTAATTTTGTAACATTGTCAACGCAGTGCGGCAGCCTGGCAGACCATAGCAGGCTATTCCAGCGTGCTATTGGCTGCTCTGCTGGCAACTGCAGCAGCCTATCGGTGAGCCCGCGTGACGTGGCGACCAATGAGGGCGCTTCGCGCCCACCTGGCTTCATTTGCCTACAGGTGGGGCGTGGCCACGTGTATATAAGCAGGGCTCACGGGCTGCATATTCGGTTTTCTTAGTTCTGAAGCGTAAAAGCCAGCGGGGCGCACGGCAAGGAACGCAATACTCGTTCCCTCTTCTAGAGAGAACCGAGGTTACGTTAAGTAACCGAGTATCGTTCTCTTACGAGAGGTTCTCTCGTATTGCGTAAGTTCCTTACGCTACGGGAACATATTGTCAACGCCGTGCGCGCCTCGCATACAGCATATGTATCCCAGGGAACCGGGGACCATAACACTGCTCGGGCAGGGTGGCCGGTAAAGAAAAAACGGGCCACCACATATACAGACACTTCATTCGAACTGACGGGTGGTTTACGACGGGTGGTTACAACACCCTGTCCCATGAATGAGGGAACGGCACCTGCCGGTCTCCTTCAAATTCACCACACCTTGTCTCATGAATGAGGGAGCGGCAACGCCGGTCGCCTTCAAATTCACAATATCTTGTTATATGAGTGAGGTAACGGCACCGCCGGTCACCTTCAAACTCACAACAGCTCGTCTCGTAAATGAGGGAACGGCACCGCCGGTCTCCTTCAAATTCACATGAGCCTAGTACCGAACTTACTACCAGTATGTGAGCTATGTCTGCGCAGAATCACTGGGCAGAACCAACGGCCCTATTGAACTGATAACACTTTCGCCTGTAAGGCAGGAACTTCCAGATTGTAAAATCTCACGAACGTAGACGGGGAGGCCCAGCCTGCCGCCATACAGATATCGCGGATGGAAATCCCTCTGGCCCAAGCCCACGAAGAGGCCATGCCTCTGGTGGAGTGTGCTCTGACACCTAGCGGGCACTGCAGGTGTTTGGAAGCGTATGCAGTTGCAATCGCGTCCACTATCCACCTGGACAGGGTCTGTTTCGAGGAGGCGAGACCTTTAGTGCGCCCACCAAACGAAACAAATAGCTGCTCAGAACGCCTGAAGGCGGCGGAGCGTGTGACATAAACCCTCAATGCCCTGACAGGGCAGAGGAAATTGCCACCGTCCCCCTCATCGGATGCTGGCAGAGCCGAGAGGGAGATAATCTGCGCCCTGAAGGGAGTGCCGATCGCTTTGGGGACATAACCATGCCTCGGTCTGAGAATGACCTTAGAGTCATTAGGACCGAACTCCATACACGTCGGGCTCACTGAGAGCGCGTGTAGATCCCCCACGCGTTTCACTGAAGCCAGAGCTATCAGAAACGTGGTTTTCAGCGAAAGGAACCTTGGTTCCACAGTCTCGAGCGGTTCAAAGGGATGAGCCTTCAGGGCCTCTAGGACCAAGGCCAGATCCCATATAGGAACCGACGGGGGCCGCGGGGGATTCATCCGTCTGGCTCCTCTGAGGAAACGGACGATGAGCTCGTTCCTTCCTAGCGTGCTACCTAGCGTCGTCTGAGCGAACGCTGCTATAGCCGCCACATACACTTTGAGCGTGGAAGGGGACCTGCCCAATTCCAAAAGCTCTTGGAGGAAGGAGAGCACCCGCTGGACCCCACATTGCTGTGGGTCCAATCCCTTGGAAACACACCACTCAGTGAACACCGACCACTTAGAACTATATAACCGCCTCGTCGAGGGGGCTCTAGAGTGTGAAATCGTGTTCATAACCCCTTCGGGCAGGTCAACGGGTATCCGTTGGTCACCCATACATGCAGAGACCATCGCTCTGGATGGGGATGCCAAACTGAGCCTCCTGCTTGAGAGAGAAGGTCTGCTCTCAGCGGAACTGGCCAGGGGGGTGAGTGCGACAGCTTCACCAGCTCTGGGTACCAAATCTGGTTCTCCCAGCGCGGTGCTATAAGGAGCACCGGACGGCGCGTTTCCCTGATTTTCGCTATGACCTGGGGCAATAGGGAGATCGGCGGGAAAGCATACAGCGGGAGGCTGGGCCAAGTTTGGGACAGCGCATCCTCGCTTTTGGACAGAAACGTCGGGCAGCGGGCGTTCTCTTTTGTTGCAAAGAGGTCGAGCTCCGCTCTGCCGAACAGGCGCCATACCAGCTGGACTGTCTGGGGGTGCAGGGACCATTCTCCTGGGAGAATGAGGCCCCTGGACAGCTTGTCCGGGCCCACATTGAGGTGGCCCGGCACGTGCGCAGCTCTCAACGAGCGCAGCGAGCTGTGTGCCCACACGAGCAGGCGTTCTGTCAGATTGCCCAGACCTCTGGACCTGACACCGCCCTGCCGGTTCACGTAGGACACCACTGTGGTGTTGTCCGACCGGACTAACACATGGTGTCCTCGTATAAGCGGGAGAAACTGCTTGAGCGCGTTCTCTACCGCTATCATCTCCAAACAGTTTATGTGTAGGAGTTTTTCCTCGCTCGACCAAAGGCCCGAGGCTGATCTGCCCTCGAAAACGGCGCCCCAACCCATGGTGGAGGCGTCCGTCGAGATGACCTTGCGGTGTGAGATGGCTCCCATCGTCACTCCCCTCTGGTACCAGTCGGCTACTAACCAGGGCTCTAGGGCTGACACGCAGCCCTGAGTCACTCTGATCCTGAAGCCACCGGACGCCCAGGCCCTGTGAGGCACTCGGGCGTTTAACCAGCATTGCAGCGGGCGCATGCGCATTAAGCCCAGCTGGAGCACAGCTGCAGCTGAGGCCATACGTCCCAGCATCCTCTGAAACAGCTTGAGAGGTGCGATTTTGCCTGGCCGAAAATACGCAGCCATGCGCCGAACTTGGCGCGCGCGATGGGGTGACAGGCGGGCTGACATTGCCACAGTGTCCAGATTCAAACCCAGAAATGAGGTTGATTGCGTGGGCACTAATGAGCTCTTGGTCCAATTGACCGTGAGCCCTAGGCTGTCCAGATGGCTGAGCAGCATTGCCCTGTGGGCGAGGAGCTCGGCCTCCGACTGCGCCAGGATGAGCCAATCGTCCAGATAGTTCAATACTCGCATCCCTCGATTTCTCAGAGGAGCGAGGGCCGCGTCCATGCACTTCGTAAATGTACGGGGTGCTAGTGACAGGCCGAACGGAAGGACGGTGTATTGATAAGCCTGGCCGTCGAAGGCGAATCGTAAGAATGGCCTGTGACGCGGCGTTATCTTGATTTGAAAATATGCATCTTTCAAATCTAGGGAGATTAGCCAGTCTCTCGGGCGAATATGCGCGAGGATCTGCTTGGTCGTGAGCATCTTGAACGATCTTTTCATAAGAGCTTTGTTCAGACGCCTCAGATCCAGAATCGGTCTGAGCGACCCATCCCTTTTTGGCACGAGAAAATACCGGCTGTAAAAGCCTGACTCGCTCATAGAGTGGGGAACCGGTTCTATAGCCCCTTTGCACAGCAGCGTGGCTATTTCTGCTCGAAGTAGATGTGCTACTTCCTCGCTCACTCTCGTCTCTGTACGCGCACAGAAGCGCGGAGGGCGGCGAGCGAACTGCAGAGTGTAGCCGTGCTTCACTGTTTTCAGCACCCATTCTGATACACCTGGAATGGCTTCCCACGCTCTCGCGTGCGCCACACGGGATAGAACGGCCTCCGGGCTCGAAACGCCGCGCTTCGCGGGTTTGACGGCCCGTATAGGAGGGGCGGGCACAGTGCGCGCGCTCTCTGTGCTGTGGGCCAGCCGATCGCTCGCGATGGCTGGCCGCCCTACACACTGCATCTCTGCCGCTTCGAGCGGGGAGTGGCTTGTGTGCGGCCCTACACTCATCGCTCCGGCCACCCTGGGCGGAAAATAAATGGTGTGTGGCGTGGCGCGTGGCGCCTGAGGCATAATGTTCGCGAAAATGTGTGAGCGCGTTTGAGCGGGCACAACTCTTACGCGTGGAACATGACCGGTTAAGAGTGGCTGTGTGACAGCGCGTGTGGTGGTTAGTCGTGGACGCAAACAAGCGGACACGTGACCTAACTCTAGCACTCGAGCGGCCGGTGGCCGCTTTATGTGAGTGGGGGACACAGGGTTTATAGTGCTTGTGTGCAGGGGTGAACACAGAAAAGTGGGCACATTTACTGCATTTGAAACACATACGGCGCGAGCCGTGCGACCAGAAATAATGCAACTTTTGTGATTTCTCTGGTTCGCCGTAAAAACGGCGGTTATTGACAGGCGAGAAGGCATTTTTGCCGGCTCGTTGGCTGCGTGAAATCCATCTGCAGCAGCCACAGTGGTGGGGGCTGACAGGAAAAAGAGTTTTGACGGTGGTCCGGCCGCGGCGGGACTTAACCGTCGTTTCTCGCCTCTTGCTAGGAGGACTTTGGAGGCTCGGGCTTCAGCGTGATCCTAGGCCGGGGGCCCCGAGGTGGAGGCGGCTTACCACGGCTGGAAGAGCGCGATCTGGGGCGGCCGCTCGGTCTTCTCTGAGACGAAGGGGGCCGCGCTGGGCGCTGCGCGGAGCTCGTTGCTGGCTGGTCACGAGGACGGCGAGCAGCGGAGCTATTGCTAGCGCCGGGGCGTCGAGGCAGGAAAAGGTTCATGGCCTGCGTCGTTTTCTGCACTTCGGAGAAACGGTCGACGATCCCCTTGACCGCTGGTCCGAAAAGCCCAGACGGAGAGAGCGGGGCGTTTAGGAAGGCCGCGCGCTCTGTTTCTCGCATGTCCGCGAGCGTGAGCCAGAGGTGGCGCTCAGCTACCGTGAGGGAGGCCATAGAGCGTCCGAGGGCCTGTGCTGCGGTCTTGGTGGCGCGAAGGGAGAGATCCGTCGCGCTTCGCAAATCCGTGATTAACTCAGCGTCACAGCATTTCTCGTCCATGTCGCGGAGGAGATTAGCTTGGAGGATTTGCAGCACGGCCATAGAGTGCAGAGCGGACGCAGCTTGACCGGAGGCAGCGAAAGCGCGGCCGATCAGCGATGACGTCACTCTGCAGGCCTTAGACGGGAGGGCAGCCTTTGAGCGCCAACCAGAAGGCGGGCAAAGGTGCGCTGCGACCGCCTCTTCCACCGGAGGGATAGCGTTGTAGCCTTTCTCGGCCGCGCCGTCAACTTGTGAGAGCGTCGAAGAAGCCTGAGACGAGACCCTCGCGGAGAATGGCGCATTCCAGGACTTTGCGAGCTCCTCGTGAAGCTCCGGCAAAAAGGGTGCAGTCCTGGAGGTGGGCGCACGGCGGCGACTGTTTAGGAAGCATCCGTCAAGTCGGTTCGGCGCTGCCACCTTGGGCGGGGCCCATTCGAGGCCTAGCTGCTCGACAGCCCGGGTGAGAAGGCGCAAGAGTTCGGCGTCCTCACCCGCTCGAGAGCGTCCGGAGCCCCGGACTGAAGAGGACGCGGAAGACCAGTCCTCGCTGTCGGAAGCCATGATGGAGCAGCTGTCGGCGCGTTCCGCGGCCGCATCCGCCTCATCCCCGGAGGCGGCAACAGAAATGGCGGCCTGGGGTGGGGGCGGGGAAGGCGAGAGTGAAGCGGGCGGGAAAGGTTCCGGCGAGCTTCTCTCTGCGAGCTCCGGAGTCCGCTGCGAGCGGCGCTTCTTCTTGCGCGGCGTGGCAGGGACTGGAGGGATATCATCTTCGAACAGGACGAGTCGAGCCCGCAGGGTCGACATCGTCAGTTCTTCGCACTCTTGGCATCCGCCAGCGTGGAGTGCGGCGGCGGCGTGATCACGGCCCAGGCAGAGAGCGCAGATCACATGGCGGTCCCCGGAGCTGAGCTGCGCGTGACACGAGCCGCAGGTGGAACGAGACATTTGTATCAACGCTCGGCTCTTTTTGTGAAAAGTGTGACGCAGCGGCGACAACACTTTGAGCGTAAAAGGATATGGGGCTGCCGGATAGCAGAGCAGGCACGGAAGGCTGAAGGTGGCGCGATGCTGCCGGCTTCCTCAGGCGCTGTCCTCTGCTTGCTTGTCTGCGCGGTCACGGCGGCGGGTTCCAGATCCAGCGATGCGAAGGGCTTCGCTGAAGAAAAGAAAATCGAATATGCAGCCCGTGAGCCCTGCTTATATACACGTGGCCACGCCCCACCTGTAGGCAAATGAAGCCAGGTGGGCGCGAAGCGCCCTCATTGGTCGCCACGTCACGCGGGCTCACCGATAGGCTGCTGCAGTTGCCAGCAGAGCAGCCAATAGCACGCTGGAATAGCCTGCTATGGTCTGCCAGGCTGCCGCACTGCGTTGACAATGTTACAAAATTAAGGATAATTTTGGGTTTTTCAGAAATCTCGAAGAAAGAATACTTTCCCGTAGCGTAAGGAACTTACGCAATACGAGAGAACCTCTCGTAAGAGAACTGGCGGTTCGGTACGGGTTCGGTTCAGTTTTACAAAATTGCTTTTTATTTATTTTTATTAAACAGTGGTTTACTGAAAAAAAGGGTCTGTCCTTAAATTAATTAAATTATAACTAAAAGTTTATTGACGATATTGCTGTAAATTATATAGGGAACCCTTACTTGCACATTACTATAATATTAAAGGTTAACAACAGAGCCCAAACTATTAGCCAAAATTCAGTTGCTATTTATTTTTAGGTAGAATAATCAACTCAAATAACAGTACGCATTACGCAAACATGTAAACTTCACATAAGGCGGTTTTTGCAATAACTTTTAAATCTAATTATAAAATAGTTTTTTTTCCAATTTGTGGTTGAAATATAATCATTTATACACAGGGGCTGTCATTTTCATGACAGGTTTATTTAAACATACATTAAATAATCAAGACATCTCTAACAGGTTAAGAAGAATATAATGAATATATATATAGGCTGATATAGTGCATATATTTATTGAAAGAGTTGATTTCTCTAGTGAATACAATTCTGTGGACACTGAATGACTGCCTGAGGTAAATGTGATGCTACCTGACATTGTTTACAAGCAGGTCTTTCCGCCGTTGAGACCCTGATTTAGCGATTATTACACCACATATGATACGTGACAGTAAGTTGTAATGTATCCTCAACATACCTTCAGATGTTCATTCATGTTTATTCTTTAGGAAGAGAAGATCGATCGTTCACAGATGATCGCGTTCACATGCGCATCGCGCGGCCACTTGAACTGTGATCAGTGATCAGTCATGCCACATTAAAGAACGTCAAAACGGCATTGTTTGAATTTCGTGATAAAACTTAATATTTTTTATATTCGTGTGGGAACTCGGATTGAAGTGTGTTCCGCGCTTAAAACAAGCCGAGCCCCGTACCGAAATGGTTCTGTACGAATACCATTACACCTCTATTGTATTGTATTAAATACTTATGCAACTGAAAGTATTTTTTAGTAGGCCTGTCTCACAATCAGTTTAAAGCATTATAGTAAATACTTTTGCCAGCATTGTGAAACAGGCCTTACAGGTATTAAAAAAGCTTTATTCTTTGGATGTTTGACCTGAATTAATATGGAAGATGGCGTTCCTTCCAAGTTGAAATGGTGAAATGCAATTCCATCTTTATTAGTTTTAATAGTTATGGACTTTTCTTTGGTGCTTGGGACATCTAAATTCACTTGAATGCCTTCAGCTGGAGAACCATTTGGGTGACGGACTGTGACCTAGTCAAAAACAGGGACCACTGGTAAGCTATAGCACAAAGTCATCAGCAAAATGTTACTATTATAACGTGAAAGCTACCATTATAAATCACTGCAAGCATAATCCTCAATGACTGACAGCATCAATATTATACATTGGGTAACTTTATTTTAAGGTGACATAGTTACACGTTACTACACGTACTTACTAACAGTAAATTATGCATAATTACAAGTAACTAAACCAAACCCTAACCGTAACTCTATAGTAAGTACATGTAGTTAATTAATATCACTCAGTACTTATTTGAGTATGTACAATGTAACTTCGTCACCTTAAAATAAAGTGTAATACATTGTATTATGAATATAAGCGTTTTCTTTACCACAGCTTGAAAGGGATATTTAGGTTTGTAGAACAATCTTGTCCGAGACAGATCCACATTGTACGGATTCAAAACGATGGGAAAGAAAGCTGCTGATTCCTGTACCTCACCACCTTATGAGAGGTTCACAGTCATTTTAGGTCAAGTCAACATCAATTAAGAAATGTTGTACATTTTAACTATTTTCAGATCTTTAGGCATTATAACATTACATAGCACATTCAGACAAATGACATTTGTTCGCCTTTTAAATCAATAGCCTTTTCAGTTAATCTTGCATTTTTGGGGCCAGATTTACTAAACAGGGCAAATTAGCATAAAATTCAGGGAGTGGATGGGAGTGGAAAGTTCTGTGGGTCATCTAATGACAATACGACAATTAAACAACAGACACAGCCATGTCAAGCCCTAGGTTAAGGCATGCATCAGAGTTAAATAATGCTACAAATACCAGTAAATTGACTAAACTGATATATTGGACATAGATGATGTAAATTAGATTATGTTAATCTATAGATGTTACATTTGTTAGAGCACGATGTCAGTAAATCTGGCCCATAGTCTTTAAAGTTGAATTAACTTTGACTGAAAAAATGTCATGTCTTGTTCCATGATTGATTACTTAAAATATCCGTGACTGTGACAGCAATGTAGAACTGGGCCTGAGTCAATGCCAAATCTTCTAATGTTGAATTCAGTTTTTGCTTGATATCTGAAATGTTAACTGTAATCTCAGCATGGCCTCTCTTGACCTAGAAAAAGGGAAAAACACCATGAAAGAATATTAAAGTGTTATATACTCATCTTGGAGATTCAATAAATATGGTAATACTTACAGATCCCGTTTTCTCCAATCCCTTGATGAATTCGATTTCTCCAGCATTAGTATCTGACTTATCCTTTTTCATCCCAAACCGACAGTGGAAACCACCATCAATTTCCTTACCATATGTGTATCTTTCAAAAGATTAAAACACATTTAATTCTGTTTTCTCAAAATTAGTAAGTTCATATTGATACCATTAAAGGAATAATTCACCTCAAATATAGGTTTATAATGGCATAAGCATGAATAAATAATAACTGAATTGTTATCTTAGCTGAACTACCCCTTTAAAAGTATTTGATCTGATGTGAACTTACGAGGCTTGAATGGTGAATGTGAATATCTCCGCATTCACTAGCAGAAAGGCTTTCTCTGACTGAACAGAAACCCCAAAGCTCGGAAGAACTGACAAAAATGCATTGTATTTGAGTTAGATACAATACAATATCTGTAAACAAATTTTTTTTCTATAGATATTTATAATAGTATGAAAATACTCATTCATTTACCAAACTTCTGGACCTTGAATTCACGCACGGTAGGATTTTTCTCGTCACCTTTGTAATGTGCTGCAATCTTCCATACACCAGGTCTGGAGAAATTGAATTAAAAAGTTCTATATGAACTGCTAAAAATACAGCAGCTTTAGAATGGTGTCAACTTAAAGGGGACCAATCATGAAAATCTGACTTTTTACGTGTTTAGGGGGGGGGGGGGGGGGTGAAACACTCAGTTTCTGTCAATCTCATGTCAATCTTGAGTACCTATAGAGTACTATTGCATCCTTCATATCTCCGAAAGTCTTTAGTTTTATTATATATATAAAAGAAAGATACGCTATACCGAGTCTTTCTGGAAAAAAAAATGAGTGGCTGGAGGCGTATTGTGTGGGGGCGGAGCTAAAGAGCCACTAGTGTGCGCAGCCATCCCGTGGAAAAGAAAACGTTATCCGTAATAAACGATACTCGGTTATTTAACGTAACCTCGGTTCTCTCTAGAAGAGGGAACGAGTATTGCGTAAGTTCCTTATGCTACGGGAAAGTATTCTTTCTTCGAGATTTCTGAAAAACCCAAAATTATCCTTAATTTTGTAACATTGTCAACGCAGTGCGGCAGCCTGGCAGACCATAGCAGGCTAATCCAGCGTGCTATTGGCTGCTCTGCTGGCAACTGCAGCAGCCTATCGGTGAGCCCGCGTGACGTGGCGACCACCTGGCCTCATTTGCCTACAGGTGGGGCGTGGCCACGTGTATATAAGCAGGGCTCACGGGCTGCATATTCGGTTTTCGTAGTTCTGAAGCGCAAAAGCCCGCGGTGCGCACGGCAAGGAACGCAATACTCGTTCCCTCTTCTAGAGAGAACCGAGGTTACATTAAGTAACCGAGTATCGTTCTCTTACGAGAGGTTCTCTCGTATTGCGTAAGTTCCTTACGCTACGGGAACATATTGTCAACGCCGTGCGCGCCTTGCGTACAGCATATGTATCCCAGGGAACCGGGGACCATAACACTGCTCGGGCAGGGTGGCCGGTAAGGAAAACGGGCCACCACATATACAGACACTTCATTCGAACTGACGGGTGGTTTACGACGGGTGGTTACAACACCCTGTCCCCTGAATGAGGGAACGGCACCTGCCGGTCTCCTTCAAATTCACCACACCTTGTCTCATGAATGAGGGAACGGCAACGCCGGTCGCCTTCAAATTCACAATATC
This sequence comes from Gobio gobio, assembly GCF_949357685.1. NCBI lineage: Eukaryota > Metazoa > Chordata > Actinopteri > Cypriniformes > Gobionidae > Gobio > Gobio gobio. The sequence continues at coordinate 21,472,516 of NC_137108.1, read as the reverse complement.
TTGTTATATGAGTGAGGTAACGGCACCGCCGGTCACCTTCAAACTCACAACAGCTCGTCTCGCAAATGAGGGAACGGCACCGCCGGTCTCCTTCAAATTCACCTGAGCCTAGTACCGAACTTACTACCAGTATGTGAGCTATGTCTGCGCAGAATCACTGGGCAGAACCAACAGCCCTATTGAACTGATAACACTTTTGCCTGTAAGGCAGGAACTTCCAGATTGTAAAATCTCACGAACGTAGACGGGGAGGCCCAGCCTGCCGCCATACAGATATCGTGGATGGAAATCCCTCTGGCCCAAGCCCACGAAGAGGCCATGCCTCTAGTGGAGTGTGCTCTGACACCTAGCGGGCACTGCAGGTGTTTGGAAGCATATGCAGTTGCAATCGCGTCCACTATCCACCTGGACAGGGTCTGTTTCGAGGAGGCGAGACCTCTAGTGCGCCCACCAAACGAAACAAATAGCTGCTCAGAACGCCCGAAGGCGGCGGAGCGTGTGACATAAACCCTCAATGCCCTGACAGGGCAGAGGATATTGCCACCGTCCCCCTCGTCGGATGCTGGCAGAGCCGAGAGGGAGATAATCTGCGCCCTGAAGGGAGTGCCGATCGCTTTGGGGACATAACCATGCCACGGTCTGAGAATGACCGTAGAGTCATTAGGACCGAAATCCATACACGTCGGGCTCACTGAGAGCGCGTGTAGATCCCCCACGCGTTTCACTGAAGCCAGAGCTATCAGGAACGCGGTTTTTAGCGAAAGGAACCTTGGTTCCACAGTCTCGAGCGGTTCAAAAGGATGAGCCTTCAGGGCCTCTAGGACCAAGGCCAGATCCCATATAGGAACCGATGGGGGCCGCGGGGATTCATCCGTCTGGCTCCTCTGAGGAAACGGATGATGAGCTCGTTCCTTCCTAGCGTGCTACCTAGCGTCGTCTGAGCGAACGCTGCTATAGCCGCCACATACACTTTGAGCGTGGAAGGGGACCTGCCCAGTTCCAAAAGCTCTTGGAAGAAGGAGAGCACCCGCTGGACCCCACATTGCTGTGGGTCCAATCCCTTGGAAACACACCACTCAGTGAACACCGACCACTTAGAACTATATAAACGCCTCGTCGAGGGGGCTCTAGAGTGTGAAATCGTGTTCATAACCCCTTCGGGCAGGTCAACGGGTATCCGTTGGTCACCCATACATGCAGAGACCATCGCTCTGGATGGGGATGCCAAACTGACCCTCCTGCTTGAGAGAGGAGGTCTGCTCTCAGCGGAACTGGCCAGGGGGGTGAGTGCGACAGCTTCACCAGCTCTGGGTACCAAATCTGGTTCTCCCAGCGCGGCGCTATAAGGAGCACCGGGCGGCGCGTCTCCCTGATTTTCGCTATGACCTGGGGCAATAGGGAAATCGTCGGGAAAGCATACAGCGGGAGGCTGGGCCAAGGTTGGGACAGCGCATCCTCGCTTTTGGACAGAAACGTCGGGCAGCGGGCGTTCTCTTTGTTTTTTTTTTTGTTTTTTGTTTTTTTTGCAAAGAGGTCGAGCTCCGCTCTGCCGAATAGGCGCCATACCAGCTGGACTGTCTGAGGGTGCAGGGACCATTCGCCTGGGAGAATGCGGCCCCTGGACAGCTTGTCCGGGCCCACATTGAGGTGACCCGGTACGTGCGCAGCTCTCAGCGAGCGCAGCGAGCTGTGTGCCCGCACGAGCAGGCATTCTGTCAGATTGCCCAGACACCTGGACCTGACACAGCCCTGCCGGTTCACGTAGGACACCACCGTGGTATTGTCCGACCGGACCAACACGTGGTGTCCTCGTATAAGCGGGAGAAACTGCTTGAGCGCGTTCTCTACCGCTATCATCTCCAAACAGTTTACGTGTAGGAGTTTTTCTCCGCTCAACCAGAGGCCCGAGGCCGATCTGCCCTCGAAAACGGCGCCCCAACCCGAGGTGGAGGCGTCGTTCGAGATGACCTTGCGGTGTGAGATGGCTCCCATTGTCACTCCCTGCTGGTACCAGTCGGCTACTAACCAGGGCTCTAGGGCTGAAACGCAGCCCTGAGTCACTCTGATCCTGAAGCCTCCGGACGCCGAGGCTCTGTGAGGCACTCGGGCGTTTAACCAGCATTGCAGCGGGCGCATGCGCATTAAGCCCAGCTGGAGCACAGCTGCAGCTGAGGCCATACGTCCCAGCATCCTCTGAAAAAGCTTGAGAGGTGCGATTTTGCCCGGCCGGAAGTACTCAGCCATGCGCCGAACTTGGCGCGAGCGTTGGGGTGACAGGCGGGCTGACATTGCCACAGTGTCCAGATTCAAACCCAGAAATGAGGTTGATTGCGTGGGCACTAATGAGCTCTTGGTCCAATTGACCGTGAGCCCCAGGCTGTCCAGATGGCTGAGCAGCATTGCCCTGTGGGCGAGGAGCTCGGCCTCTGACTGCGCCAGGATGAGCCAATCGTCCAGATAGTTCAATACTCGCATCCCTCGATTTCTCAGGGGAGCGAGGGCCGCGTCCATGCACTTCGTAAATGTACGGGGTGCTAGCGACAGGCCGAACGGAAGGACGGTGTATTGATAAGCCTGGCCGTCGAAGGCGAATCGTAAGAATGGCCTGTGACGCGGCGTTATCTTGATTTGAAAGTATGCATCTTCAAATCTAGGGAGATTAGCCAGTCTCTCGGGCGAATATGCGCGAGGATCTGCTTGGTCGTGAGCATCTTGAACGATGTTCTCATAAGAGCTTTGTTCAGACGCCTCAGATCCAGAATCGGTCTGAGCGACCCATCCCTTTTTGGTACGAGAAAATACCGGCTGTAAAAGCCTGACTCGCTCATAGAATGGGGAACCGGTTCTATAGCCCCTTTGCACAGCAGCGTGGCTATCTCAGCTCGAAGTAGATGTGCTACTTCCTCGCTCACTCTCGTCTCTGTACGCGCACAAAAGCGCGGAGGGTGGCGAGCGAACTGCAGAGTGTAGCCGTGCTTCACTGTTTTCAGCACCCATTCTGATACACCTGGAATGGCTTCCCACACTCTCGCGTGTGCCACACGGGATAGAACGGCCTCCGGGCTCGAAACGCCGCGCTTCGCGGGTTTGACGGCCTGTATAGGAGGGGCGGGCGCAGTGCGTGCGCTCTCTGTGTTGTGGGCCAGCCGATCGCTCGCGATGGCTGGCCGCCTTACACACTGTATCTCTGCCGCTTCGAGCGGGGAGTGGCTTGTGTGTGGCCCTACACTCATCGCTCCGGCCACCCTGGGCGGAGAACAAATGGTGTGTGGCGCGGCGCGTAGCGCCTGAGGCATAATGTTCGCGAAAATGTGTGAACGCGTTTGAGCGGGCACAACTCTTACGCGTGGAACATGACCGGTTAAGAGTGGCTGTGTGACAGCGCGTGTGGTGGTTAGTCGTGGACGCAAACAAGCGGACACGTGACCTAACTCTAGCACTCGAGCGGCCGGTGGCCGCTTTATGTGAGTGAGAGACTTTTTTTGTGGTGCTTGGGTGCAGGGGTGAACACAAAAGTGGGCACGTTTACTGCATTTGAAAACACATACGGCGTGAGCCGTGCAACCAGAAATAAAGCAACTTCGTGATTTCTCTGGTTCGTCGTAAAAACGGCGGTTGTAGACATGCGAGAGGGCAGTTTTGCCGGCTCGTTGGCTGCGTGAGAGCCATCTGCAGCAGCCACAGGAGTGGGGGCTGACAGGAAAACAGAGTTTTGACGGTGGTCCAGCCACGGCGGGACTTAACCGTCGCTTCCCCCCTCTGCTAGGAGGACTTTGGAGGGGCTTCAGTTGGAAACAGGCGAGAGGGCGAATTTGCCAGCTCGTAGGCTGCGTGGAAAACATCTGCAGTAGCCACAGGAGTGGGGACTGACAGGAAAACAGAGTTTTAACGGTGGTCCGGCCGCAGCGGGACTTAACCGTCTTTTCTCTCCTTATGTGCAGACGCCCAAAAATACTCGAGCACCATGTGGTGCGAGTTAGCTTTCTGTATGTAAGAAAAGCTGGCCGCGAGCCCGGGGAAGCGGACAGTAAAACATTTTTATCTGCCGCGAGAGCTGGGCTCGAACTCGGGTCTCCGACGTTTCAGCCGCTGATTTTGCCACTGTGCTACCGGGAGGGACACATTAGTGTTCAGTTAGCGCGAGCATACGGCAGTACGTCCTCGTGCTTGTTGGCAGTCGTGCGTGCATAAAAGACAGGCTCGTTACTGCAATAGTAATATTTCCAGCCGCCTGAACTGGAGAGTGGGCTGAGAAATGCTAGAAAATGGCGGTTCATCCGGCCACAGCGGGACGAAAACACCCTCTGTTAATTTCCCGGTGAGTGCGGCGCGCGCGCGCGCTGAACGTGCTCGTGACCGTGCGCACTCTCAGTCCTTGTGAACGGCGCAATCTGCGCTGTCCAACAGGGGGAAGTGCGGGTTCGTTGGAGAGCATATGTCAGCGTCATGTCTCATGACGGCGTTTGTTTGCTGGCGTGCGTGTCTTAACAGGCTCGTGTACAGCAATATGAACAATTCCAGTCGCCTGAACTCATAAGGGGACTGAGAAATATGCGCGAGGGTGGAACAGCTCTCTTGTAACGTAAAGAGAGCTGCAGGACCGTCCGTTTCTGCCATCCCTTGTATGTAAGCATGAACAGAGGGGGGAGGAGGCTCGCTTCGAGACCGTTCATTCCTACCATCCCTTGTAAGCGGCGCGGTGGCGCGGCTTGAACAGAGGGGGAGGAGGCTCGCTCCGAGACCGTTCATTTCTATCATCCCTTGCAAGCGGCGCGGTGGCGCGGCTTGAACAGAGGGGGAGGAGGCTCGCTCCGAGACCGTTCATTCCTACCATCCCTTGTAAGCGGCGCGGTGGCGCGGCTTGAATAGAGGGGGAGGAGGCTCGCTCCGAGACCGCTCATTCCTACCATCCCTTGTAAGCGGCGCGGCTTGAACAGAGGGGGAGGAGAATCGCTCCGAGACCGTTCATTTCAACCATCCCTCGTAAGCGGTGCGGTGGCGCGGCTTGAACAGAGGGGGGAACAGCGGAGTGATGTCGTCATAAAACTGCTCGAGTCGAGCCCGCAGGGTCGACATAGAGAGTTCCTCGCACTCGGGGCATTCGCCCGCGAGGAGTGCGGCGGCGGCGTGGTCACGGCCCAGACAGAGAGCGCAGACACATGGCGGTCTCTGGTGCTGAGCTGCACGTGGCACGAGCCGCAGGTGGAACGAGGCGTTTTGATAAAAACGCTCGTGCTCTTTTATGAAACGTGTGACGCAACGGCGAGAACACGTGCAATGAAAGGATATAATGCTGCCGGATAGCAGAGCAGGCACGGATGGCTGAAGGGGCGCGATGCTGCCGGCTTCTTCAGGCGCTGTCCTCTGCTTGTTCGTCTGCACGATCACGGCGGCGGGTTCCAGATCCAGCGATGCGAAGGGCTTCGCTGAAGAAAAGAAAATCGAATATGCAGCCCGTGAGCCCTGCTTATATACACGTGGCCACGCCCCACCTGTAGGCAAATGAGGCCAGGTGGGCGCGAAGCGCCCTCATTGGTCGCCATGTCACGCGGGCTCACCGATAGGCTGCTGCAGTTGCCAGCAGAGCAGCCAATAGCACGCTGGATTAGCCTGCTATGGTCTGCCAGGCTGCCGCACTGCGTTGACAATGTTACAAAATTAAGGATAATTTTGGGTTTTTCAGAAATCTCGAAGAAAGAATACTTTCCCGTAGCGTAAGGAACTTACGCAATACGAGAGAACCTCTCGTAAGAGAACCATGACTATCAATCTGATTCAACCATACATATATAATCCAGAATCTGATCTGGAGGCTGGAATTGAACAGGAGCAGCAGCAACAACGACTGCATCTCTATGTGGTATGTACTGTAACTGTATTTTCTTAGCGGCTTGTCATGCGCGACTTTTACAACATTTGTGTGTGTTTACTCATGGTTTATAAGGACATTATTTGGTTCATGGACTATTGTATGCGACTTAACGTTAGCAGTAGCAAGCGGAACGGTTTTGCACGTCATGTTGTTTACTGAGGTGCACTTACACGCCGATAGGTAACAACACGAAGACATTTGAAGCAGTTTTACGCACCGCCTGTTTCCAATGCACGACTGTGAACCTTTATCGCTGGGACCGTTCCATCTTTCAGCATTAGACGAACTACAAATCTGGAGTTGAACTGGGCCTTGTTTTTAAAATGATCATCGCCGAAAATGCAGGGAACAAACAAAAACACTTGCACAACTTTGTTGCTGCTCCGGAAAAACAAACTCCATCCACTGTCCCATTAACGCTGGTTTCTTTGGGAAGCTGTACAGGGTTGTCTTGCCCTGACAACCAAAAACACACTTCTTTTGTGACATTGTTGATTTCGTAAAATCCTTTGACTGCAGCGCAGCCGGTTTCCCTAAAGCCGAGCACAGCGCGTTAATAGATGTGCATTTGCTCTCTCGCTCTGGTAGCGCACGCGCCCTTCGGCCGGTACAAGGACATTCCGCCTTTGTTGACGTCACGCAGACCCATACTAGAAAAAAAAATCCCGAAACTTGTGAAAAAACGGAAGTAGTATTTTTGGCACAGAAAACTCCTTAAAATGTCCAATTGATTTTTTTAAAAACTTTGTGGGAATGGGAATCCAAGTCTTTAACAGTGTGAAAAGCTCAGTATGTAGGAAACAGCATTTCACCCCCCCCCCCCCTTTAAGTGCTATAATCCGGTCCACGGTGCATCTACCAACCCCAAAAACGTGAATAAGGACCACCCAGTAATTTTCTTTTGGTAAGCCTTTCTCTGAAAGCACATGAAGAAACGAGCCGCTTCTGACGTAGGAAGGGGATCTTACTATAATATTACCGCCCATTAAACTGCACGTTTCCATCGACTCCGCTATATTTTTTTTTTTGCGCAATCAACAACGGTGAACAAGACCCTTCTGTGTATTTCACATTTTAGACACAACAAAAAATGTGAAAGAGAAGTTACTCACGAGACTTGATGTCTGACAGCCAGTTGTCTGTGTGCATGTGCTTAGATAAGTGCGCTCAGAAAATGATCCATTAGAAGTTTAAACTAAAATAGCTTTAAAGCATGGAAATAATCAACTTTAATGATGAAAGAAAAACGATGCTATCCGTGAGAATAAACGCTATAGATGATAATCAAAACCAAGCAGATGTCTTGTTATTATTTTACAGAGAACCATTGAGGAAGGAACTGTGTGGAGAGGGGGGCATTTGGCAGCTCATTTGCATTTAAAGGCACATGCACGAAAACTGCCTGTTCCCTTTCAGTCGGTCACGTTCGACGTACGTCGGAACTGACCGACGAATTGGGATCTGTCTTCAGAGACCAGTCTACTTCGAGTGTATTAGAAACGAGCCAATTGTATTGGCATGCGGTCCACGCACCGCCCCGCACCGCGGGTATAAACACGGAAGTGGAGTACCGCATATTGCTTTTAACTTCGGAGCCGAACGGTTTGCTGTATCAAGATGTTTCTGCGAAGAGTGTTTAAACGAGTCTCGAGGAGGATCGCTCTCTTACCTGGGTGCTGGTGTGACGGCGCGAGTCAGCGAGCGGCCGCTGCAACATACACTTGTTCCTGTGTTGGTTGGCTGGGCGTTTCCGTTCTTGAGTGCTCACATGCAGGCTTGCAATCGGACTGCTGTGAGCCGCGGTCATCTCCCTGAGCGCTTCAGCACTTCTAAAAGAGCATTTCCTTCTAAAAAGAGCAACACGGTTTGACCCTGCGTCTTTTTCAAGATGTCATTCAAACCGTGTGTTTCTGGATGCGGTTGTTTCCTGTCCTCATTTGACGGCCACGATCTCTCTCGCATATTAACATGTGAGATTGCGTTCGTGGGTGATCCGCGTTCTCCCAGGAGAACGTGGTCACGTCGGCGCGTTGTTCGGGCTCGAGCGTTCAGCGCGCCGTGTGCCGTCTGGCGCCGGCTGACAGCGGGGGTTGCCACGGCAACCCAGCGCGTCACTTGGTCCTCTGGTGCGCGGTCGAGACTGTGATACCTCAAACGGGGTTGAGTCCCATTGCTTATTCCCCGATCTAGTTCCTTTTCTGGTGCACCGGAAAAGGTCTACTTTGGCTAATAAGTCTTGGTGGCCTGAGGATTATAGTGGGGCTTCCCCGCCGGGTACATTCCCCGTGGGCCCCCACTCCTCTATCGCATCACAAGCATGCTGAGACTTTGTTCGTGGGTGGTTCATGTTCCCTTATGAGAACATGACCACGTCGGCGCTTTGTTCACCGTGCCTCTTCTTGGAGGCTTGAGTGTTCAGCGCGCCGTGTGCCGTCAAGTCGGACGGCCACGCTCATTGTCTCACATGCCTGCTGGTAGCTTACGGATGGGATTGCTGGTCCTTTTTTGAAAAAAGGGGGGACCTAGCGTTTCATTTGGGGCTCTGGCGGAGGACAGATGTCAATTGCTGCATCGGAGAGAGGGCTGTTATGCGCTGGAAATGATGATGCTGAGTTTCCCACTATAATAGTGTGCTCATGCTGAATCAGATTCAGAGTTGACAGCCATGCTTTCTGGGGTGGCTACCCGGATGTGCATTGGAAAAACTTAGCACTGTGGAACTATTTGGTGCCAAAATATGGAACGCCAAAAGGGCCATAATGTTTAAGTTTTTTCCCTCTCTCACTGCCCTCTGTCCTGCATGCACGAGGGTGGTCCCGACCCAGGGGTTATGCAGGAACTGCGTGTTGTGATGGACCTCGCCCTCCGGGTGACGGAAGTCACTGCACGCTCCCTGGGTCAGGCGATGTCCACACTAGTGGTCCAGAAAGCTGGGGCTAACCTGGCAGATATGCGTGAGCCCGACAAAGTTCGGTTCCTCAACGCCCCTGTCTGTCAGGCTGGCCTCTTCGGCGACGTCATCGAGAACTGTGCCCAGCAGTTCTTGGTGGCCCAGAAGCAGGTGGAGGTAAAAAATAATAATTAAAATAAAAAAAAATAAAAAAATAAAAACTTCCTGCCACGACGACCAGCTGCTGCCTCCACCCAGTCGTTGTCCACAGCACCTCCATCTGCTTGTCGCCGAGGGTGTCTCCCTGCGTCCGCCTCCGCCCCTGCTAAGCCAAGCAGCAGCCTCCACCCAGGCAGCAGGTGGCCGGGTGCAAGGGAGGCGCCCAGCCCGTCCAGGGTCCTGCAAAGTCCGCTGGCAAGCACAAGGGCAAGCGGCCCTGAAACGGGCAGCCCAGCAAGAGGGGAACTGCTCAGGGAGTCGGTGTCCGCACCCCTCCCTCCCCCGGAGGAGGACCGGGGGGAGAATATATTTTTCGGTTTCGGTCCTGCCGCTGGCTCTCCGGAGTCCAGCGGTACCCACGTTCTCAGAGCAGTTTCCTTTGTCCCTGGGCCCTGAGAGGCTCAAGCCGGCTGTGTGCGACGCCCCCGGGCCTTGCCACTCCTGGCTTCCCCTCTCTTCTTCGCCAGGGGGTGGTGTGAGGCTAGAGGACGCCCCCGGGCCTTCTCTCCCACACACTGCCCCACCCTGGAATGATCAGATCCACTCCGGGTCGCCTCCGGGCCGTCTGGGTTGGGTCTGAGCGTTCCACCTCGCTGCCCAACCCCGGGTACGTCTGTGGTGCCATTGGTCCCGCTTGCACGGCTTCTGGGGGCCTGGCTAAGAGAGCCCCCAGACCGTCTCGCTGGCTCATCCGTACTATCAGACTCGGCTACGCGACTCAGTTCGCGTACCGGCCTCCCAAGCACAAGGGCATCCTCTTCACCTCCGTGCGGAGCAGTGATGCCCATGTCTTGCGTTCAGAGATCGATGTCCTACTGGTCGGGGTTCTACAGCCCCTACTTCATTGTACCCAAGAAAGGCGGTGGGTTACGGCCAATCTTGGACATGCGTGTTCTGAAACGGGCCCTGCACAAGCTTCCGTTCAGAATGCTAACGCAGAAATGCATTTTCGAATGCATCCGTCCCCAAGATTGGTTTGCAGCGATCGACCTGAAGGACGCGTACTTTCATGTCTCTATTCTCCCTCGACACAGACCGTTCTTATGCTTTGCGTTCGAGGGGAAGGCATATCAGTACAAAGTCTTGCCCTTCGGGGCAAGCACTCCGGCCGTTGCGTACATCAACCGTCAGGGTGGTCTGCGCTCCCGTCGCATGCTCCAACTCGCCCGCCACCTCCTCCTGTGGAGTCAGAAGCATCTGAGGTCGCTTCGTGCAATTCACATCCCAGGTGTGCTGAACCAGACAGCCGACAAGCTCTCTCGTCAGTGTCCACTTCCGGGAGAGTGGCGACTCCACCCCCGGAGCGTCCAGCTGATATGGGACCTTTTCGGAGCCGCACAGGTAGACCTGTTTGCCACTCCGGACTCGTCCCATTGCCAGTGGTACTATTCCCTGAACGGGGGTACCCTCGGCACAGATGCACTGGCGCACAGCTGGCCCCGGGACCTACGCAAATATGCATTTCCCCCAGTGAGCCTTCTAGCACAGACTCTGTGCAAGGTCAGGGAGGACGAGGAGCAGGTCTTGCTAGTTGCGCCCTACTGGCCCAACCGGACCTGGTTCCCCGAACTTACACTCCTCGCGACAGCCCCACCCTGGCCGATTCCCCTGAGGAAGGACCTTCTTTCTCAGGAAGGGGGCACTCTATGGCACCTGCGTCCAGACCTCTGGAAACTCCATGTCTGGTCCCTGGACGGGACGCGGAGGTTCTAGGTGGCCTGCCACAGGCAGTGGTAGACACCATCACTTCAGCTAGAGCCCCCTCTACGAGGCGCCTCTATGCTCTGAAGTGGAACCTGTTCGTTGAGTGGTGTTCTTCTCGCCAGAAGACCCCTGGAAGTGTTCGATTAATGTTGTGCTTTCTTTCCTACAAGATGGGTTGGAGCGAAGGCTGTCTCCCTCCACCCTGAAAGTGTACGTCGCAGCAATAGCGGCGTATCACGATGTAGTTGAAGGTAAAACCTTAGGGAAGCACGACTTAATCGTCAGGTTCCTCAGAGGTGCGAGGAGACTAAATCCTCCTCGTTCTATCTCGCTACCCTCTTGGGACTTAGCCCTGGTGCTCAGAGCACTTCAGGGCCCTCCTTTTGAGCCTTTGCAGTCCGTTGAGTTAAAAATCCTGTCTATGAAGACGGTACTCCTGACTGCATTGGCCTCAATCAAGAGGGTGGGGGACCTGCATGCGCTTCGGTCTACGAATCGTGCCTAGAATTCGGGCCCGGTAACTCTCACGTCATCTTGAGACCCCGGCCCGGATACGTGCCCAAGGTTCCTACCACTCCCTTCGGGACCAGGTGGTGAACCTGCAAGCGCTGCCCTCGGAGGAGGCAGACCCAGCCCTGGCTTTGTTATGTCCCATCCGCGCTCTTCGCGCTTACGTTGACCGGACACAAAGCTTTAGGACCTCAGAGCAGCTCTTCGTCTGTTATGGAGGCAGCAGAAGGGAAAGGCTGTCTCCAAGCAGAGGTTAGCCCACTGGATAGTGGATGCTATCGTCTTTAGCGTACCAATCGCAAGACGTGCCTTGCCCGTTCTGGTTGCGAGCGCACTCCACAAGGAGTGTTGCCTCCTCCTGGGCGCTGGCTCAAGGCGCCTCGCTGACAGACATCTGTAGAGCTGCGGGCTGGGCGACACCTAACACGTTCGCTAGATTCTATAGCCTCCGTGTGGAGCCGGTTTCTTCCCGTGTACTCGCCTCCAACGGCCGGTAGACGTGAAGTGCCCGTTCCTGTGTCGGCTTGCTACGCCACTCCCGCCTATGGCCGGATTCGTGCGTTTATCTTCTCCAGTTGTGTTTCCCAGAAATGGTGAACCCTGTCGAGCTCCTCCGTCACCCCTTCGGTGTCAGACGTTGCGGCCGTCTGACGCCAGGCCTGCACCCGTATGCTTGTGGAACGTGTGTGTAGGCTGGGTTCCATATGTGTTGGTCCCCTCACGGCGACCCCATATGTGTATTTCCACGGTACCTGCTACCCTACTCGGCTAGCCCCGTGTCTTTCCCTTGACAGAGCCCCGCTCTGTCGTCTCTGGGTGTGTTCTTTCCCCCCTGGGACCAGGTTGGATCAACCCCAGAGACTGCCATATGTTGCACTACCCTGATAGGTTAGTCCTTATGAGTATTCCACCTCTCCTCCCTTGGAGGACGTGGCTCTGCAGCGTTCCATCTCCCTGAGACTGGCACGCTTCCCAGCGTTATCCAGTAGTCACGCAGAGTGGGTCTTGCAGGAACAGCAGTGACTGACCTTCCCTGCCGGGAGCCCTGACTCCCACTCCAACATAGGAGTGGTCCAGTGAGCTCAGGCAGGGCGCTGGAAGGGCCAGCATCTCTGGCGTGTTGGTAGGGATCCCAATTCGTCGGTCAGTTCCGACGTACGTCGAACGTGACCGACTGAAAGGGAACGTCTCGGTTACGTATGTAACCCTCGTTCCCTGAAGGAGGGAACAGAGACGTACGTCCCGTCGCCAGGTGCTGTGCTTCCGCTGAAGGGCCGAGTCACTTATTCGGCTCCTCAGTTGGAAAAGCAATATGCGGTACTCCACTTCCGTGTTTATACCCGCGGTGCGGGGCGGTGCGTGGACCGCATGTCAATACAATTGGCTCGTTTCTAATACACTCGAAGTAGACTGGTCTCTAAAGACACATCCCAATTCGTCGGTCAGTTCCGACGTACGTCTCCGTTCCCTCCTTCAGGGAACGAGGGTTACATACGTAACCGAGACGTTCCTGACTGTAGTCAGAAATGGGTATTTACAACAGGGATTTATAAATTATCTGTGACGTATTTGAAGATTAAAACTTCACAAGCACAATCTGGGGACACCTGAGACTTACATTACATCTTGTAAAAATGAGCATAATAGGACCCCTTTAAAAGACTGAATGACATGCTAATATTTATCTCCATAAGCATCACAAATGTTATACTACAAGGTTTTTTACTACATATAAAATGAGATTGACTATACTTTGAAACATCGGGGATGTGGTAGGACTTTGACAGAATTCCATCTTCAACTTTGATATTCCATTTCATGATCTTGTTCCCATCAGCATTCTGAGGAGATAAAAGTCAGTTTGGCAGGGCACGCAGTTTCTTGATTTGTTTAATAAATGATGGTGAGAATTTAAGCTGCAGAAAGAGTCCTATTGCATGAGATAATCTTAGAAATAAAAATTCTGAGAATGTGTTAGTATTCATTATATGATCTATAGAGGGGCATATTATAGGTACAAAATAAAAATAGAACTTTCTTACTTACATATATAGAGACATAAACTGTTTCAGATTTTGGCCGCATAGAGTGGTCCAGAGTGAAGATCCTGAACCGAACTGAGAAACACAGATAACCAGGTTAAATACACTGTAGTAATATACAATCATGGAGTTTTGACTTTAGACATGCTATATTTGCATTATGTGAGATACAAAAAGGGGGGAAAAAAACTAATTTTCACACTACAGAGCCATTTAAATTTACTATATGGCAGTAGAGACAGTTAAAGGACCTAAGATAAACATTCATTGAAAATAAATTCTGTAATATTTTGATGTTGATGAAAAAAAAGTTTCAGGTTACGTATGTAACCCGGTTACCCGTGAAGGGAACAAGATGCTGCGTGGTGTTGATGCTATGGTAACGCTTCCGTGTGAGCCTGTGACTGTAGCAAAGGCGATCTGATTGGCCAAACATATGGACGTGAAGTAGCACAGCCATAAATAGATGCCAGAAATGTGCATCAACAGATACTAATTGTCTAAAGACACACAGGCGTAACCAAGGTGTAACCGAGGAGTGAAAACATGAAGCAGCGACTCGTTCTCAGCTATTTGCTCAAAATGTTGCTTTTTTATGAAACGTACCCATATTCAAGTGTTGATAAAAAAAGAATACATGAAGCTAGAATAAAACGGATGCTTGTTTTTTTTAACCCTATCGAGTTGGCGGTCGCGCCGGTGTGATCGGCTCTTTTTTTTTCTTATCAGTGCCAAAGAGACTCAAATAACTATCGTTTTTTATTGTTCAGGCAAGTGTTATACATCATTATAATCTGTTAAGTTTCTTTTTTTTTTGTGTACAGTCACAATAAAAATAAATTGTTGTGCTTTAAATTGTTGCAAATTAAAGAAAACACACATGATGCTCAATCTTCAGCCTCTCTCTCAATGATGTCTAATCTGATTCTCTTCAGAAAATGACCTGTTGCTTAGTGAAAACTTATCACACAAATATGAGACATATGTTTAAAGAAATGTTGAAATGTCATGTTTTAAATAAATTAAATCTAAACGAAAACAAATATTCTGTGTTTATGTAATCTATGTGAAAAGTGGGAGATGTCAGTGGACTCATTATATGACTCATTATCCGCTAATGCGTTTTGTATAAATTGTGTCTTAATTTTAATCAATTTTTTTATATATTTGATATAATATAACAGACTGGTATAATAAATATATTGGTATATTTCATACCAATATAGCAGACAATAGCCTTAGCGCTGGTGATCATGCATTGCACGCGTGTCTCATAAATGAACTGAAGCTCGAAATGATATTTGAGTATTGTGTGTATGATAGTTTACAAAATCAAATGATTCCGAAAATGTTTGCCATTGAAATGACTGGGAAAAGTGTCCCAATCAACCTGAATTCACCCAATACTATTCCAAATCATAATTGCATTGCATCATGTTGTTTTAAATCCCAAATATTTTACTTATAACATTCGTCATTACCAATTATTCAGTTATTTGTATTTGTTGAATACTGAATTGGGTTCAGTGTCACAATATTACTTTTTTTTTTGCTGCATTAGACTTCTTTCAAACACATTTCTGATTTAAATCTTGTTTCTTGTTTTGGCAGATAATTTAGCTTGCTTTAAGTAAAAACTCACTTCATTTTGATTTTTCCCCCCAGAAAACATTTTTGTTTGTTTGTTTTACGGTTACTGTACTTATCTAGCAAACCTAAAATCTAGTACCTGTAGCTCATTCATTATGCAGCTCATTATGCAGCTCATTATGCATTCTTTGTCTCTCAGCTGTGAATCACAGCATTATTCATGGTTCGTTCACGCATCCTCGCATACTGGGTTAGTAAGGATAAAGTGTTTTACAAATTGTAAATTAATGTATTGTTTTATGTGAATGAGTATGCTCAGTGATTCTCACATCAGTTCAAAGCAAAAACTATCGGCAAATGCACACAATAATCAAAGGTCTTGTGAACACATATCTATTGTGTGTTTTGAAGCCTTAATTTAAAACAATTATTTTACTTTTTTCAAATATCATGCATAAACATTATTCTCTCAAAAATACAAGCATGTACATGCCCAGTTTGTGCTGAATACAGTGTAATTACACTTTTGCCATTGATGTGTTTATAAGCAACAGAAAAAAGCACAAATGTAAGAGCATGTCAAAACTTCTAAGGGGGCCCAAAACAGCTCAGACTCCTAGGAATTAAAGCAGAGGTTCTGTTCTTTGATATATTGCATGTTTTGATATATTCATGTAACAAAATATTCTGGGGGCCATGACATTTTTGTGAAAATGATCAAAAACACTGACAGTGGCTGGCAACTTTAAAAATAAATACAAAACGCTGGTGGGGAAAGAGTTAAATTGATATTATTTTATTTCATTAAAACAGACGGAAATGTGTGGGATTGACGTCATTGACAGGCGACACAAACACACGGGCCATAACACTGCTTAAAACTGCTGATTTCTCTGGATTTAAACATTGTAGGAAACATGGGATGGGTGATTCTCACGAAACCATTAAAACACCACGGCACTAATGATTTTAAATATAAAATGTGTAATATAGTAATATTAAAAAGCATCAGAATAAAGACAATACCTTTCTCTACCTTGCACAATGTGTGATTTCAACATAAGAATTTATTATTTTTCAATTTTATTGCCTTTTCTGCTGAAATTCTCATTACCGCAATGTGTCCGACTGTGTTTGAATGTGTGTTATGTTGTAATTTAAACAAATTAACATAAAAATATTTCTAAAAAAATAAATAGATGTTTTACTAGATTATTTCAGATGACAGAAAAATAATTTACTGAATATTCATGTATAATAATAATGAAAAAAAATTAGGAAAATGATGTGTCCATGCCAAATGTTCTCATCCTCCGCAACACATTTTGAGGACTGTTTAAGCGCACATACAGAATTTAAATAAAGTTTGATTTTGAGTGACCGAGCACATGGAGCAGTTACTTCAAGATGGCTACCAGGTAAGATCATATCTTTATATCTCTCCAGTTAAAATGTTCAATATTGTCTTGTCTGAATGTTTACACGACATTTTGATTATCATTACCGAAACAGGTAGTTTTCTACATTTTTTAAATTGTTAGATTTACAATTTTTTATGAAAATGTGCTTTATTAAAGTCTAATTATATTCACTGAGTAAAAAATTAGCAAAGCCTTCATAGCTTCTCTATTATTAGCAAAACATACCGAGGTACCTCATCCTCCGCAACACCATTCTCATATACCGCAACCATTTAATGGCAGTTGCGGTAAAGAGAACTTCTGTTTCGGAAATGAGAATTCAAGCATATTGTTTATTACTTTTAAATATCTTTGATGAATTTAATATAATTTTAAAATGTAATAACTGTTGATATTTTGCTTTATGATGTTTCTTTGTAGACAGTCTGCAAGTGAGAAAAAAAAAGCTTTAGCAAAGGCCAGGTTGACAAAGTTCAGGGAGAAATTATACAGCAACCCAGAACTGCTCGAAGGGTACAGAAGGAAGGAGAGAGAGAGGTTAGGTTTGGAGATGTTTCAGCAAGTGTAATTAGCAAAAAACACCCAAAAGTGTTAGGAAATGTACATGAGAGTACACACACACCTTTAGCCTATAACAGGTGCTGGATTGAGTGTACTGTTCATACTGTAGGAAATTCCCACCACACTCGCAGGTTGTGTGACTTAAAGTGACAGCAACCTAATCATTTTATTAGTCATTAATATTATTTAAAAACAAACTTCAGTAAATTGTTAATAATTTTGTTATAACTTAGTTATAATTTAAATAAATAATAAATAGTAATTTGTGCTTCTGTTTGTAATTGGTTGTATTTTTTATTTTCTTGTTTACTTATTTTTTTCAATCAATTTAAATTAATTTCATATAGTATAAGTCTATACTATATGAAGATGTGTACATACATCCCCCCCCCCCCCCATGTTGTGAGACAAGCTAATTTAATGCTATGCTTTCTTTCCTCTTCCAGGTATCAAAAACTAAAACAAACTAGCAAAATAAATAAAACTGAAGAGCTGACTAAGAAGCAACATGAAACAATAAAAAGACAGTGGCGGGAAAGCTCAAAACGTTATTATAAAAGAAAGAAACAGCTTAAAGCTGTACTAGACACAACACCATCTAGTGAGGAAGATGATTCACTTCAGCTTAACCAAGTTATTGAAGAAGCAAATGAAGTTCAAGAGAATCTTCAAGAAGCTGCCCCAAAAGAACAGCCATTCTTGTCTCAGCAGGTAAATGTATGTATTAATGTAAGATTACTGAATTTAAACATTATTTTTAAAGCCAAACAACAGTTAAAAGATAAAATAACTGTATAATTATAATTTTACAACCCTCTAAGCACAACAGATTATTATTTACATTAGCGCGTCGATTCTGCGTAGTATTTAAGACTCTCTCTCTTTGCTTGCATGTGTGTGTGTGTGTGCGCTTGTTTATGTGATTTATGAGGACACAAATTTGTATAATGACATGGGTATTACACTGGTATTACAACATAAAAGTGGTTTATGAGGACATTTAATTTGTCCCCGTAAATCAAATAGCTTTAAAAACATACTAAACAATGTTTTATTGAAAATGTAAAAATGCAGCATGTCTCCAGTGACGGGTAGGTTTAGGGGCAGGGGCAGTGTGTGTGTGTGTGTGTGTGTGTGTGTGTGTGTGTGTGTGTGTGTGTGATGGGTAGGTTTAGAGGGCAGGGGCAGTGTAGGGGGATAGAATATTCGGATGGTACAGTATAAAAACCATTACGCCTATGGAGAGTCCTCATAATGCTGTTGCACCAACGTGTGTGTGTGTGTGTGTGTGTGTGTGTGTGTGTGTGTGTGTGTGTGTGTGTGTATGTGTGAGCGAGAGAAACACAGCGCTCTCTGCAAAGCGACGTCGAGTTGTGCGCCTTCACACTAGAGTTTACGGTATGTCAGATACAGGTATGCTCGTATCCGTTGAGCTGAACAGAAATAGACATATCGCTTGACGGAGAGCGAAACTGTTTTTCTGAGTGTTCAGCGAGTGAAAATATATCTATGCTAAACTTATTCTTAACCTCTAACACACAATGGCGAGTAAAATCTAAGCATTTATTAGCCAATGGCTGATGATAGATATTATTTAGTCGCCCAGAGTGAAATATACTCGCATATGCAAGTGTTTTACTCTCATTGTAGAGGGTTGTTTTAATGTAATTATGTTCAACAAACACAACATACACTATTCTCAAAAGTTCTAAAGCTCTTTTTTTGTTTTGTTTTTGTTTCCAACTTGTATAAATATTAGTGCTGTCAGTTAAACGCGTTATTAACGGCGTTAACGCAAACCTATTTTAACGGCGTCAATTTTTTTATCGCGAGATTAACGTTCTTTTTGGTCTAACAAACTTTGTAGTTTTTTCACATGCTGTTGCAACAACTAGTAACGTTAGAAAAACTACAACACCACTCCGGATGTAGCTAGACCGGAAACAAAACATCAGGCACGCTGCGGCTGGCTGCCCGCACTCGTTTGGGCCATTAAAAGAGTAGACGTGGATGGCAGGCGTGAGACGCCGAAATGAGAAACGTATTAAGCCATGGTTTAACTCAGGGGTCTTCAACTAAAAGTGCTTGTCTTGAGCGCTGCTTTCTGCTCTGATGGTGCGTAGCCTACACACCAGACGCGAATGAAGCGTTTTGCGCGAGTGATTTAAGTCAATGCAAAGACGCAAATAGACATTCTGCGGCGCGGATTAAGCGGTGTGCATGTCGCGTCATTCGCGTCCGGTGTGAGCGCACCATCAGTCTCTTCTTCACTGCATGCTTGACCGCGCGTCTGGGTCTGAACGTAGTAACAGTGAGCATTGCAACGTTAACTGTTTCATTATGTCAAAAGGCTTCGCGGTCCGGATGGACGCATCTCGCGGTCCGGATTCGGACCGGAGTTCACTAGTTGGCGACCCCTGGTTTAACTGCACTATAGGCGGAGTCCTAGTTTACCTTGCATGTGCACTTTGTAATTTTATTTTGTATCACCCTGTTTTGATCCCTTAGAAAGGGCTGTTGAAGGGGCTGTTTGTGCAACAAAGTATTTGTTTCACCCTTTTATTGATGGGCAGTGTTACATTGTGTGAGATTATTTGCTCCAAGTGAGAATGTTGGTGTGAAATCGAACACTAAAGTATGCCAATGTTGTTTTCAATAAAACAAACATTTGAACAAAGCAAGCCGATCCACTTTTCTATGTTGATAAGAGCATTAAAATAAGAAAAAATAATGGGACAAAAAGAAATCAAGGGACATTTAGAATAAATAAAAATGTGCGATTAATTGTGATTAATTGTGAGTTAACTATGACATTAATGCGATTAATCGCGATTAAATATTTTAATCGTTTGACAGCACTAATAAATATCTCTTTTTTTTACAGCAAAATGACATCAACTTAATTCCCCCCAAAAATGAGATACAGACAGCAAGAGATATAAAAACATCGACCCCAAAAGAATCACCCAAAACGAAGAAAAGAAAAAAAAACACTATCAAAATTGAGGGCAAAGTTGCGTAACACAGAAGAGAAGCTTTTAGACAGGACTAAAGAGATGTTAAACCTAAGGAAAAGACTGAGAAGACTTGAGAAGAGAGAGAGAAAGCAGGGACTTATTAACTTGGTAGGCAGAGAGGCCAAACAAAAAGCTAGACAGAGAGATCAGAGAATATTACCCAACAGCCAGAGAAGATTAATGCGCAGAATTGTTAGCGCTTCTTTCACCAAGATTAAGTTTCTACTGTAATTAATGGCAAATCTGGTGAAATCCGAAAAAAGGGCCAGGTTAGGGCCAAAGGGCCAAAAATCAGTGAGTCGATTCAGCGGTTTGAATCGCCAAATTTCAGCAGTTTGGCGGTTTGACACGCGATCCGGATCATCATTCGGCTCACTGATTCATAACGCTTCGAAGCTTCATGATGCCGTGTTTTGAAATCGTCAGCACTATGCAAGTCGTTATTTAGGGTTTTTTTGCACACAAAAACTATTGTCGCGATTCATAAAGTTATTGTAGAACCACTGTAGTGAGATGGACTTTGTAATGACGTCTTTAGTACCTTTTAAGGGTCTTGAGAGTGTAAAGTGCATTGAGCCAATGGAGGCCTTTCAGAGCATCAGATTTACACTAAAATATCTTCATTTGTGTCTGAAGATGAACGGAGGTCTGACGGGTGTCCAACGACATGAGGGTCAGTCATTAATGACACAATTTACATTTTTGGGTGAACTAACCCTTTAACTGATTGTCTTCTATTAAATGTTCCTGTGTGCAGTTAATTAAATACCATGCCAATGTAATTAATTCATATTTGTTTTAATGAATACTAAATACTTTCACTAATCTACATTGGAAGAAAAATGTTTTAAGGCACACGTTGATATGTTGCCCTGTTTATTCCTGTTCTAATGTTTTTCTTTCTTTCGTTTTTTTTTGCCGTATGTATTTTTCAAACACTACACAATAAAACTGTTTTGAACTTGAATGAATGGTTGTGCAAATATTATCTGTTTTTTCTACTTTACAATTGGTTTTTTAACAAAATCTCACACTAGTATATGTATTATCATTACCGAAATAATTAACCTCATTTCCGAAACCTATGTATCATTACCGCAACAGGCGTTCATTAAATGTTAATTTAATTAATAGAAACATGGTACTTTGATTTTAAATGCATGCGCAGTATCTACAAATTATGTTCTTTCAGGTTTGTCATGTCATTTTGAAAATATGTCAGCTTTCATGAAAATATATGAAAAAAATGGTTGTAAATTGTGGAAGGTGTTGCGGTAATGAGAGAAATTAATCAATAAAAAAAAAACTGTTAAATTAAAAATAAATATTATTTCTGAATTTCAAGTAACTGTGCATGTGTATTAATAAATGATTTTTAAAAATGTGAAAATATATTAGCTTTTCTAACAGTGTTGATGTTTTCAGACTGTTGCGGTAATGAGATTTTTTAGGACTTATTTTCGAAATTATGTAAAAAAAAGTGTTAAATGATAAGTAAAAGTTTTAAAATTAATTTCCAAAAATACTCCAGACTTTGTTTCTAATGTCTGGGGGGAAAAAAAGTTAATTTAAGCATCTTTTACATTTTCATGTTTGACATTTTTAAAACCAAGTTTTCGTGAGAATCACCCGGATAATGTAAGTCCACAAAATATTTTTTTATATTTTATTTTTATATTTTTATATTTTTCACTGTTTTAGTTGTTTTTGGATATTTTAATCCAAAAATCTTACATATTGTGCCTTTAAAGAAGTTAAATACCAGGGGGCGTATTACAGAAACATCTTAACTTTAGAATCCTTTCTTATCTGTTTGGTAACCATGGCAATTTCAGTTAGGACCGCATTTAGGACAAAAGCTATTACAGAATGACATTTCTTAAGTGCATAATCTTATCTTAAAGAATTACAGAATCATCCTAACTCGACAAAAAACCCTAAAAGCTGTCTTAACTTTAGGACAACCCCACTGGTGTCCTAACTTCAAAACTTTTTGAAATACAACGGTAAAAATCACAGTACCAAATTCCTTTGTCAAGAGAGCGTTACATTTATTAATTAGCCTATACAAGACGTAGAGCAGCGACATTTGATGGTGGAGAGACTTTTGGAGGACCCAGAGGATGTGCTGTGCTTTGATGATAAATACTAGGGGTGTAACGATTCGTTTTAACAACGATTCGATTCGTATCACGATTTGAGGTTGTCGATACGATTCAAGGACGATATTGGTTCATTTAGAACGATACGATCCGAAACGATTCAGTGACTTGAAATCGATTCAGTAACTTTTTAGCCAAAAATTGTGTGACTGAAATAAATATCTGGATACTGCTCAATGCAGGTGAAGTTTCAATGATTCAATGCAGGAATCAGGTATCAATTAATTATGGATATAAACAAACAAGTAAACAACAATTAATGGCAAATGCATTCAAATTTTATTTGAATAAAGTGCAACCAACAGTTTAGGTTGAATTAAAAGGAAGTTAACCTTTTCTGCTCTCATTTTCAATTTTCAATACATTTTCAATAAAAGCACAGTAAGTGCAACCAACATTTCAACAGTAGGTTAACCTGCTACTTCTGCTTTTGTTTTCCAACATAAAAATATTACAATATTAGTATAAAAAGTAAAGTGCAACTAACTACTCTTCAGGTTTAATTAATAGTAGGTTTACCTGCTACTTTTGCTGTTGTTTTACAACATTAAAATAATACAAATACAATATTAATATCAAAAATAAAGTGCAACCAACATTTCTTCAGGTTGAATAAACTGGCTGAACCTGCTACTACTCTCAGTTTAATAAACAAACAATATTTAACAAAGATAAAATGTAACCAACTACTCTTCAATGACTCTACAGATTTCTTTTTCAAAAATATCAACATGATCTGACCGCAGAACACTTCTCTGTGCGTTCACTATGTCGCCAGCAGTACAAAAACTCGCTCTGCAGGCACACTGGTGTCAGGAATTCACAGGTAACATTTAGCAAGGGTTGAAAGTACAGGTAAAACATACTAACTTAGCTCTTTCTCCTGGTGGCTTGATAATTTCTCGCACGTTGGCTTCTCTGTCATCCGCCATGCTATGTTTTGTTTTCTTAGCGCTGCTGCTGGTGCGTGCGTTGCTATGATGTCACAGATAGGCAGACTTAATCGAGTAACGTTTAACGGCTTTATCATTAAAAGTGCTAAGAAAAAATATCCATATAAAGTCTGACGTGCTTAAATCCAATGCGTCATTTCCCATGATCGATACAATCGATTGATTACCTTTTAAAACGATGTTAGATCGATATATGTCGTCCGGAAGGCCATCTTGCCGAGCACAGATCGATGTAGTTAGATCATAGGAAAATAAATCGATACATCGATGTAGTAGATGAATCGTTACACCCCTAATAAATACTCATAAATAATTACAGACTCCCACAACACATGGTTAGTTGACGAATTGCGACCAACATTACAGAGGCCAACGAGCCGTCACGGAGCATTACCAGTCATTCTTCAAGTGACTAATGCCTTAATTTTTTAGTTGTTGTTTTTTTTGCAAGAGACGATTTATAAAACAAGCTTTAACTTTTCAACTGAGCTTATCAAAATTTAAACCTCTGCCTCACTGAAATTAAAAGCACACCGATGTTTCTCCATTTTGATTTTAGGTTTACCTCAGAAGCAGTTTGCTTGGTAACAGACCTGACAGTTGATTACTCAAACGGTTTAAGATTTCCTAACTACAGATACGATTTTGTAAGATAGGATAAGAATCCTAAATCAAGTTAAGATTTGCTTCTGTAATATGAAATTGTGAAAAATCCTATTAATTTATTATATCTTAAGTTAAGACCTAAGATAGAAAGTTTCTGTAATACGCCCCCAGAAGTCTTTCACAAAAAGTCGTAGAGCTTTTTGTGGCTTTGGATAAAGGCTTGAAAAAGGCTTTGGATAAAAGCGTCTGCCAAAATGCATAAATGTAAGTCTCATTCTCATGTTGATAAGTTTCAAACAGCTCCTCCCCTAATCTCCTCAATATAACATTCTGTGCAGAATTCAAAGGATCCGATACGTTTTCTGGTATGTGCCGACTCGCACATATGATCCGCTCTGTGCTATCGTGCCTCTGTAGACTGTGTGCCCGCTGTGGCAGTTTGTGTGGCACTAACGTGAAACCAGACTTCATTCGCCCCAATGGAAAGCATATTTACACTGTCTAAATTGTTCCCCATCCCCTATATAGGCTAGTGCACTTTGTGCCAAGGTGACAGATTTTAGCTGCAGCTTCAGCGTCTATTTATAGGGGGTGGGACGCTTTAGATTCTAGAGAGCATTTGATTGGACAGAAAATCTGATGAGAAGTTGAAGTACAGCATGATGTCATCAAAATCCATATTGGCGGAAGTGAGAGACTGTAAGTTTTTAATGGTTATATTTTCTAAATACGAATATTGTTATTGTCTTGGAGCACACAAGCTTATAGATAACAGTAAGGCTAATGTATTCATTCTAAAAGCCAAAATACTTCCATTTTGATTTCATGGCAACTTTAAAGGTCCCATGGCATGGATTTTTTATTTTATAATGTTTCCTGAGGTGTACTTATATTTTTAGTATGATTGTTACATCATAAAATGTCATAATTTAGAAATCAAAGGCATTTTTTCTATACTGATGTTTGCCCTCTGGCTGAATGCCCTGTTTCAAAGGGGCGTGTCTGCTGTGAGACTTCAGTAAAAATGCCCACTGTTGTGATTGGCTGACATCTTTGCATTTGAAATGATTAGATCTTGTAGCGTAGGGGGCGTGGTTTAACGAGGTCTACGAGGCACAAGCCTGCCTGAGAGATGGATGTCACTTCTCATCAGTTCTCTCAGCACGGCTCAGTTTAGTGAACTGTTGTAGTTACTAGCATATACTTCAGGTTATTAGTTTACTCTAGTCGGAGGGACTGTCACTCATGTCAGAAAGTTAGTAACTTTAGTAAATGATGGATCAGAGCTGACTCGAGACGCGAACCGTTTAGAGCGATTCAGTCCGATTTGGTGAACTGGTTCGACTGGTTCACTAAAAAGAACCGGTTCAAAAAAACGATTCGTTCGCGATCCGGACATCACTTTGGACCAGAGACAGAGCGATTGCTAACAAAGTTATATTGTAACTACTGAGTTGTGAGAGCGCTGTCAGCGCAAGTTTTTAGTGTTTTTTTATCTGAGAGTTCTAAATAAACACGAGTCCCAGTCACGCGACCCTATCTTCCTCCTTATTCTACCAACTTTGTAACACATGTAATGTACCATTACAGCTGTCGAGATGACGAGTTACGAGTAAGTGTTGATTATAGCATTATTTTTAGATATTTTCCTATCATATGAAAAGCGTCCGTGACGCGCATTGAGTACACAGTGCAAACAAAGACACAACAGCGCAGTAATCAAATGTAATCCAGTTTATTGTGGGGATAGCTGGCTAGCCTAGCCCGGATACCCCGCGCTTACCCCCCTTCTGCTTAATCTCACTGTGGCGAGATGCAGTACTGGGGTTCGGTGATGTTGAAGGCCAACCGGTCAGTGCAGCCCGAGCTTCGGCGTGCATGAGGTTTATCTCTAAAGATGTGGCTCTGCCAATGTTGAGCAGAAACTCACGACTGTATGCACATTTTATGAACAAAAACACTTACTCACAAGATAGAAAACACGAAAACACCGTTCAGTTGGGAGAGAGAGTAGCCGCAGCATGAATAATAAAGTTCTGTGTGAACTTGAATAATTAGCTACACATCAGAAATCACTGATCACAGATCAGAAGGAACTGAAAAAAGACTTCTGTTTTCATTTGTACATCCAAACACTGAGAAACTGCCAGCATTCACTCGTACACAAGTCATTATCTCTCGAGGACAAACAAATATGGCGTTCGCATGGGCATGTCAAATTCTCTGGGCGGAGGAAAGGGAGGTAACCGTTCCTGTTATGACGTCATTTTCTCAAAGGCAGAGAAAGACACCCAGAACTCGGTTTACACCGATCAAAATTTCTAGCCACTTGGGGACAATATTCAGGCTAGGGGAATATTAAAGGAACACTCCACTTTTTTTGAAAATAGGCTCATTTTACAATTCCCCTAGAGTTAAATAGTTGAGTTTTACCTTTTTTGAATCCATTCAGCCGATCTTTGTATCTGGCGGTAGCACTTTTAGCATAGCTTAGCATACATCATTGATTCTGATCAGTCCATTTGATCAGGTCAAAAAATGACCAAAGACACTTTCAATATTTTTCCTATTTAAAACTTGACTCTTTTTTTACATCGTGTGCGAAGACAAACTGAAAATGAAAAGTTGCGATTTTCTACACCTATATGGCTAGGAACTACTTTCTCATTCCTGCGTAATAGTCGCGGATCTTCGCGGCCGTACCATGGCTGCATCGGCGCAATGATTCGTTGGTATACTGTGAAACATGGTGGTAGTCATGGGCAAAAACATGGTGGGTGGGTCCTCAGAATTTTTTTACTGGAGTAGATGCCAATTACATTAAGTACAAATATACCGCTTTGCTTGCTAAACGTATAGTTCGGAAAGACAAAATTACGGAAATCGCCATATCATTGAGAGTGGCAGTAGTGTAGGGGTAAGACGCATGGCATCTAGTTTTGACACAAATCAACCCACGGTTCGAGTCCGCCTTGCGCCGAGCTCAATCTTCTCCCTTTTCCCATCACATATCAGATCGGAAAGGCATTTATTTTCAATAAAAATGAAGAAAATATTAGAAAAGGGGAAATAAAGCATCTAACGTGTTTAATAATAAGTGTTTATCGATTAGGGGTAGGTAAACAGACATGTGCTGGATGTTAGAGATGACAAAAGTGAGTGGGTCCAATATCATTGACCGTAAAAAGTGGGTGGGTCTTGTCCCACCCACATACAATGGTTCCGATGCCCATGGTGGTAGTATACACCTTCGACTTAATAGCACAGCCCTTTACAACACACAGAACCATGGCTAATCACACAGGTAAATCCACAACACAATTTGTCGGCTGCAAGCCTGAAACTTTCTCTGCAACTACACAAACTTAGTGCCGGTCACATTGAAAGTTACCTAGTTGGGGGCTACTTTCAGGCGCTGCGTAATATCATTGCGCTGCTGCAGCCATGGTACGGCCGCGAAGATCTGTGACTATTACGCAGGAATGAGAAAGTAGTTCCTAGCCATTTAGGTGTAGAAAATCACAACTATTCATTTTCAGTTGGTCTTAGCATACGATGTAACTGTAGAAGAGTCAAGTTTTAAATAGGAAAAATATTGAAAGTGTCTTTGGTCATTTTTTGAATGAGATGCTAATGGACTGATCAGAATCAATGATGTATGCTAAGCTATGCTAAAAGTGCTACCGCCAGATACAAAGATCGGC
This sequence comes from Gobio gobio, assembly GCF_949357685.1. Taxonomy (NCBI): domain Eukaryota; kingdom Metazoa; phylum Chordata; class Actinopteri; order Cypriniformes; family Gobionidae; genus Gobio; species Gobio gobio. Next base: position 21,445,265 of record NC_137108.1, on the reverse strand, counting down.
TAAATGGATTCAAAAATGGTAAAACCAACTATTTAACTCTAGGGGACTTGTAAAATGAGCCTATTTTGAACAAAAGTGGAGTGTTCCTTTAATGTTGAAAAACCTCATAAAATGAAAATTTCATGCCATGGGACCTTTAACGCCCAGAAAGCATGCTAAACCAGATGCTATGCACTGCTCTTGGTAGATTGCTTTGGTCATTATGGAAAAGATCCGACTGTGTCTGTGTTCTTTAATCCGCACATCGTCAGTAGATCACTCTGTCCACAACTGTCCACTCCCATCTGCACTTTTTTGGTTTTGCGCTCTCATGCTAATTTGCCCTGTTTAAGGTAATCTGGCCCTTAGACTTAGCTACATTTTAGTTTTCTTACTGTTTGCTCATTAGTAAGGTGAACAAAGTGTTTATTGTACCTTTCTGTGTGGGGTTGTAAATGGGTTGGTCAGTCTGAATAAAGATGTAGCCACTGTGTTTGGAGACCAGGATGCGGGTCTGCCTTTTCTGACCATCAACTTCGCATGCCAGGTTGAGATAAGGAGGCTCTCCATTGATCGATTTCAGGTTTGAAACTTCATTTGCAAATATCTTGAATAGGACATACACAGAAATGAGCCTCAAACACAGCAACTATTTTTAAATGTTGAATATTTACAACCAAATATTTACAACCAAATCCAATAAACTTGTTTTATTGCCTGTATACATTAAAAGCTATTCATTTAGATATTTATTTCTTTACCTTAAGCTTCACTGCCCCAAACTGTCCTTTGTTGCTGATTGTTATGGTCTCCTGTGTGGACATAGGAATACGCATCTCCGTTTCTAACCGACAAGACACAGGTCTGCCAACAAATGCCTCTCCCACCTGAATCCATATGGGTTCTTCCACACCAACATGAAAGACACTCGGAGCAGTGATTAGGAATCTGAAACCAAGAGATTTTTCAAGACTTAAAACTTAGTTAAAAAAGTATTTATAAAAAAGGCAACAGCTTTCACAAATAGTTTATTTTCAGTAATATGATACTTTTAGTAAAACGAAATAATCAACAAAAGAATATGTAAAGCCTGAAAAGTTTTGGTATAAGTGGATCTAGACCCTGAATGTGAATTTGCAGTGGATTGGGAACTACACTTTCTGAAAATCCACTAACAACTATTTTTTTGAGAACCAGCTTACAGAGAACATAAAGTTAATCCTCAACTTGATGTATATTTATGCTTCTTCAAAACTATAGTCATTAGCTATTATGGTTGTGACATTTATTATATTAAAGTCATCTCCCATTAAATTGCATTAAACTACTGAACATTTTTAAAATAAGCAGATTTTCTAAAATAATTACTAAATACCTACAATAGTGCATGGCCAAAAGTGAAATCTGGCCATCTGGAAAATTTACATCTTCCTTTTATTCAAATATTATTAAAAATGCATTAAATATTTTGTAAGCATATTGCATAGTTGTTCAAATATTTATTAATGCAATGAAATACGCCAAATTATGTAGACATAATATTTTGCTAGGCTGTCATACAAATAAATTATGAACAAGTGCAAAAACAAGAGAGAACATTAATATTAATAACTGATTATGTTGTAGTCAAATATTTCCTGTGAGCTTCTATTAATTTTTTTGCATAGTAAAATTAAACCTGTAGCTGAAGATTGCCTTTAATTCTTTCAGATGAATACCTCAACCAAGTTTAGTTTTTTGTTCTTCCCTCATATTTATATAACAATAATATTTGAATATACTGCTTACCTCTTGTCTCCCTGAACAGCACAATACATGCACAGCAGCAGATAGAGAAGAAGGCGCATATGCACCTCCATGATGAGAATAAGTCCTGTGTGAGCAGCAGAAGATTCCAGACAGATTTTGGTCTCTCAGCTCTGCTATACAGATGTTGCACAATAGCAACCGAGTAAATGTTATTAGGGGTTATTAGAGTTCTGTTATTGCACAACAGGGTATGTGCTCTCTCATTGGATACACACTTAAAATGCCTTCTCCAAAGTCATGTGATTTAAAAGAATTTCAAACAAAGAAGACACAAATCAATGATTTGATGTGCTTTGGCTCAATTCTATTTGGATCAGTGGTCACTTAGAAAATGTATTACAAAATCACTATTATCTAGGTCCGTAGACTTTCATTAGATATTAGTGAAACATTCTCTAATAATCAAGAAATTGAAAGAAATAAAACAAAAGTTGGCACAAAATGAAGATTTGAAATAAAAAAATAACATTACATGCAACTCTGTAGAACAAAAGGTCAGATGTTCTTGCTTCATTTGAAAGACAAAATGTTCTTTGGAACATTCTCAAACTATGCTGGATAACATGATCATCAGCTCTTTCACAAATTTGTGGAGCCCATACAGAACTGTGTTGAAAAACAATCATGTGTGATTAAATGTCTCTTATGCGCCAAGGCAGCATTTATTTATTCGATAATAAGTAATATTGTACAATACTACAAATTAAAATAATAGTTTTCTATTTTAATACATTTAAAAATGTAATTAATTCCTGTGATGGCAAAGCTGAATTTTCAGCATCATTGCTCCAGTTTTCAGTGTCACATGATCCTTCAGAAATCATTCTGCTGATTTGCTGCTCAAGAAACATTTATTATAATTTATTATCATTGAGACTGTACACAAATAAAAGTAAAAACGTAACAGATTATAATGATGTATAACACTTGCCTGAATGATAAAAATTATAATTTTTCAAAATTTAGTTATTTGAGTCTCTTTGGCACTGATAAGAAAAAAAGTGCGTTGATCGCGCCGGCGCGCCGGCCGGCTCGAGGGGGTTAAAAAAAAAAAGTTTGGAAACATTACAGCAGCATATCTAATAAAAAACACACTTGAGGTACTCTTTGCCTACTGTTTTATGAATACTATGTATTCAGACATACTACTCATCATTTCATATACATTTTTCACCTTCTATGCAGTAGGAATAGGAAATCTTCCACCCCTGCCCAGAGTTATGGATGTTGTGGGTGTGGGTGTATAACCCAAGTCAGAGATGCTGGTCTCTCAACTGAGGTTCTTCACTCCAGAGCTCCCTCCACAAGGAAACATTATACCTTCAAAAGGAGATTATTCTCTTCATGGTGCGAGAATCATCAGTTACTGCCTGGTTGGTACAATGCTGAAGTTCCTGCAAGAACAATTTTCTGCAGGGTTATCCCCATGCACTTTAAAGGTGTATGTGGTGGCCATAGCTGCTTACCACACTTCTTTGGGTGGTAAGTCTTTGGGGAGAGACCCATTGGTATCTCACTCTATGGTACTTTGAGGCTGAGGCTTGCAGCTCACACAAGGTTTCCATGCTGGGATTTGGTTGTGGTATTGGAGGACCTTTTGACTGCCCCGTTTGAGCCTATCGAGGAGGTTTCAGAAAAGTTTCTGGCCTTGAATGCTTGCATGGTAAAGTCCTTTCTTCATCCTAGGCCAGGTTATGTTCCTAAGGTCCACATTAATGTGACTAGATCTATAGTGTTGCAGGCCTTCTGTCCTCCGATCCCGTAGTCAACAGACCAGGAGAAATGAAATCTGCTTTGCCCAGTGAGGGCACTACATGCTATTTGTATGCTTTAGGTCACCCATATGCAAAGGGTCACTCGGGTTCTAAGCAGAGATTGAGCAAGTGGGTGGTTGAGGCTTGCTAATGAATCAGCCGGTTAGCTTTCACCTTTGGCTGCTCAGGCCCATTCGACAAGGAGTATGGTGGCTTCTAGAGCCTTGTTTTTTGGGGCTTCTCTTCAAGATGTATGTGCTGCGGCGGGCTGGTCCTCTCTGCAATCGTCAGGTTTTATGACCTTGACCTGGGCTCCACACCAGGGTCCCAGCTTCTGCAGTCTTAGGCCCAATCCCAGTTCTATTTTATACCCCTTCACCTTCACCTTCACCTTCCCCTACCCCTACCCCTACCTGTTCCCCTTGCCCCTTGAAACAGAGTGGCAAGGCGTAGGGGTGAAAATATTCCCCTAAGTAAAGGGACACCACTACTATACCATTACACATCATCACACGTCATCATACCCCGTTTCTTTTATTAGTGTCCTGTGACATTTAACCAGTATGAACCGCAATAAAGTGCATAGGCTATATCTAACAGAAATCAGGCGTGAGCACGTTTAACAAATTGCTCACTCCCAACAGAGTTTTGAACTGTATTTGGACTTAATAAAATGGCGCTCGTTTTCAATTCAAAAACGTATGAGCCAGAGTTTCCTAAGATGATACAGAATGATACAGAACATACAAGACTGATGAAGCCGCTTTTCCATCGGGCCAAACTGTTCTCTTTGTTTATTAACCGTTCTACTCCGTGCTGATCCGAGCTGGCCGGTACGGATATGGTTTTGTTTTCTACTGCGGGGCTGCGATAATGTTCATACATTATACGTCAAGTCAGACGTTGCCTTGGTAACGCGAGAGTTTACAGACAATATATGTGATGTAAATATCGACTGGGTTATGAAGGATGACCATATTTTAATACGTGTTCACATCACTCAAATAGTGCGTTTAGCAAGCTACCGAGAAACGGGAAGCCAGGCAACACGCAAGTGATCGATCCCGAGTGGCAACATACACACATTCTAGCAGCACGGTAGTCGGTGCAGGGAAACTTAACGCAGCGTTAGTTCCGTAACCTCGGTCCCTGCAGTCATAACCGAGGTGTTTTGCATTTTGTCTGATTATTATGCAATTATAATTAGAGAATCCAAGTCTCTGATCATTGATTCTAGTGCCATAAATTTGATGATGCGTTAAAATCTCGTCTTATCTCAGTCAGTCTATCACTACTATCTTTTTGCCACCTTTGGCTATCTTTGCAAAGAGTTTTCTGTTCTTTTTGGTGCCTTCTGAGAGAAACGTCTCTGCATTTTGATGCTGAATGGGCAAAACAACTTGTGGTTCAGTACGGTTTTTAGCTGCTCCATATGCATCCTGTGACGCAATGCCCTTTCAGCCTCCTCTTCACCGGAGTGTGCGTGGACTGCGTGTTGTACACATACTCGCCCCCACCCACCACTCGCCTGCAGATGTTACAGAGTTTACCGTGAGCACAGTAGCCCCTCTCACACATTCAACTGCCAAGTGAAATGAGCCTTCAAAAAAATAAATACACGTATGCTGGGAAGCTGAATCACCCCATTATAATGAATCAAGTTTCAATGACTGGACCGGCATGAAACTCAGCGAGAAGATGTGAAGGAGGCCTTAAAAGTGTACCTACAGTGATGTGTGTTGATTTATCTGTGTGTGGTCAGTGGTATTCTGCTGAGCTGTCTCTCTAAACATGGGATGTCACAGGAGAATGTAAGATTTACCTGTCTCTCATGATTGCTTGTGCAACAGTTGGGTTACGGAATAAAAATCTCCATTTTCTACATAAAGTAGGGAAAATAGTTTTTTTAAAGTTTAAAGTCAGACCTGTGAGTTTGAGGTTTTTAACTGCTTTTGTTGAACCATCTGCTTGCATCATTTCAACTTTTTTAACAATGGAATTTGTAGAGAACATTACCCATGATGCTGTACAGAAAATTCCACCAATCAGGGAGACGCATGAAGCAAATCGCGCCAAAAGAGCACTGCAGGGAACACACACTCCTATGAAGCTCTGCGTATCACGTAATCAACATGGTGTCCATGCTCTTAAAAATCTGAAAATATGTCACCCTAGGTCTTAATATATAGGCTGTCTGTTTCATTAATGTTAATAAAACAATTGTGGTATCATGGAAAAAAAAAGTTGAATATATTTTTCCTATAGATACAGTATTTATGTTTTGACTTGGTATGTGCCAAATTTGGTGTTATTACCAGGTATTTAAAGGTATGGTTGCTAGGTAATTTCATTGTGGAACCTTCAGAATACTTTAAAATTTACTTTGCTGACCCTATCGACTTCAAACAGGTGTTGATCATTCGCTTTTTGTCTGATTCAAACAAATACATCATTTTGAAGGTATTTTAATAGAGAATGTGAAAATAACAATAACAATTTTTTAGAACATTTTCGACTCATTTTGCCAGCACAGGTCACATAAATATGCATATTTTTAATACACTTAAAATGTATGGTTTCTGTAGATAATCAACAACTTTCTATAGATATAATCAACAACTTTTATATTTCATCATAATTTTTAATTTGATCATGTTATTCACAATGCTTCATGGGATTGTAGTTCTATCCCTCATTAAAGCTGTAAGTACACAGTTTTGTTAAGTACACAGTTTTTGTTCTTTTTGTCCAATTTTCAACTACTTATTTTTGCGTCAAATAAAAGTTTGTAATATTGTGATTCTGTTTATGATTTTTTTTATGACTTATAATGCTTTAACAAAGACTTGTTTGGATATATAGGACTTGTATAGGACATTTTGGACTTGTATAGGACCAAATACTGAACCCATGAACTTGGTACATTAAATCATGTTGAATGATGCCTTGCATGTTATGGTTGATGGCTTCTGCTCAACCCATGTCTTTGAATCCAGCAGGTACTGCATGCTGAGAGAGAAAGAGTTCATGTCTATTAGTTTTAAGGTCGTTTATATGTTAGTGCAGCTGTTTTCAAGGTTTTTGATGCAAAAGACAGCAAAATATAATATAATCTAAATGCAAGGGATCATTTTTTTATTTATAGGCAGCTATTGTATATCCATATATAAAGAACTGGGAACACTTTCTATGAACCCAACCTGTATTCATAATGCATTGTAACATAATACTTACATAATACTTGCCTATTTGAGGTTATGACTTATGCTTAACACAAGATCATCAGGGTATTCTTAATGCATTATAATGCACGCATAATGCCTTATAAACAACCTTATACACAATGTATAAATATTAATCTACCTATTAAATCGACATGCCTTTTCCTACATATATTTTAGATTTGGTAAAAGCCTGCAATTAATTTTTTTTTTTTAATGAATAAAACATGATTTGTATTGTGAATCTATTGTTCTTTTGTACTTTTCCACACAACTTAGATTTTACCTTCAGGAAAATGTCTTATAACCACTTCATGAAATCTCATGTTTAAGAAGACTTAACTTTTGTCAATATTATGACCACATTATAAAGCTTTTTAAAGATGTTTTTGTAACTTTGAAAATTCAGCTGTGCCATCACATGAATAAATTGCCTTTTTAAAAATATTAAAATAATGTAATAATGTTTCACAATATTAAAGTTTTTACTGTATTTTTGATCAAATAAATGCAGTCATGGTCAGCATGAGACTTAAACATAGAACATAAAAAAATCTTACCCCATATTGTGTGTGTGTGTGTGTGTGTGTGTGTGTGTGTGTGTGTGTGTGTGTGTGTGTGTGTGTGTGTGTGTGTGTGTGTGTGTGTGTGTGTGTGTGTGTGTGTGTGTGTGTGTGTGTGTGTGTGTGTGTGTGTGTGTGTGTGTGCGCGTGCGTGTGTGTGTGTGTGTGTACAAGTGATCTTTCTGGTCATTGGGCCTGTTGTGCTTTGACTATACTTTCCTCTTTCTAATTTCCTCTATCTCTTCTACTTTATTTATCTTCTATTTTAAAACTTCTTCACAAATGTCCTTACCCCTTTCTAAAGAAACCTTACCTCACATAGTTAACTTGACTGCTTTTGTTAAAAGATCTTTCATACACATTCTATTTTTTAGAAATAAATACATTTTTAAAATGTGAATATGATTCTTATTGGAATTTTTCTATCATAATTCATAATCAGGATCCTGGTGGGAATGCCCAGTCGCAAGATATAACTCTAATACAAGGAGGGTTCTGTTAAAAATAACACAATATCCAAGCAGCTGGACTGTAAAAATCAGAATCTAAATATTTATAGGAATTTGAGTTCTTCCAGGAGGATCCTATTTAATCCCAAAAGGATCTTTTAGGATTGGTTCCCAATTCTTTCACACATTAGGATGTTACTGTAGTAATCTTCCTTCATCATGTCTATTTTCCCTTTTAGGACATGTATCCCAGATTGATGAGGGTGGCTAGCCAGAGGCATGATGTCCATCCACAACTCCTGCACAATGATCAGGAAGACGCAAGAATTGCGTTTGGACAATCAGTCTCTGACTCCCAGATGGTAGAAGACAATGGAGAAAGGCCACAGAAATCCAACTCAATCCAGCTGCTACGAAAGACAACAGGATGACACCAAAAGTCTCCTGAAACAGACAGTAAATCATACATATAGATCATGAACTTATATAAAGGACCACCACACTGATAAACATTATTATATTATATTTATAAAATTATATGAAATATATTATCATAAAACTTTTTAGAGAGTAAAATGTATTCATCCATTTTATTATAATCCTGACATATTTTCTTCCCAGTGATGCCAAACCAATCAAAATTAAATGACTGTATTGTTTAATTTACTGGAAATCCCATGATACTGCTATTCTTTTCCAACTTACCGTACCTTTAGTTGTCCAGTTTCGTCACTCATGAACTTCAAATGGTGTTGATAAATCCATACAGGAGTTTTGTGGTCAGTGACCGTCTTGGTCAGCGTCCTGTTCTGTCTCTGTCGGTATCTGTGTGTGTCCACATCTTTCTCTCCCGTTTCCTTCTATCCATCTCATTACATGCAGCAGTGGGGTTGCCTAAGAGACCAGGCCTGAAAAGAGAACATCTCTTGTACTACAATACATGGAGAAAGTGACATAAGATTGGGGGGTCGAGGGGTTGAGAGAGAGGGAGAAAGAGTGAGGGAGAAGTATAGATGACAGGTGGATGGATGCAAGAATAAATACATTGGATTGTGTGACTATGCTGCAGATAGTCAATCTGATGGAGAGAGTGTCTCAAGCCCTTGAGTCTGATAAAATATGGCTTGACAATATGCTAAGCAAACTGTTCTTTTTCCAAGACTTTAAAGGCATCTAATGGCTACAATTTGCTTTTAAAGTTGGCCTTTGACATATTACAGATGAACAAAGAGAACACCTCTGATTTCAAGAATCAAACATCAAATGAAAATCAAGCAGAAATTAGAAAAAAATGCACTGTTTAAGACAAACAAGCAAAAAAAGAATAGAGAAACATGCTTAAATTGACTATATATATTTAATATTATATGCAATTCATGACAAATAAATGACAAACACAACAATAAAATGATAATAAATTAATATAAATTATATCAACATTATAATAATATTATATAATAATATTAACAAATATAGACCTGAAGTGTGCACACACATATTCAAGGTGTGTGGGAAATATGTTATTACTTTTTACTTAAAGGTGAACTATGTAGGATTTTTGCAGTAAAATATCCAGAAACCACTAGGCTAGTGTTATATATTTTGTTCAGTTGAGTACTTAGAATATCCCAAATGTTTTCAACTATTTGTAAATCGTGAGAAAATTGCTATTTTAACCAAGGAACCGGGACGTGTGAGCCATGCGTGTGAGGGAGTCGCCTGTCGATTGCGTCATATCTGCGTCACCCTCGGTCTCCGGTTTTATTCAGTGAAACACTTTACTCTCCCTGCATTGTGAACAAGTGTCATAGCAGCCGCCGAGCGAACGTCATAACTTCCTTTTCAACACACTCAGATATATCTAATACGATAAACAGAACTGCGTTACCTCAAACTCATGACTGGAAAAGAGGAAGTGGCGCCGTCAACCGTGTCATAATAAAAGTCCCGCCAGCGACTATGCCATAATAACAGTCCCGCTCTTCAATCGCTCCTGCGGCCTTGCTCAGCTCCACAACACTCGGTCCTGCTCTGCTTCAGACTACAGTAATGTTAATAATCGCATCCATGAACATGATTTCTGCCCGAGTCCTATCCTCACTGTTTCCCACCGGCTGTGAGGTGAATACCACATGTCCCGAGATTCTGCGCTCAAACGTGCCGTCATCAAACTACGCCTTTGTTTTGAACAGGCGACCTCTAGTGGACGGAAAAGTTACATAGTGTAGCTTTAACATTTTTTTAATGTCAATTTTAGAGTCAATAAATGAACATGAATACAAATACATTTCTGACAACTTGGTAAGTTTAGATTGATTGAACATCATTTTTCAATCATTTATGTCATTGACCCAGGCTTCACTTTTACTGATGCTCACAAGTAAGCAGACTTCTAATTCTAAGTATTAAACTTTGGTGCACACTGTGTTTTGATTGATGTAAGGTGTAAAGGGTGTAATTATACTTATCTGAGATTTGAGGAATACAATTTTAGCCTGGCATATGGTAAAACGAGCAAAAAAAAAACACAGATTTACATTGAAGAAGGAGCCCAAGCCATATAGGGGCCAAAATATCAGAGATACTTATGTATGGGCCCTTTTGGTCCATAAAAAAAACCACCTAGCGATGTTGTTGTAACCACCCAGAACACCATAGTAAAGCCTTATCAAATACTGGTGGGATGTAATGTAAAAATCTAGTGTTACTTCCTTCACTTTTTTTTTTTTTTTTTTTTTTTGATATCTTAAAATCTTTCTCAAGCACATCTAATGTGTTGACTCTTTGGGCTTAGTGATTCTGCTCCATGTGCTAAGTCAAATAATTTCCTTTATGAAATGTCCCTTTAGCAGGATAGTGCATATATTACCACTGACCACTGTGTTGCCATAGCAAACCTCACACAAAAGGGTGTGGCGTGGGAAAGACTCGTTGAGGTCAGGAGTGAGGGTCAGGAGGTCAGGGATCACCAGCAGCTGGACAACACACAAGGGGAGAGAAGGGTGAGAAAGGAGCAGGGGGCGGTGGGACTGCAGCTGCTGACACAGGGGCTTCAACAAGACATTAACATTGAACTGCTCAATAATAAAGGATATTGATGAGGGTTTGTGTAAAATCTGTGGACTGGTCTTTAGCTGACATGCCCAGATCTGCTGAAAACACACTAATGTGTAACGGTCCATGCCTATTAACAAGAGTGATTTTGTGACATCTGTTTCAAACTCAAACTCAAAATCTATCTATCTATCTATCTATCTATCTATCTATCTATCTATCTATCTATCTATCTATCTATCTATCTATCTATCTATCTATCTATCTATCTATCTATCTATCTATCTATCTATCTATCTATCTATCTATCTATCTATCTATCTATCTATCTATCTATCTATTTCATGCCTGAAAACTAATTTAGATTTTTTGGGGGATTCAATTATGTAAGTACTTGAAAACAATAGTTGAAAATAAACTATTATAATTGATTTCTAATTTAAATGTAATAAGGGAATTAATATGTCATGGCAGGATTGATTATGCAGTTTTAGGCAGAGATGACTGTGGTCTGAGGTACAAATCCCGGTCCAGGCTGCTTTCTTTCAGGGAGGAGTGAAGGTGAGGTCAGCCATGCTAAGGTCAGGTTGACTTGTTTGTGGGGTTTGTTCTTGGGGGTCAAGGGGAATCAGCCAAAAGAGCAACTAAGGGGACAATGGCAATATGCAAATGCGTTGTGGGATGGCCCATTTGGCTGCTGATTTACATTCCCATATGTCCTCCATGAGAACCTGCATTGTTGTCTAAGAGTAATAAGATTTCTATAAAATGTCCATACATGTCCAAAAATGCCTGTTTTTCACTCAGAGGTTTACAGTAAAAGACACTGAACTTCTGATGGCCTATATACTATAGATATGTTAGAAATGGCTAACGAAGATAATTATAAAAAAGAGTTTGTGTTATGCAATTTGTGCTTTTGTTTGGCACTGATGTGTACTTTGTAGTTATTTTCCAGTTTCCTGTTCCTCTTGTTAATCCCTCGTTGTTTGCACCTATTGTTACGGAGATTCAGACAGGAACATGGCATTTAACCCAAAACAGTTTAATGAACAATATGGGAATTGATGGAACAACACAGCACTGAGGAAAACAGGCAACAGGTCAGTATGCAAGTTGAGATCAAGAGTCTTAAATTGAGGAGTTATGGCAAGCGGGTGAGAATGGCAGGTTTGAATTACAAATTCAAATTCTATTTGAATTACAGTGTCTTTGAGGAGAGTAAATTCGGGCTCAGACTATAGGAGTTTTTTTTAAATCTTAACCAATTGTGAAATCTGGTTGCATCACGCACATAAGGAGAATCTTCACATAGTTTCTTCTTTCAAATGCACACACTACAAGATTTGAAAATCGTGGTGCATATTCTTAAGATTATCATGCCAGATTTAGCACCTCAAGTGATGTAGACAAAATGGATACTGTGTCACGGCAACTTACTGTATCAATACTAATTCTTTGTAGCGAGAAACAAAAAGAAAGTTAAACGACTGTGGATGAGAAAATGTTCAGGGAGACTGGGTCAGCACTGGGTCAATTTTCTGTTCTTCATCGAGAACTGGAGGTTAGACTTTAACTGCAAATTTGAATCTGTTTAAAATAGTGTGCTAGAAAATTTCTACACTCTCAACCTGTACATTCAAAACCGATGCGATGTGTCCCCAGATTATCTCGCTGCAGGTGTGATATACTTTTGAGGAGACATTATAAAGGCGCTCGTGTTGTTCCCACATTTCAACCAGCTGTTCCTCCATCTTCGCTGTCTACCGAACCCATAGAGCTGCTTGTTGTTTCGTGGTCGCCATTTCAAAAGTCCTGTCTCCTTGTAGACCAGTCTCTCATTGGCTATATTGTGGAAGTACTGACGTAATAGTCATATTCAACCTGATTTAAAATCCTAAATATTAAACATGTTTATTATTGTTGGGGAGGCTCTGATGAGTCCGCGAGCAGATCAGGAGATTTAAGATTTGATCTGTAAACACCTTAAGTGGTGTGCCAGGGAGTTTGGTGTAAGTATCCAGGTAAGTATGAGGGGAAATTAAGACAAAACAGAGACTTTAGGTAGACAAAAACGAGATCGCTGGAGACTGGAGAACAAAGGAGATGTTGGGAAATAGGTAAGTAATCCACAGGCAGACAAATGAAGGAGTGAACCCTTTCAAGTCAGAAAATAGGGGAAGTAGTCTGAGTTTCAAGGTTGGAGTCAAGACACAAAGTGAGGAGTGAGAGGAGCTTTTGAAGCAGTGCTTATGAGGGTGGTGATGACTTGCAGGTGGAGGTGATCAGTATTCCGAGTAAGCGCTGTGTGTGAGTGGAGGGTAAGCCTGGTTTGTCCATGGGTGCGTCTCAATCAGCTCCCTAGTTCAGTAGTCAGGGCACTGATCAGGGAGTCAGCCCATTGACTGAAATACTGAACTACAGTCCTGACTACTGAACTAGGGAGCTGATTGAGATGCACCCCATGACTAGGTCAACCCTTGCGGCACAGGGAGTCCATGATGGAAATCCCACTTCTCTGCCTTGAGGAATAGATGGAAATTCTTGATGGAATCCTTTCCAACACAAGGCACGACATGGTGAAGATGTTCAATCTCATTCAGGGAGTACACAAGGATTTCGACGATGTAGATGAGGACGAAACAGTGGAGGTACTCCCGGAATGCCTCATTCATAAACCCTTAAAATACGGAAAGGGTGTTGACCAGGCCATACGCCATAACCCAGGTGTAACCCAGGTTACCAAAAATACATTATAGAATTAAATAAATGAATCAGTACATTTTTCCTTTTCAATTTATAATTTATTTTCATGAGTATTAGGACATCCAATTAAATTATTTTGTGTTTGTAAGAACCGACCAATGAGGATCGAGGATGTTGTCTAGCGCATTTTTTTTGTTTTCCGGATTTCGCACGCGGCTAAAGCTCTCTCTCTCATCAGCTGATCAGAAGAGCAGACGTGATTCGAGTCTCTCCAAAGAAAAGTAACACATTTGACAAATCAAACAGAAATATGTGATTTTAATCGAAGTTATACATGTCCAGAGACTATTTAGACTGTGAAGAAGTGAAGTTCATGTGAAAAAGAAGTTTGAGATTTATAATGTGTGACGCAGCTACTGAGAAGAAGCCTCGTAATGCATAGTGCAGTGCATTGAAAAAGACGTTTTATGAGGAAACAGAGTTCATTTATTTCTGAGAGCTGGATGAGCAGAAAAAGTCAAGTTGTAAGAAATCTACAGACCTAAAAGAGATTGAGTGTTCAAGTTCATCGTGTTTTGGTGAGTTAAAATTCTCATGTCATGTATACAAGGATTTCTCGGCGACGTCATCACTGCTTGCGCACGCACCCGAGAGGCAGAAGGAAGAAACCTCTCGTGTTGTAGGTTGGTAGCGGCGTGTCTGTAAGTCAAAATGCCAAGGAGTTGCTGCGTGGTTAATTGTACCAACAGAGCCAGTGCTGGGTGCCTGATGTTTAACATACCTAGGGGGAAGCATGCGTTTGCCAAAAAATTATTTTTGTTATTGCAGATACATTTTGATAGGTAGACGTACTCTGCCATGCATTTGCAGTTAGCCGTGAGGATGTACCCAAGGGCCTTGTGGACATACACCCAGGCATCATAAGGCTTGGCTTTAATCCCTTGCCTTTGACTAGGGAGCACACCTGACCTCAACACGCAAAAATACGGTGCAGCATCAAAGTATTTAACAAGCTGCACATGACCGCACTTAGTTGTATGCATCGAGGGATTTGTACGCTCTAATACTTTCTCTAGTATACACACTTGGTGTCTGAATTAGATAATTGTATATATCAGGCGATTCAATTGCTGGCCATTTTTTGTCACCCACAATCCACAGATCGTCATGTATAGCGTAAGGATCTGGCAAGATCTCACCATTGCTGAGAGTAAGTTTTTTTATGTATATAATCGGCACGGTCGGAGGTACTAAGGCTTCCCACGTAATCCATTGTCAAATATTTTATTTACAGTTTAGTATTTTGTGTATATATGTGCAGTCATGAAATGTGGCACGTAAATAAAAACAAATTCGCGCTGTCCATTAGATGCGGCTAGTACATTACTAGCCTAACATGATCATTCATACATGTATCATAGCAACACTGCAAAATTAAAGACAGACAAACAGATCCAACTAAAATCACGTTTTATTGAGTCAGCAGTTATATACAAACAATAAGGAAAGCTTCAATACTTAAGGTTGTTGCAGTAGCGGACCAGCTCAGCGATCTGTCTTTCTGCCTCCAGGATGCGCACGCACCCTGTAATGTTTGTAAACAGGAAACCTGTGTATTAATCTGGGTAAAATATTCCTAAAAATGTTCATACTAGTGAAATGTAAAGAAAAAAAGAGAACGATGTATTGTAGTTTTCCTTTAATCTGTATGATATAAGACCACATGTGGTGAACGAATGTTGAACGTTCATATATAATGCGATCGGCATTTTGATGCTGTGTTAAGTAAGGAATAATTGACGACGGGCCGTTCAATTATTAGAATGATAATGCACACCCGAGGTGGTGATGCGGTCACGACGCAAAGCGGAGTGGCCGTTACACCTCGGGTGTGCATTATCATTCTAATAATTGAACGGCCCGGAGTCAATTATTCCGCTTATACTACGGTTCGCGGAGGGAGTGGGACTGGCGTGCCACACGGACCTAACAGCGAGCGTGATTTTGTGATACTGATCTTGTCATTGCCGATTTGGACGGTAGGATTGAACTAACAGCACTTGCACCTGATTCATTTTTCTTCCAAAAGGATTCAATCGCAGAGGATAGACTGAGAAATGCACACAATTGTCGTTCATTCCATATTCCCAAAGTTGTGAATCATTTGAGAGACTGAGCTACTGAACAAAACTTTGAAAACAGGTTTAAATTTCTGTGAAGGAAATTAAATGTGAATTTATTGTTTTTGATTGATCAATGTAATTTCTTTTATTTATTTATTTTTCTTTCTTTTATTTCTCCGGTTTTTTTATTAATTTGGAGCCAGAAATAAACACATTTCAAAAAGGGATTTAAATTTCAAATTTTATTTTTCTCATTTTTCAATATTTCAAGTTTAATTCATAAGGTGAATTCCTCAATAACTGGGTTAAATTGATTAATTCAGAAAAGAAAAAAAAACTGAAAGAGACTAGTGAAACCTAGAAGAAAAACAAATGAGAAGTTAATTTGATTGGTTTATAGAAATTATTATTTTTTTTTATTTATTACACTTACCTTTTGAGTCCTTTGAGCTCCCTTGAGTCTTGAATCCTGTAAGGGAAATAAGAGAGAACAGAGTTTAGGATCACAGAGAATTTTTGGGTTTTAAAGAAATTGTTGTAGTTTTATTTGTTTGGGAAATATACATTGTATTTTATTTCACTTTCTTTGTTTTGTGTTTTTTTTATTTTTTTATTATACTTGTATTTCCTTTCTTTCTTTTTTTTCCCTCCATGTCATACATTCCAATTATCACTTTTAAATTTTGAAATTTGGAAAGAAATACATCGAGTTAAACCTTACCTGTTTGATGAGTGGTTCATTATTGTGACATCCTTATTCTCTGCAGACGAATCTAGCCCTTCTGATCTAACTGGTCCATACGCAGACTTTGTGTCTGTACTAAATTGAGTGGAGTGTTACACAATACTCATAGTGATCAGTAGGGGTCACAAACATGGTCTTCCAATTCATCCCCTTTGCGCATCCAAATGAGATTGTATGCACTGTTAAGGTACAGCTTGGTGATGTACAGATGTTGGCTCCTTTCACCAGTTCAAGACAAACTGTTTCAAGAAAACTTGAGCACAAACAAGGCTGCAGATAACTGTTCAAGGCTAAGCACGAAAATGTGTTTATCAAAAATAGCAAGCGTTTCCTTTAAAGGGGTGGTAAAACACATTCTTTTGAAGGCTTGATTGTGTCTGTGGGGTGCACTGTAACACGTGTTCATGCTTCGTTTTTAAAAAAAAAAATAATTATTTTTCATATATTTGACCTTTATTCTACACTGCTCTGTCCCTCCTTGTAAAACGGTCTGATGCTTTCCGGGTTGTATAAAGCCAGTCCCTCAAAAATACGCAATGGGCTCAGATTGGTTATTAGCTGGCCCAGTGTGTTGTGATTCGCTAACCGCCTAGTGCACGTTTGTCGGAA